>NC_061512.1:242320673-242457625 GCF_022539505.1 Lolium rigidum | reverse complement strand
TAATCAACAACTACATCCTTAGACATATCATCAATGTTTTATCCCTAGTGGCAACAGCACATCCATAACCTTAGGGGTTTCTGTCACTCCCCCAGATTCACGGAGACATGAACCCACTATCGAGCATAAATACTCCCTCTTGGAGTTAAGAGCAAAAACTTGGCCAGAGCCTCTACTAATAACGGAGAGCATGCAAGATCATAAACAACACATAGGTAATAACTTGATAATTAACATAACATAGTATTCTCTATCCATCGGATCCCGACAAACACAACATATAGTATTACAGATAGATGATCTTGATCATGTTAGGCAGCTCACAAGATCCAACAATGAAGCACAATGAGGAGAAGACAATGATGGCGTGTATTTCACACGTTCGTTGGGCAACCCCAAGAGGAAGGTATGATGCGCACAGCGAGCAAGTTTTCCCTCGGAAAGAAACCAAGGTTTATCGAACCCGGAGGAGCCAAGAAGCACGTTGAAGGTTGATGGCGGCGGGATGTAGTGCGGAGCAACACCAGAGATTCCGGCGCCAACGTGGAACCTGCACAACACAACCAAAGTACTTTGCCCCAACGAAACGAGTGAGGTTGTCAATCTCACCGGCTTGCTTGTAACAAAGGATTAACCGTATTGTGTGGAAGATGATTGTTTGCAGAGAAAACAGTAAAAACAAGTATTGCGAGCAGATTTGTATTTCGAGTATTAAAGAATGGACCGGGGTCCACAGTTCACTAGAGGTGTCTCTCCCATAAGATAAAAGCATGTTGGGTGAACAAATTACGAGTCGGGCAATTGACAAATAGAGAGGGCATAACAATGCACATACATGACATGATAAGTATAGTGAGATTTAATTGGGCATTACGACAAAGTACATAGACCGCCATCCAACTGCATCTATGCCTAAAAAGTCCACCTTCGAGGTTATCATCCGAACCCCCTCCAGTATTAAGTTGCTAAACAACGAGACAATTGCATTAAGTATGGTGCGTAATGTAATCAACAACTATATCCTCGGACATAGCGCCAATGTTTTATCCCTAGTGGCAACAGCACAACACAACCTTAGAACTTTCGTCACTCGTCCCGGTGTCAATGCAGGCATGAACCCACTATCGAGCATAAGTACTCCCTCTTGGAGTTAAAAGTAAAAACTTGGCCGGAGCCTCTACTAGGAACGGAGAGCATGCAAGATCATAAACAACACATGTATAATAACTTGATAATTAACATGACATGGTATTCTCTATCCATCGGATCCCGACAAACACAACATATAGGATTACGAGATAGATGATCTTGATCATGTTAGGCAGCTCACAAGATCCAACAATGAAGCACAATGAGGAGAAGACAACCATCTAGCTACTGCTATGGACCCATAGTCCAGGGGTGAACTACTCACTCATCACTCCGGAGGCGACCATGGCGGTGTAGAGTCCTCCGGGAGATGAATCCCCTCTCCGGCAGGGTGCCGGAGGAGATCTCCAGAATCCCCCGAGATGGGATCGGCGGCGACGGCGTCTCGGTAAGGTTTTCCGTATCGTGGTTTTTCGCTTCGGGGTTTCGCGACGGAGGCTTTAAGTAGGCGGAAGGGCGAGGTCAAGGGCGTCACGAGGGGCCCACACTATAGGTCGGCGCGGCCGGGGCTTGGGCCGCGCCGCCCTATAGTTTGGCCACCTCGTGGCCCCACTTCGTGTGTTCTTCGGTCTTACGGAAGCTCCGTGGAAAAATAGGGCCCCGGGTCTTCGTTTCGTCCAATTCCGAGAATATTTCGTTACTAGGATTTCTGAAACCAAAAACAGCAGAAAACAGGAACTGGCACTTCGGCATCTTGTTAATAGGTTAGTTCCGAGAAAATGCACGAATATGACATAAAGTGTGCATAAAACATGTAGGTATCATCAATAATATGGCATAGAACATAAGAAATTATCGATACGTCGGAGACGTATCAAGCATCCCCAAGCTTAGTTCCGCTCGTCCCGAGCGGGTAAAACGATAACAAAGATAATTTCTGAAGTGATATGCCATCATAACCTTGATCATACTATTTGTAAACATATGTAGTGGATGCAGCGATCAAAACAATGGTGATGACATGAGTAAACAGGTGAATCATATAGCAAAGACTTTTCATGAATAGTACTTCAAGACAAGTATTAATAAGTCTTGCATAAGAGTTAACTCATAAAGCAATAAATCAAAGTAAAGGTATTGTAGCAACACAAAGGAAGATTAAGTTTCAGCGGTTGCTTTCAACTTGTAACATGTATATCTCATGGATAATAGTCAACATAGAGTAATATAACAAGTACAATATGCAAGTATGTAGGAATCAATGCACAGTTCACACAAGTGTTTGCTTCTTGAGGTGGAGAGAAATAGGTGAACTGACTCAACATAAAAGAATGGTCCTTCAAAGAGGAAAGCATCGATTGCTATATTTGTGCTAGAGCTTTTATTTTGAAAACATGAAACAATTTTGTCAACGGTAGTAATAAAGCATATGAGTTATGAAAGTTATATCTTACAAGTTGCAAGTCTCATGCATAGTATACTAATAGTGCCCGCACCTTGTCCTAATTAACTTGGACTACCGGATCTTTGCAATGCACATGTTTTGACCAAGTGTCACAATGGGGTACCTCCATGCCGCCTGTACAAAGGTCTAAGGAGAAAGCTCGCATTTTGGATTTCTCGCTTTTGATTATTCTCAACTTAGACATCCATACCGGGACAACATGGACAACGAGATAATGGACTCCTCTTTAATGCATAAGCATGTGGCAACAATTATTATTCTCATATGAGATTGAGGATATATGTCCAAACTGAAACTTCCACCATGAATCATGGCTTTAGTTAGCAGCCCAAAGTTCTTCTCTAACAATATGCATGCTCCAACCATAAAGGTGGTAGATCTCTCTTGCTTCAGACAAGACGGACATGCATAGCAACTCACATGATATCCAACAAAGAATAGTTGATGGCGTCCCCGAAACATGGTTATCGCTCAACAAGCAACTTAATAAGAGATAAAGTGCATAAGTACATATTCAATACCACAATAGTTTTTAAGCTATTTGTCCCATGAGCTATATATTGCAAAGGTGAATGATGGAGTTTTAAAGGTAGCACTCAAGCAATTTACTTTGGAATGGCGGATAAATACCATGTAGTAGGTAGGTATGGTGGACACAAATGGCATAGTGGTTGGCTCAAGGATTTTGGATGCATGAGAAGTATTCCCTCTCGATACAAGGTTTAGGCTAGCAAGGTTATTTGAAACAAACACAAGGATGAACGGTACAGCAAAACTCACATAAAAGACATATGGTAAACATTATAAGACTCCATACCGTCTTCCTTGTTGTTCAAAACTCAATACTAGATGTTATCTAGACTCTAGAGAAACCAAATATGCAAACCAAATTAGCAAGCTCTAAGTATTTCTTCATTAATTGGTGCAAAGTATATGATGCAAGAGCTTAAACATGAGCACAACAATTGCCAAGTAACAAATTATCCAAGACATTTTAGAGTTACTACATGTATCATTTTCCAATTCCAACCATATAACAATTTAACGAAGAAGAAACTTCGCCATGAATACTATGAGTAGAGCCTAAGGACATATTTGTACATATGCAACAGCGGAGCGTGTCTCTCTCCCATAAAGTGAATTCTAGGATCCATTTTATTCAAACAAAACAAAAAACAAAAACAAACCGACGCTCCAAGCAAAGTACATAAGATGTGACGGAATAAAAATATAGTTTCGGGGAGGAACCTGATAATGTTGTCGATGAAGAAGGGGATGCCTTGGGCATCCCCAAGCTTAGACGCTTGAGTCTTCTTAATATATGCAGGGGTGAACCACCGGGGCATCCCCAAGCTTAGAGCTTTCACTCTCCTTGATCATATTGTATCATACTCCTCTCTTGATCCTTGAAAACTTCCTCCACACCAAACTCGA
This sequence comes from Lolium rigidum, assembly GCF_022539505.1. Classification (NCBI taxonomy): domain Eukaryota; kingdom Viridiplantae; phylum Streptophyta; class Magnoliopsida; order Poales; family Poaceae; genus Lolium; species Lolium rigidum. The sequence continues at coordinate 242,453,637 of NC_061512.1, read as the reverse complement.
AACAACTCATTAGAGGGTTAGTGCATAATAAAAATTCACATGTTCAGAGGTGACACAATCATTCTTAACACTTCCGGACATTGCATAAAGCTACTGGACATTAGTGGATCAAAGAAATTCATCCAACATAGCAAAAGAGGCAATGCGAAATAAAAGACAGAATCTGTCAAAACAGAACAGTCCGTAAAGATGGATTTTATTAGGCCACCAGACTTGCTCAAACGAAAATGCTCAAATTTAATGAAAGTTGCGTACATATCTGAGGATCATGCTCGTAAATTGGCTTAATTTTCTGAGCTACCTATAGGGAGATAGACCCAGATTCGTGACAGACAAAGAAATGCGGAACTGCGCAGTAATCCAAATCTAGTACTTACTTTTCTATCAAAGACTTTACTTGGCACAACAAAACATAAAACTAAGATAAGGAGAGGTTGCTACAGTAGTAAACAACTTACAAGACACAAATATAAAACAAAAATACTGTAGCAAAATAACACATGGGTTATCTCCCAAGAAGTTCTTTCTTTATAGCCATTAAGATGGGCTCAGCAATTTTAATGATGCAGCCGCAAGAAATAGTATTTGAAGCAAAAGAGAGCATCAAGAGGCAAATTCAAAACACATTTAAGTCTAAAATGCTTCCTATGCATAGGAATCTTGTAAATAAACAAGTTCATAAAGAGCAAAGTAACAAGCATAGGAAGATAAAACAAGTGTAGCTTCAAAAATTTCAGCACATAGAGAGGTGTTTTAGTAACATGAAAATTTCTACAACCATATTTTCCTCTCTCATAATAATTTTCAGTAGCATCATGAGCAAACTCAACAATGTAACTATCACATAAAGCATTCTTATCATGAGTCTCATGCATAAAATTATTACTCTCCACGTAAGCATAATCAATTTTATTAGTTGTAGTGGGAGCAAATTCAACAAAGTGGCTATCATCATATATAGGAGGCATATTGTAATCATAAGAGAAAATTTTCTCCTCAATGCTTGGGGGACTAAAAAGATCATGCTCATCGAGCCAGCTTCCCCAAGCTTAGAATTTTCCATAGCATTAGCAACAATGGTGTTCAAAGCATCCATAGTAATAACTTTCCCATTAGCATGCATATAAAGTTCCATGGGTTTTTTAATTCTCTCTTCAAACACATCATGTCCTAATTCAAGATAAAGTTCATAATGATCTCTCATATTTTTGTTGTTTTCCATTATGCTTAACTAGTGAAATAAAAACATGCATGATATTAAGTAAAGTAAAACAAGTAACTATTTTTTTGTGTTTTTGATATATTGTAGCAAACAAAGTAGTAAATAAAATAAAGCAAGACAAAAACAAAGTAAAGAGATTGAGAAGTGGAGACTCCCCTTGCAGCGTGTCTTGATCTCCCCGGCAACGGCGCCAGAAAAAGAGCTGGTGCGTAGTTGACGTGGGAGTTAGAAATCTTTGTGGTGTAGCTTTTCTTCAGTTCCCCGACAACGGCGCCAGAAAAAGAGCTTGATGGCGTGTATTTCACACGTTCGTTGGGCAACCCCAAGAGGAAGGTATGATGCGCACAGCAGCAAGTTTTCCCTCAGAAAGAAACCAAGGTTTATCGAACCAGGAGGAGCCAAGAAGCACGTTGAAGGTTGATGGCGGCGGGATGTAGTGCGGCGCAACACCGGAGATTCCGGCGCCAACGTGGAACCTGCACAACACAACCAAAGTACTTTGCCCCAACGAAACAGGTGAGGTTGTCAATCTCACCGGCTTGCTCGTAACAAAGGATTAACCGTATTGTGTGGAAGATGATTGTTTGCAGAGAAAAAGTAAAAACAAGTATTGCAGCAGATTTGTATTTCGGTATTAAAGAATGGACCGGGGTCCACGAGTTCACTAGAGGTGTCTCTCCCATAAGATAAAAGCATGTTGGGTGAACAAATTACAGTCGGGCAATTGACAAATAGAGAGGGCATAACAATGCACATACATGACATGATAAGTATAGTGAGATTTAATTGGGCATTACGACAAAGTACATAGACCGCCATCCAACTGCATCTATGCCTAAAAAGTCCACCTTCGAGGTTATCATCCGAACCCCTCCGGTATTAAGTTGCTAAACAACGAGACAATTGCATTAAGTATGGTGCGTAATGTAATCAACAACTACATCCTCGGACATAGCGCCAATGTTTTATCCCTAGTGGCAACAAGCACAACACAACCTTAGAACTTTCTGTCACTCGTCCCGGGTGTCAATGCGGGCATGAACCCACTATCGAGCATAAGTACTCCCTCTTGGAGTTAAAAGTAAAAACTTGGCCAGAGCCTCTACTAGAAACGGAGAGCATGCAAGATCATAAACAACACATGTATAATAACTTGATAATTAACATGACATGGTATTCTCTATCCATCGGATCCCGACAAACACAACATATAGGATTACAGATAGATGATCTTGATCATGTTAGGCAGCTCACAAGATCCAACAATGAAGCACAATGAGGAGAAGACAACCATCTAGCTACTGCTATGGACCCATAGTCCAGGGGTGAACTACTCACTCATCACTCCGGAGGCGACCATGGCGGTGTAGAGTCCTCCGGGAGATGAATCCCCTCTCCGGCAGGGTGCCGGAGGAGATCTCCAGAATCCCCCGAGATGGGATCGGCGGCGACGGCGTCTCAGTAAGGTTTTCCGTATCGTGGTTTTTCGCTTCAGGGGTTTCGCGACGGAGGCTTTAAGTAGGCGGAAGGGCAGGTCAAGGGGCGTCACGAGGGGCCCACACTATAGGTCGGCGCGGCCAGGGCTTGGGCCGCGCCGCCCTATAGTTTGGCCACCTCGTGGCCCCACTTCGTGTGTTCTTCGGTCTTCTGGAAGCTCCGTGGAAAAATAGGGCCACTGGGTCTTCGTTTCGTCCAATTCCGAGAATATTTCGTTACTAGGATTTCTGAAACCAAAAACAGCAGTAAAACAGGAACCGGCACTTCGGCATCTTGTTAATAGGTTAGTTCCAGAAAATGCACGAATATGACATAAAGTGTGCATAAAACATGTAGGTATCATCAATAATATGGCATAGAACATAAGAAATTATCGATACGTCGGAGACGTATCAGACAACCATCTAGCTACTGCTATGGACCCATAGTCCAGGGGTGAACTACTCACTCATCACTCCGGTGGCGACCATGGCGGTGAAGAGTCCTCCGGGAGATGAATCCCCTCTCCGGCAGGGTGCCGGAGGAGATCTCCAGAATCCCCCGAGATGGGATTGGCGGCGGCGGCGTCTCTGGAAGGTTTTCCGTATCGTGGCTCTCGGTACTGGGGGTTTCGCGACGGAGGCTTTAAGTAGGCGAAAGGGCAACGTGGGGGGCCACACGAGGGCCCCACGCCATAGGTCGGCGCGGCCAGGGCCTGGGCCGCGCCGCCCTATGGTGGCGGCGCCTCGTGGCCCCACTTCGACTCCTCTTCGGTCTTCGGAAGCTTCGTGGCAAAATAGGACCACAGGCGTTGATTTCGTCCAATTCCGAGAATATTTCGTTACTAGGATTTCGAAACCAAAAACGGCGAGAAAACGACAAGCTGGCTCTTCGGCATCTTGTTAATAGGTTAGTTCCAGAAAATGCACGAATATGACATAAAGTGTGCATAAAACATGTAGATATCATCAATAATGTGGCATGGAACATAAGAAATTATCGATACGTCGGAGACGTATCAGAGCACATGAATGAGCTTTCTACTTTGAGTAGCTTGTTTTCTGATGATATCAAGAAGCGTACTTATTTTGTTGCTAAATTTTTTCCTTTCTCATTAAAGAATGATGCTAAAACTTGGTATAATAGTTAGCCTCCTGATTCTATTGATAGTCCAAAAGGTTTGCTTGATGTTTTCTTTCGGAAATATTTTCCTGCTAGTGCTCAACATATTGCCTTGCAGAAAATTTATAGTTTTGACCAGGAAGATGGAGAGAAATTGCTTGAAGCTTGGGCAAGGTTTTGCTCTCTTATCAGAGCTCGGCCTGGACATGATTTGGAAAAGCATGACTTACTTGATATATTTTATAGTGGACTAACCATTGAGTCTAGGGCATACCTGGATAGTTGTGCTGGTTGTGTTTTGAGGAAAAGAACTCCAGACGAAGCTGAAGAATTATTGGCTAGAATTAGCCGAAATCATGATGATTGGACTACACCTGAACCAACCCCGACACCAATATTGAAGAAGAGGGGTATGATTAAATTAAATGATGAAGATATGAGGGAAGCCAAGAAATCTCTTAAAGAGAAGGGTATTAAATCTGAAGATGTGAAGAATTACCCCCCATAGAAGATTTATGTAAGATAACTCCCCCTTCATCCATGATTGAGGTACACTCTCTTCAACGCTTTGATAGAGAAGATATTCCTTACTCAAAACCTCCTGATCAATGTTTAGATGAATTTGATAATTATGTTGTTAAGCAAAATAATTTTAATATGAGATTAGAGAATCATTTAATGGAAAATTCTCAAGCTATTAGTAAATTGCATGATATTGTGGAGAGAACCTCCAATGATGTTAAGATGCTTGTTAAACATTTTCATATGGTTCAAACTCAAATTGATCAACTCACTAAAGTGCAAAATGACTTGTTAAAAAATACTTCTAAAGAAAAACATGCTTATGAAGTAACAACTAGAGGTGGTGTTTCTACTCAGGATCCTCTATATCCCGAGGGGCATCCCAAAAGAATTGAACAAGATTCTCAACGAACTAAAGAAATTAGTGCTCCTTCTAAGAAAAAGAAACATAAAACTGTTGTAGAATCCTCTGAGCCTGTTAATGATCCTTATAGTATTTCTATTTCTGATGCTGAAACTGAAAGTGGCAATGAACATGATAAAGATAATGATAAGAATGATGCTTCTGATAAAGAAGAGGTTGAAGATGAACCCGAAAAGCATGCTAAAAATAAAAAGTATACTAAAGAAGATTTTATTGCTAAGAAACATGGTAATGAAAGAGAACCTTGGGTTCAAAAGCAAATGCCTTTTCCTGCTAAGAAACTAAAATCAAACGAGGAAGAACACTATAATAAATTTTGTGATTGGATGAAACCTTTGTTCCTGCAAATCCCTTTGACTGATGCTATTAAATTGTCTCCTTATTCAAAGTATATGAAAGATATTGTCGCTAACAAAAGGAAAATTCCTAATGAGGAGATTTCCACTATGCTTGCTAATTACTCTTTCAATGGCAAGGTTCCAACGAAGCTGGGAGACCCAGGTATACCGACTATTCCTTGTTCCATCAAGAATAATTATGTTAGAACTGCTCTATGTGATTTGGGAGCAGGAGTTAGTGTAATGCCTTTTTCTCTTTACAAGAGACTCTATTTAGATAAATTGAAACCAACTGATATATCTTTGCAAATGACTGATAAATCTACTGCTATTCCTGTTGGTATATGTGAGGATGTTCCTGTTCAAGTTACTAATAATTGCTTAATATTAACTGATTTTGTTGTGTTGGAAATGCCTGAAGATGATAATATGTCTATTATTCTTGGAAGACCTTTTCTTAACACTGCAGGGGCTGTTATTGATTGCAACAAAGGAAAAGTTACTTTCAATGTTGATGACAAGGAGGAAATTGTTTATTTTCCCAAGAGGATTGATAAAGTATGTGGAGTTAATACAATTTCTAATTTGAGAACCATTAAAGTAGGAGTTATTGATTGTCCTATATATGAGCCTAAATAAGGATATCAAAATATTATGATTGGATCCATATCAATACAATATAAGGAAACATGATTGATTTGAGGTCTATTTCTTCTTATGTCATGTAAGATTTATTTGGTGGCAAGACTTGATCAACCTTGTTAACAAGTACATTTTATATGCATAGAAGAGCTAAACAACATTTCTTTCTTTCTCCACTTGCTTTACTTGTTGTAGTACTGATACGTCTCCAACGTATCGATAATTTCTTGTGTTCCATGCCACATTATTGATGTTATCTACATGTTTTATGCACACTTTATATCATATTCGTGCATTTTCTGGAACTAACCTATTAACAAGATGCCGAAGTGCCGATTCTTTGTTCTACGCTGTTTTTGGTTTCAGAAATCCTAGTAAAGAAATATTCTCGGAATTGGACGAAATAAAAGCCCGAGAGGCCTATTTTCTCACGAAGCTTCCAGAAGACCGAAGACGAGACGAAGAGGGGCCACGGGGGAGCCAAACCCTAGGGCGGCGCGGCCCCCCTTGGCCGCGCGGCCCTGTGGTGTGGGCCCCCCGTGCCGCCTCTTGACTTGCCCTTCCGCCTACAAATAGCCTCCGTGACGAAACCCCCAGTACCGAGAGCCACGATACGGAAAACATTGCGAGACGCCGTCGCCGCCGATCCCATCTCGGGGGATCCTGGAGATCGCCTCCGGCACCCTGCCGGAGAGGGGATTCATCTCCCGGAGGACTCTACGCCGCCATGGTCGCCTCCGGTGTGATGTGTGAGTAGTCTACCCCTGGACTATGGGTCCATAGCCGTAGCTAGATGGTTGTCTTCTCCCCATTGTGCTATCATTGTCGGATCTTGTGAGCTGCCGATCATGATCAAGATCATCTATATGTAATTCTATATGTTGCGTTTGTTGGGATCCGATGAATAGAGAATACTTGTTATGTTGATTATCAAAGTTATGCTTATGTGTTGTTTATGATCTTGCATGCTCTCCGTTATTAGTAGATGCTCTGGCCAAGTAGATGCTTTTAACTCCAAGAGGGAGTACTTATGCTCGATAGTGGGTTCATGCTGCATTGACACTGGGACGAGTGACGAAAGTTCTAAGGTTGTGTTGTCTTGTTGCCACTAGGGATAAAACATTGATGCTATGTCTAAGGATGTAGTTGTTGATTACATTACGCACCATACTTAATGCAATTGTCCGTTGTTTGCAACTTAATGCTGGAGGGGTTCGGATGATAACTCTGAAGGTGGACTTTTTAGGCATAGATGCGGTTGGATGGCGGTCTATGTACTTTGTCGTAATGCCCAATTAAATCTCACTATACTCATCATGATATGTATGTGCATTGTTATGCTCTCTTTATTTGTCAATTGCCCAACTGTAATTTGTTCACCCAACATGCTGCTCGTCTTATGGGAGAGACACCTCTAGTGAACTGTGGACCCCGGTCCAATTCTCTTTACTGAAATACAATCTACTGCAATACTTGTTTCTACTGTTTTCTCTGCAAACAATCATCTTCCACACAATACGGTTAATCCTTTGTTACAGCAAGCCGGTGAGATTGACAACCTCACTTGTTTCGTTGGGGCAAAGTACTTTGGTTGTGTTGTGCAGGTTCCACGTTGGCGCCGGAATCTGTGGTGTTGCGCCGCACTACATCCCGCCGCCATCAACCTTCAACGTGCTTCTTGGCTCCTCCTGGTTCGATAAACCTTGGTTTCTTTCTGAGGGAAAACTTGCTGCTGTGCTCATCATACCTTCCTCTTGGGGTTGCCCAACGAACGTGTGAAATACACGCCATCAAGCATATTTTCTGGCGCCGTTGCCGGGGAGATCAAGACACGGTGCAAGGGGAGTCTCCACTTCTCAATCTCTTTACTTTGTTTTTGTCTTGCTTTATTTTATTTACTACTTTGTTTGCTGCACTAAATCAAAATACAAAAAAATTAGTTGCTAGTTTTACTTTATTTGCTATCTTGTTTGCTATATCGAAAACACAAAAAAATTAGTTTACTTGCATTTACTTTATCTAGTTTGCTTTATTTACTATTGCTAAAATGGCCAACGCTGAAAATACTAAGTTGTGTGACTTCACAACCACAAATAATAATGATTTCTTATGCACACCTATTGCTCCACCTGCTACTACAGCAGAATTCTTTGAAATTAAACCTGTTTTACTGAATCTTGTCATGAAAGATCAATTTTCTGGAATTAGTTACGATGATCTTGCTGCCCATCTTAATAATTTTGTTGAACTATGCGAAATGCAAAAATATAAAGATGTAGATGGTGATATTATTAAACTAAAATTGTTCCCTTTCTCATTAAGAGGAAGAGCTAAAGATTGGCTGCTATCTCTGCCTAAGAATAGTATTGATTCATGGACTAAATGCAAGGATGCTTTTATTGGTAGATATTATCCCCCTGCTAAAATTATATCTTTGAGGAGTAGCATAATGAATTTTAAACAATTAGATACTGAACATGTTGCTCAAGCTTGGGAAAGAATGAAATCTCTGGTTAAAAATTGCCCAACCCATGGATCGACTACTTGGATGATCATCCAAACCTTCTATGCGAGGACTAAATTTTTCTTCACGGAATTTATTGGATTCAGCTGCTTGGAGGTACCTTTATGTCCATCACTCTTGGTGAAGTAACAAAGCTTCTTGATAATATGATGATCAACTACTCTGAATGGCACACGGAAAGAGCTCCACAAGGTAAGAAGGTAAATTCAGTCGAAGAAACCTCTTCCTTGAGTGATAAGGTTGATGCTATTATGTCTATGCTTGTGAATGATAGGACTAATGTTGATCCTAATAATGTTCCGTTAGCTTCATTGGTTGCACAAGAAGAACATGTTGATGTAAACTTCATTAAAAATAATAATTTCAACAACAATGCTTACCGGAACAATTCTAGTAATAACTATAGGCCATATCCTTATAATAATGGTAACGGTTATGCTAATTCTTATGGGAATTCTTACAACAATAATAGGAATTCACCCCCTGGACTTGAAGCCATGCTTAAAGAATTTATTAGTACACAAACTGCCTTTAACAAATCTGTTGAGGAAAAGCTCAATAAAATTGATATTCTTGTTTCTAGAGTTGATAGTCTTGCCTCCGATGTTGATCTTTTGAAATCGAAAGTTATGCCTAATAGGGATATTGAAAATAAATTTTTTACTACAGCAAATGCCATCCAAGTTAGAATTAATGAGAATATAAGATTAATGGCTGAAGCTAGCGTGCTAGGTGGGATAGAGAAGAAAATGAAAAACTAGCTAAAGAGAAGAATATAGCTAAAGTTTGGACTATTACCACCACTAGTAATGCTAATGCTACACATGTTGCTGCACCTCCTACTCATACTAATAAAAGAATTGGTGTTAGCAATGTTCCCACTTCTAATGCAAAGCGCGAAAAGCTGCTGAAAGCTGCTAAAGCTGCTTGAAACTGCACTGCGATAAAGCTCGCTGAAATTTTTTCCAACATTGGGGATGATGATCCCATTGCTTTAGATTATAATGGTTTGAATTTTGATGATTGCCACATCTCTGAAGTTATAAAGTTCTTGCAAAAACTTGCTAAAAGTCCTAATGCTAGTGCTATAAATTTGGCTTTCACGCATCATATTACAAATGCTCTCATAAAAGCTAGAGAAGAGAAACTAGAGCGCGAAGCCTCTATTCCTAAAAAGCTAGAAGATGGTTGGGAGCCCATCATTAAGATGAAGGTTAAAGATTTTGATTGTAATGCTTTATGTGATCTTGGTGCAAGTATTTACTGTTATGCTTGAAGAAAATTTATAATATGCTTGACTTGCCACCGCTGAAAAATTGTTATTTGGATGTTAATCTTGCTGATCATTCTACAAAGAAACCTTTGGGTAAAGTTGATAATGTTCGCATTACCGTTAACAATAACCTTGTTCCCGTTGATTTTGTTGTCTTGGATATTGAATGCAATGCATCTTGTCCAATTATATTGGGAAGACCTTTTCTTCGAACTGTTGGTGCTATTATTGATATGAGGGAAGGTAATATAAAATATCAATTTCCTCTCAAGAAAGGTATGGAACACTTCCCTAGAAAGAGAATGAAGGTACCTTATGATTCTATCATTAGAACAAATTATGATGTTGATGCTTCATCTCTCGATGTTACTTGATATACACTTTCGCGCCTAGCTGAAAGGCGTTAAAAAAGCGCTTATGGGAGACAACCCATGTTTTTACCTACAGTACTTTGTTTTTATTTTGTGTCTTGGAAGTTGTTTACTACTGTAGCAACCTCTCCTTATCTTAGTTTTGAGTTTTGTTGTGCCAAGTTAAGCCGTTGATAGAAAAGTAAGTACTAGATTTGGATTACTGCGCAGTTCCAGATTTCTTTGCTGTCACGAATCTGAGCCCACTGCCCTGCAGGAAGCTCAGAAAATTATGCCAATTTACGTGCATGATCCTCAGATATGTACGCTACTTTCATTCAATTTGAGCATTTTCATTTGAGCAAGTCTGGTGCCATTTTAAAATTCGTCAATACGAACTGTTCTGTTTTGACAGATTCTGCCTTTTATTTCGCATTGCCTCTTTCGCTATGTTGGATGAATTTCTTTGATCCACTAATGTCCAGTAGCGTTATGCAATGTCCAGAAGTGTTAAGAATGATTGTGTCACCTCTGAATATGTCAATTTATATTGTGCACTAACCCTCTAATGAGTTGTTTCGAGTTTGGTGTGGAGGAAGTTTTCAAGGATCAAGAGAGGAGTATGATGCAACATGATCAAGGAGAGTGAAAGCTCTAAGCTTGGGGATGCACCCGGTGGTTCACCCCTGCATATATCAAGAAGACTCAAGCGTCTAAGCTTGGGGATGCCCAAGGCATCCCCTTCTTCATCAACAAATTATCGGGTTCCTCCCCTGAAACTACATTTTTATTCGGCCACATCTTATGTGCTTTTTCTTGGAGCGTCGGTTTGTTTTTGTTTTTGTTTTGTTTGAATAAAATGGATCCTAGCATTCACTTTATGGGAGAGATACACACTCCGCTGTAGCATATGGACAAATATGTCCTTGGTTTCTACTCATAGTATTCATGGCGAAGTTTCTCCTTCGTTAAATTGTTATATGGTTGGAATTGGAAAATGATACATGTAGTAATTGCTATAATGTCTTGGGTAATGTGATACTTGGCAATTGTTGTGCTCATGTTTAAGCTCTTGCATCATATGCTTTGCACCCATTAATGAAGAAATACATAGAGCATGCTAAAATTTGGTTTGCATATTTGGTTTCTCTAAGGTCTAGATAATTTCTAGTATTGAGTTTGAACAACAAGGAAGACGGTGTAGAGTCTTATAATGCTTTCAATATGTCTTTTATGTGAGTTTTGCTGCACCGGTTCATCCTTGTGTTTGTTTCAAATAAGCCTTGCTAGCCTAAACCTTGTATCGAGAGGGAATACTTCTCATGCATCCAAAATACTTGAGCCAACCACTATGCCATTTGTGTCCACCATACCTACCTACCACATGGTATTTTCCAGCCATTCCAAAGTAAATTGCTTGAGTGCTACCTTTAAAAATTCCATCATTCACCTTTGCAATATATAGCTCATGGGACAAATAGCTTAAAAACTATTGTGGTATTGAATATGTAATTATGCACTTTATCTCTTATTAAGTTGCTTGTTGTGCGATAACCATGTTTACTTGGGGAACGCCATCAACTCATTGTTGAATTTCATGTGAGTTGCTATGCATGTTCGTCTTGTCCGAAGTAAGGGCGATCTACACTCGAGTTGAATGGTTTGAGCATGCATATTGTGAGAGAAGAACATTGGGCCGCTAACTAAAGCCATGTTCCATGGTGGAAGTTTCAGTTTTGGACAAACATCCTCAAATCTCTAATGAGAAAAGAATTAATTGTTGTTGAATGCTTAAAGCATTAAAAGAGGAGTCCATTATCCGTTGTCTATGTTGTCCCGGTATGGATGTCTAAGTTGAGAATAATCAAAAGCGAGAAATCCAAATGCGAGCTTTCTCCTTAGACCTTTGTACAGGCGGCATAGAGGTACCCCTTTGTGATACTTGGTTAAAGCATATGTATTGCGGTGATAATCCGGGTAGTCCAAGCTAATTAGGACAAGGTGCGGGCACTATTAGTACACTATGCATGAGGCTTGCAACTTATAAGATATAATTTACATGATGCATATGCTTTATTACTACCGTTGACAAAATTGTTTCATGTTTTCAAAATCAAAGCTCTAGCACAAATATAGCAATCGATGCTTTTCCTCTATGAGGACCATTCTTTTACTTTCAATGTTGAGTCAGTTCACCTATTTCTATCCACCTCAAGAAGCAAACACTTGTGTGAACTGTGCATTGATTCTTACATACTTGCTTATTGCACTTATTATATTACTCTATGTTGACAATATCCATGAGATATATATGTTACAAGTTGAAAGCAACCGCTGAAACTTAATCTTCTTTTGTGTTGCTTCAATACCTTTACTTTGAATTATTGCTTTATGAGTTAACTCTTATGCAAGACTTATTGATGCTTGTCTTGAAGTGCTATTCATGAAAAGTCTTTGCTTTATGATTCACTTGTTTACTCATGTCATACACATTGTTTTGATCGCTGCATTCTCTACATATGCTTTACAAATAGTATGATCAAGTTTATGATGGCATGTCACTCCAGAAATTATCTTTGTTATCGTTTTACCTGCTCGGGACGAAGCGGAACTAAGCTTGGGGATGCCGATACGTCTCCAACGTATCGATAATTTCTTGTGTTCCATGCCACATTATTGATGTTATCTGCATGTTTTATGCACACTTTATATCATATTCGTGCATTTTACGGAACTAACCTATTAACAAGATGCCGAAGTGCCGATTCTTGTTTTCTGCTGTTTTTGGTTTCAGAAATCCTAGTAAAGAAATATTCTCGGAATTGGACGAAATAAAAGCCCGGAGGCCTATTTTCTCACGAAGCTTCCGGAAGACCGAAGACGAGACGAAGAGGGGCCACGGGGAGCCAAACCCTAGGGCGGCGCGGCCCCCCCTGGCCGCGCGGCCCTGTGGTGTGGGCCCCCGTGCCGCCTCTTGACTTGCCCTTCCGCCTACAAATAGCCTCCGTGACGAAACCCCCGGTACCGAGAGCCACGATACGGAAAACATTACCGAGACGCCGTCGCCGCCGATCCCATCTCGGGGGATCCTCGGAGATCGCCTCCGGCACCCTGCCGGAGAGGGGATTCATCTCCCGGAGGACTCTACGCCGCCATGGTCGCCTCCGGTGTGATGTGTGAGTAGTCTACCCCTGGACTATGGGTCCATAGCAGTAGCTAGATGGTTGTCTTCTCCCCATTGTGCTATCATTGTCGGATCTTGTGAGCTGCCGATCATGATCAAGATCATCTATATGTAATTCTATATGTTGCGTTTGTTGGGATCCGATGAATAGAGAATACTTGTTATGTTGATTATCAAAGTTATGCTTATGTGTTGTTTATGATCTTGCATGCTCTCCGTTATTAGTAGATGCTCTGGCCAAGTAGATGCTTTTAACTCCAAGAGGGAGTACTTATGCTCGATAGTGGGTTCATGCTCGCATTGACACTCAGGACGGTGACAGAAAGTTCTAAGGTTGTGTTGTGCTTGTTGCCACTAGGGATAAAACATTGATGCTATGTCTAAGGATGTAGTTGTTGATTACATTACGCACCATACTTAATGCAATTGTCCGTTGTTTGCAACTTAATACCGGAGGGGTTCGGATGATAACCTCGAAGGTGGACTTTTTAGGCATAGATGCGAGTTGGATGGCGGTCTATGTACTTTGTCGTAATGCCCAATTAAATCTCACTATACTCATCATGATATGTATGTGCATTGTTATGCTCTCTTTATTTGTCAATTGCCCAACCGTAATTTGTTCACCCAACATGCTGTTCGTCTTATGGGAGAGACACCTCTAGTGAACTGTGGACCCCGGTCCAATTCTCTTTACTGAAATACAATCTACTGCAATACTTGTTTCTACTCGTTTTCTCTCGCAAACAATCATCTTCCACACAATACGGTTAATCCTTTGTTACAGCAAGCCGGTGAGATTGACAACCTCACTCGTTTCGTTGGGGCAAAGTACTTTGGTTGTGTTGTGCAGGTTCCACGTTGGCGCCGGAATCTCTGGTGTTGCACCGCACTACATCCCGCCGCCATCAACCTTCAACGTGCTTCTTGGCTCCTCCTGGTTCGATAAACCTTGGTTTCTTTCTGAGGGAAAACTTGCTGCTGTGCTCATCATACCTTCCTCTTGGGGTTGCCCAACGAACGTGTGAAATACACGCCATCAAGTACCACTTGTTTTGCAAGATGCTTTAGTTGTTAGAGGTTTGAAAATCTTTTTCTGTCCTGAAATAGTAATTTTAACACCCAGAAATGTGCGTTTTTCGAAGTTTTCAAAAATTTACAAAAATTATACCGTTGGTCCTATTTTTCAAAATGCAACCTGAGAGTGCCTGGGGCTGACCAGTGGGGCAACCCAGGGCTAGCCCCCATGGGCCGGCGCGGCCAAGGAGGGGGGCGCGCCACCATGTGGTGAGGGCCCCACCTGGCCCCACTGATACGTCTCCGACGTATCGATAATTTCTTATGTTCTATGCCATATTATTGATGATACCTACATGTTTTATGCACACTTTATGTCATATTCGTGCATTTTCTGGAACTAACCTATTAACAAGATGCCGAAGTGCCGCTTGCTCGTTTTCTCGCTGTTTTTGGTTTCGAAATCCTAGTAACGAAATATTCTCGGAATTGGACGAAACGAAGACCCAGGGGCCTATTTCGCCACGAACCTTCCAGAAGACCGAAGAGCATACGAAGTGGGGCCACGAGGTGGCCAAACCACATGGCGGCGCGGCCAAGGGGGGGCCGCGCCGCCCTGTGGTGTGGGCCCCTCGTCAGCCCCCCGACTCTGCCCTTCCGCCTACTTAAAGCCTCCATCGCGAAACCCCTGAGCGAAAAAACCACGATACGGAAAACCTTCCAGAGACGCCGCCGCCGCCAATCCCATCTCTGGGGATTCTGGAGATCTCCTCCGGCACCCTGCCGGAGAGGGGATTCATCTCCCGGAGGACTCTACACCGCCATGGTCGCCTCCGGAGTGATGAGTGAGTAGTTCACCCCTGGACTATGGGTCCATAGCAGTAGCTAGATGGTTGTCTTCTCCTCATTGTGCTTCATTGTTGGATCTTGTGAGCTGCCTAACATGATCAAGATCATCTATCCGTAATACTCTATGTTGTGTTTGTCGGGATCCGATGGATAGAGAATACCATGTTATGTTAATTATCAAGTTATTACATATGTGTTGTTTATGATCTCGCATGCTCTCCGTTACTAGTAGAGGCTCGGCCAAGTTTTTGCTCTTAACTCCAAGAGGGAGTATTTATGCTCGATAGTGGGTTCATGCCTGCATTGACACTCGGGACGATGTGACGAAAGTTCTAAGGTTGTGTTGTGCTTGTTGCCACTAGGGATAAAACATTGGCGCTATGTCCGAGGATGTAGTTGTTGATTACATTACGCACCATACTTAATGCAATTGTCCGTTGCTTTGCAACTTAATACTGGAAGGGGTTCGGACGATAACCCGAAGGTGGACTTTTTAGGCATAGATGCGAGTTGGATGGCGGTCTATGTACTTTGTCGTAATGCCCAATTAAATCTCACTATACTTATCATGACATGTATGTGCATTGTTATGCCCTCTCTATTTGTCAATTGCCCGATCGTAATTTGTTCACCCAACATGCTTTTATCTTATGGGAGAGACACCTCTAGTGAACCGTGGACCCCGGTCCATTCTTTAATACTGAAATACAAATCTGCTGCAATACTTGTTTTACTATTTTCTCTCGCAAACAATCATCTTCCACACAATACGGTTAATCCTTTGTTACAGCAAGCCGGTGAGATTGACAACCTCATTGTTTCGTTGGGGCAAAGTACTTTGGTTGTGTTGTGCGGGTTCCACGTTGGCGCCGGAATCCCCGGTGTTGCGCCGCACTACATCCCGCCGCCATCAACCTTCAACGTGCTTCTTGGCTCCTCCTGGTTCGATAAACCTTGGTTTCTTTCGAGGGAAAACTTGCTGCTGTGCGCATCATACCTTCCTCTTGGGGTTGCCCAACGAACGTGTGAAATACACGCCATCAAGCTCTTTTTCTGGCGCCGTTGCCGGGGAGATCAAGACACGCTGCAAGGGGAGTCTCCACTTCCCAACCTCTTTACTTTGTTTTTGTCTTGCTTTATTTTATTTACTACTTTGTTTGCTGCATTATATCAAAACACAAAAAAAAATTAGTTGCTAGTTTTACTTTATTTACTGTCTTGCACTCTATATCAAAAAACACACAAAAATTAGTTTACTTGCATTTACTTTACTTGATTCATCATGTTTCCTTTTAATTTTACCACAAAAAACATACCGGTAGGACGCGGGTCTATAATTGGGAGAAACAATATAGAAGAATTTTTCACCCATGTTAGTACCGTTGAAGATTTTGAAGATAGACACTTGGTAGAACTTGCTCCTACTTATGAAATTGCTGCTGCTGCTTTAGTTCGCATGTTGGAAACTAAATTTGTTAATCTCAATCCTATAATCCAACACATGTTTCTTACACTTGGTGATTTGGAAGAGGGGGAAAAGAAAGATTTTGTTTTAGAAACCCTTCTTAGAGAATTTGGTGGTCTAGCAAGAGAGGCTAGAAAGGTCTTTGCTAAATTTAATATGCTTGGTTCTCATACTAATTTTGTTGGTCTCCTTGAAAAAATGGACATGGATAGAATAAGGTACACTAATAATGCTAATGATGGTGGGGAGATCAAAGCACCAATACCATGTAAACTCCTAGCTATGAATGATGCACTAGAAAATAACTATGCTTGGCTTGTTCCTGAAAATTTGTTTGATGAGAGTAGCAAGCCCAAGACTAATGAAAAGGGAGACGCTGAAACTTATGTATCCAATATACTATGCATGGTTGAGAAAACTCCAAACCCCGCTGTAGGTGCACCACCCTTCGATAACACTTAAGTTACACTTTCGCGCCTAGCTGAAAGGCGTTAAAGAAAAGCGCTTATGGGAGACAACCCATGTTTTTACTACAGTATTTTTGTTTTATATTTGTGTCTTGGAAGTTGTTTACTACTGTAGCAACCTCTCCTTATCTTAGTTTTGAGTTTTGTTGTGCCAAGTAAAGTCTTTGATAGTAAAGTAAGTACTAGATTTGGATTACTCGCGCAGTTCCAGATTTCTTTGCTGTCACGAATCTGGGTCTACCTCCCTGTAGGTAGCTCAGAAAATTAAGCCAATTTACGTGCATGATCCTCAGATATGTACGCAACTTTCATTAAATTTGAGCATTTTCATTTGAGCAAGTCTGGTGGCCTAATAAAATCCATCTTTACGGACTGTTCTGTTTTGACAGATTCTGCCTTTTATTTCGCATTGCCTCTTTTGCTATGTTGGATGAATTTATTTGATCAATTAATGTCCAGTAGCTTTATGCAATGTCCAGAAGTGTTAAGAATGATTGTGTCACCTCTGAACATGTGAATTTTTATTATGCACTAACCCTCTAATGAGTTGTTTCGAGTTTGGTGTGGAGGAAGTTTTCAAGGATCAAGAGAGGAGTATGATGCAATATGATCAAGGAGAGTGAAAGCTCTAAGCTTGGGGATGCCCCGGTGGTTCACCCCTGCATATTATAAGAAGACTCAATCGTCTAAGCTTGGGGATGCCCAAGGCATCCCCTTCTTCATCGACAACATTATCAGGTTCCTCCCCTGAAACTATATTTTTATTCCGTCACATCTTATGTACTTTGCTTGGAGCGTCGGTTTGTTTTTGTTTTTTGTTTTGTTTGAATAAAATGGATCCTAGCATTCACTTTATGGGAGAGAGACACGCTCCGCTGTAGCATATGGACAAATATGTCCTTAGGCTCTACTCATAGTATTCATGGCGAAGTTTCTTCTTCGTTAAATTGTTATATGGTTGGAATTGGAAAATGCTACATGTAGTAATTCTAAAATGTCTTGGATAATTTGATACTTGGCAATTGTTGTGCTCATGTTTAAGCTCTTGCATCATATACTTTGCACCCATTAATGAAGAAATACTTAGAGCTTGCTAATTTGGTTTGCATATTTGGTTTCTCTAGAGTCTAGATAACATCTAGTTTTGAGTTTTGAACAACAAGGAAGACGGTGTGGAGTCTTATAATGTTTACAATATGTCTTTTATGTGAGTTTTGCTGCACCGTTCATCCTTGTGTTTGTTTCAAATAACCTTGCTAGCCTAAACCTTGTATCGAGAGGGAATACTTCTCATGCATCCAAAATACTTGAGCCAACCACTATGCCATTTATGTCCACCATACCTACCTACTACATGGTATTTATCCGCCATTCCAAAGTAAATTGCTTGAGTGCTACCTTTAAATTCCTTGTCATCAACTCAAAGTAGAAAGCTCATTCATGTGCTCTACAGCACTTTCTTTTTCAGTACCACAAAAAGGTGTTTTCTCAACAATAGATATATGAGATAAATCAAGAGAAAAATCATAATCCTTATCCTCAATGTTTATAGGAGATGTGGCAAATTTAGGATAAGGAGACAGTTTATATCTAACAGCATGTTGTGCAAGAAGCTTTTTAATGTTACTTGCACCAGTAGTAGCATTACATTTATCAATAAAATCATCATCAAGTTCCACATAATCTTCATCAGGATCATCACTAGAGTGTTCAACAGACTCAGGTGAATTAATAGGTGTAACAATATTTTCATTAGGAATTTCAGCATTTTCAATTTGTCTAGACCTAGCAATTGTAGCATCTAGAAAAGGACCTAATGAACCATTATCATCAAGCACAGTAGAAGCATCATCAAAATTATCAGAGGAATTTTCAGTTTCAAGCAGAAGTACCAACACATGAAGCTTGTGGTGGTGAAACAAGTTGACTTATCACAGATGGTGAATCAAGAGCAGCAGAGGTACTCAGAGTTGTACCTTTTCTTGTAGTGGATGGTAATATGGCGACTTTAGCATCGCGAGGTTTACCCATGATGGAGGATTTGCAGCAAACAATATCAATTCAGGTGAACTTGCAAATAAAGCTATGCTCCCCGGCAACGGCGGCAGAAAATAGTCTTGATGACCCACAAGTATAGGGGATCGCAACAGTCTTCGAGGGAAGTAAAACCCAGTTTATTGATTCGACACAAGGGGAGCCAAAGAATATTTGTAAGCCTTAACAACGGAGTTGTCAATTCAGCTGCACCTGGAAACAGACTTGCTCGCAATAGTTTATCAGTAGCAACAGTTTTATAGCAGTAGCATCAGTGAAATATAAGCAGCAGTGTAATAAAGACAGAAGTAGTGATTATAGTAAACAGCAGGATTAAAATACTGTAGGCATAGGGATGGATGAACGGACGCTGCATGGATAAGATAACTCATGTAATAATCAAGACTAGGCATTTGCAGATAATAATAAAACAGTATCCAAGTACTAAATAACCATATGCATGTGTTCCGTATATAGTCGTACGTGCTCGCAATGAGAAACTTGCACAACATCTTTTGTCCTACCAGCCGGTGGCAGCCGGGCCTCTAGGGAAACTACTGGTAATTAATATACTCCTTTTAATAGAGTACCGGAGCAAAGCATTAACACTCCGTGAACACATGTGATCCTCATATCACAGCCTTCCCCTCCGGTTGTCCCAATTTCTGTCACTTTGGGGCCTCGGGTTCCGGACAGCAATATGTGTATACAACTTGCAAGTAAGATCATAAAACAATGAATATCATCATGAATCAATAACATGTTCACATCTGAAATAATGGCACTCGGGCCCTAAGTGACAAGCATTAAGCATAACAAGTTGCAGCAATATCATAAAAGTACCAACAACGGATACTAGGCACCATGCCCTAACAATCTTATGGCTATTACATGAACAATCTCATCCAATCCCTACCATCCCTTCAGCCTACAGCGGGGATTTACTCACACATGGATGGGGGAAACATGGATGGTCGATGGAGAGGCGTCGGTGGCGATGATGGCGATGATCTCCTCCAATTCCCCGTCCTGGCAGGGTGCCAGAACGGAGTTTCTGATCCTGAAATAGGGTTTTCGATGGCGGCGGAGTTCTGGATGTCTTCTGGAAAATTGGTCGAACCCCCATGCGTTTTTAGGTCAAGGCCTTTAAGTAGTCCAGAGGGGAGCGCCGGGGGCTGGCCGAGGTGGCGTCCCCATGTGG
Organism: Lolium rigidum; assembly: GCF_022539505.1. Lineage (NCBI taxonomy): Eukaryota > Viridiplantae > Streptophyta > Magnoliopsida > Poales > Poaceae > Lolium > Lolium rigidum. The sequence goes on along the minus strand of NC_061512.1, from coordinate 242,433,527 downwards.
CGGCGCGGTCATGGGCCCAACGCGCCGCCACGTGGTGTGTGACAAGGGATTAACTTATCAATGCCTACGTATTGTAGACTAGGGTTTAGTTGGAAGTAGAGGGCAAGTAGATCTCGAAGGTTTCAGCCGAAAAGTACTCGACGATGTAAAAACTAGGGTTGCGTGAGACAATGAATCGATCCTTTCTTTGTCCCTCGACTCCCCCTTATATAGGAGGCGGAGCCGAGGGATTCGTAATACACAAGTTACAGAGTCCGGGAGGGTTTCCAACCCATCCCGCAAGATTACAAGTATTGCTTCCTAATACAACTCTAGCTTTCCTTAATAGTAATTTGGGCTTCCGATTCTTCTTATCCTTCAGGTCGTGGGCCTTCAATAAACCCCGGGTACCATCTTCGGCAGGCCCATTGGGGATGCCTATGTCAGTAGCCCCCGAGATTTTGCTTGAATCGTAGAGTCAGGGAAAATCTCCAACTTTATATTCGTTCAATAGCTCTGAACTTTACCACATATCTTTGGATACAAAATTATATATTGTACAGGGATAATGGTAGTTGGGGCTAGTTCATCTGACGGATCAGGTACTAGTTAACTGCTCTAGTGGCAATCCGCAAAAACCTACTTCAAGATCATGTCCCTGGACATGATCTCGGGATACTGGTGTAAACTTCGACAGGTGCCGCTTAAGGTCTTACCATTCTGTCGAGTCCCAGTTATATTTTATCGGGTACCTAACGCGTCCGTTAGGATTTTTCTTCGTATCTGTTGATACGGAAAAAGTAGCAAACCGACGTCAGAGACGGCGCCACGCCACTCAGAACGGATCTGGGGTCTTACCTTCGCAGAGTTTTGCGGCATTCAGAGATTATTCGCAACTTTGGCGCTCTGAGAATATATTGTCGAGTGCTTTTTCGGCTGTTGGAATAGCACATTTTATTGAGTCAATGGACGACTTATATTGCCTTCCCGATGGGAGTATATGTAGACTTATGTATATAACTCGAAATATGCTCACTTTTTCTTCTTCTTTCTTTCTCTCTTTTTTTTTTATAATTTCATCGGGCGCGCGAACATCGTTCCCGATGGGAGTAGCCCCCGAGGCTACAGCCAAGGACTTGTGCTTGGGTGTAGGCTCAACGCCTTACGTTGCTATATTTTCCTTCTCTGCCAAAGTTTTCATATCTATCGGGTGCGCGAACAGCGCTCCCGATGGGAGTAGCCCCCGAGGCTATGAGCAAATACTTGTATTTGATCATAGGCTCTCGCCATTTCTATTTTGTCATTCTCGAGTTTTTCATTGTTTCAAAGTAGCCCCCGAGCATTTGATCAAAAACTTGTATTTGACCAAAGGCTCTCGAAATAGCCAACAATATTTTGCTGTCGCCATTCTTATGAAGCTGCTTAGCCGAATTTTTCTCTTGTCAACGTGACGTCATTACTGACGATAGCCACGATCATTGTATCGGGAAAACGCGAGAACTGCGCTCTGTCTGCCTTGCGGGCCCAAATTTCTCATCAAATTGACACGTCGTGCAAGTGGGGGACACACGTCCTCCGCTTTTCCTGGCGCACACACTGTAACGCATGTTCTGCGGTGACCCAGCGTACCACTGCATGGTGTAGTACACAAGTCGTTGACATAACACAAGTGAAACACCGTTCCACTCATATTACATCTCTCAGAGTGGTACAACAGAAACATATGCGAGTCCAAGGTATGTCTATAGAAGTACACACGAACTGTTTACATAAGATCAACACAACCTCCTACTTTACAGTGAGGTAAAACTTCAAATAAAGCTCCAGAAGAACGACTCGTAGTCTATCTTATTACTAACTCAAGATTATGAGCTACTTGGCTTGCTATAGAATTCTAGCTACTTAGGGGCTAGGATTAGGGAAAGGTTCCCTTCTATTACTAGTCTAGGTTTCCATTATAGCTGATGCAGAAGTTGACTCCATTGACTTCTTTGATTGGATTCTTCATCTTGTTGCAGCTTGACTCCTTTGTCTTCGAGTTCCACGGTAGTTTCTCCTTCGGTGCCTTGATCTAAGAAGGGGGTTCAAATGGGACGGAATGAGTACGAGCGTACTCAGCAAGTTCATATTAGGAAATAGGTGTATCATGCACTAGCTACAGCCATAGACCAGAAAGTCATAGGCCAATGCAAGTTTTCATAAACATTTCTTCAAAAGGTTTATTTTATTCTGGAAAACTATGCCCGTCAGTCTTCACAGGTTGACCAGAACTTCGTGGAGTTCCTTTCCTGCCGCGTTCACAGTTCCCTTCCCGGAACAGGGAGTGACAGCCACAATTTGATACACTCTGCAGAGGTGCGTTACTTTTCCCACAAGAGATCCCACCCTTTTTGCCATCCGCAGGGACTTGCCCCCGTTCACACTTCCTTTGGTGTGAGGCCAGGTATAAAGATCCAAGCCCACACCGCCTTCTCCGCGACTGCAAACCCACCCTTTTGTCCGACCCTACACCCCCAGTAGACTTCTTCCGATAATCCATCATAGACCGTAGAGCTAACATCACCAATGGATGGGGATTTAAAAGGCTATCCCAACCTACGGCAGTGCCTCCAACACCCCGCAGCTCTACCAGTCCGTTGGCGTGCAGAAGGGAAAATAAACGGCTGGCTTCCCTAGAGCCATTATAGATCTCATGGTTAACGCGGTTTGTACGGCGCTAGAATCACTGGACGGCATTGGTACTTAGTCCTAGATGAGTAGTACCCATGCAATGGAACCTCCACCATATCAACACATACCATGGTTCCATTGCCCACCACATAGTCATATTCATAATTGTAAAATAATACTTTGCTTTTCAATGCATGAGTGATAAGTATAGTACTTTGCATATAGTTTGATACAAATAATCAAATGACATGAGCAAGCGATGAACTTGCCTTTCTTGATTGCAAGATTATGCAGGAAAAAGCTTCGATACGTGAGAACTCCAAATGCTGAAATACCATCATCGTCCGGTAAGGACAATGTTCAAAGAACTGGCAAAGATGCTATAATGCATAGTATGAGATGCAATCGTCCCGAGCGTAACCTAACCTCGATGATTTAGGATGGATGAGTTGTAAAGATTTCTTTGGGGTTTGTTGCACTTTTAGAATGGTTCTCAAACAAGGTTCTTATTAGGGTTTGGTTATATTAGGATCATAATCCAGTGATATAAGACATCATAACAAGTACACACATAAAGAATGGTGGTGGAATAATATATAAAGAACAGTTGTCAATTTTAAGTTCTACAGAACATGGTTGATTTGCTTCAAAAGAATAACTTTTGAAGAACATGTTAATTAAGAAATAATGAGTATTTCAAAGAAGGATTAGGGCTTCTAAGGTTTGATTGACATTTGTACTTCAAAAGAATAACTTTTGAAGAACAGGTTAAATAAGAATATGAACTACTATACATAGGAGCTATGGCTTTCTAGGGTTTACTATTGGATTAATTTAGTTCTCTAATAGGAACTAGTTGGGTTCTTTAAGTAGAATGGGTTTATATGTAGCAAGTGTTGGTAGGGTTATTACCATGGTTTCCCATATACATCATATCAAAGGATGGTTATTAAGATGGTTCCATAGGTTTGCTATTGGGTTTACTATGGTTTCACATTTGCTTTACTAAATAATTTCTAATTGCTTCTAAACTAGATGGTTCAATATTTCTATAATAGGGTTTAGTTGGATAGGAGCCTGTGTTGTGAATAGCTACATAAGGGTGGTACTAGGGTTTATCTTATGGTTCTACTAGGGTTTGATGGTTGAGGTTGGTTCTAATGGTGTGATACTAAGTATGAGTATTAATGGTGCTAACATATTAACAAGTTAGGGTTTATACTTAGGTGGTACTAATTGGATCATATAGATGTTAAGCAAAAATAAAGACATGAGATGATGGTCTCAGGTGGATTGATTTTATTTTAGTGGATCATGAGTATGCACTCATTGGTTGTTTATTAAGCTTCTACACCTAAAGGTGAAGTGGATATAATCATATGGGCTAAACCCCTAGGGTTTTAGGGTTGCACTAATTTAGGATGATCACATGAAATAATAAAGTTGGGTTTCTATTTATTTTAGAACTAGGTTCCTAAATTGTGGTATTATTCTTATAGTAATAATTGTGCTAGGGTTTAATGTGATTAAGTACTTGAAATAAAGTTATTAATAAATTTAACATGCTATTAACTTTTAGAGGGTTAAAGAATTAAAATAATTACTAGTTAGGGTTTAATTAGAAATCAGGGTTTCCTAATTATGATTAGGTTTTAAAATAATGACTTGTTAACTAAAGATGTTTAAGTAAATAAGTTTTGAATTACCAAAATAATATTGGCTTATAATATTTTCTTGAGTTATTACTATTTAAAGAAAATAGAAAAATGGTAATTTGCAAATTAGGGTTTTTGAATTACCCCTAATAATTAAGTTAATGCAAATATGATAAATAAAATTAATCTTAACATTTTACTTAGTTACTGAATAGTTAAAATTTAAATTTGAAACTTTACTAATTATTGAATTCAAATTTTATTTTAAATAATTGAAATGGCATAATCAATAAGGTTAAAATAAGTGAATTTTTATTTTGTCACACATTTTTGTTTTATATTTTATTTGAATAGAGTTTATTTTTGTGAGCATTTTGATATATTATTCATAATTTTCTAAGTTAATATGAATTTTCTATGATTTTGCAAAGTTTCAGACATTTACTGGTTTTAAAATTAAACAACAAATACTAAATGTACCGAGACAGATCTAGCCCTAGACACTGACTGGTGGGGCTTGTCTCCACGTCGGCTGCCACGCAAGCAAGGACCGGTCAAAGTTGACCAGAAGCTTTGACCTCACCGGCGGTTAAACGCCGGCGGCCAGCAAATGGTGGCGCCGCCGATTTACGGCCTCCCGGGATGCGCGGCTAGGCTCTATCGGACGAGTACAACGAGACAAAGCGAATGGTGGTGATGGTTTTGCGAGGGAATCACCGGAGCGTCGCCGGCGATGGGTGCTGCGGCGGGCTACTCCGGCAAGAATCGAATCGGGGGTTATAGGAGGTTCTGGGATGCGAGATCTAGCTCTATAGAGGCGTATGCTCACCCTGAACATGATGGCGTGGTCGGCTCCGGCGATGGTCGACGGAGACGACGACGATTGGAGATCTTCCGGCGATGTGCTGCAGAAGGGATCGATGAAATTGCCCTGATTCCGTGCTCCCCTTGATGCTGGGCTCCTCCCAGATGCTCCTTGAGTCCAGGCGCTCCTCCTGGACCACACGCCGGAGGCTGGGGTGGCCTCCTCCGTCGGCTTCGTCTTCGACTCCGGCGACAGAGAGTGGAAGAATTTGGGATATAGGGAGTGTCTGAGAAGGTTTGAAGTGGCGGAGGCGATCAAGGCGTGCACGGTGATGCCCTCCACCTATTTATAGGCCAAGGGAAGCCCTGTGGCCTCGACACGGCGACGGCCATGGTCGGGAGGTGGCGGTCTCTGGAAACTTCTGCTGGGTAAAGATCTTCTCGTCCGCGGATAGGCTCGGACGCGATTCTAGTTGGGCGCGGTTCTGAGATGTCTGGCGACGTCCGGGGCGTGCTTATCGTCGACGAGGTCGTGGCCTACTGGCTTCGCCGCGCTGTCGTGCTCGGAGATGACGACGACGAGTCTTTTCTCCTCGCACGAATAGTAAAGCAACCGAAACGGTATTTGGTTTGGGCTGGGCTGCTCATGGTCCTTTGCTGTGCGAAGTTGGTGGGCTGCGTTGCTGGGCTCGGCCGAACAGGTAAGCCCCTCTCTCTCCTCTTTTCTTTTCCATTTTCTTTTCTGTTTTTATTTCCTGGTTTCTATTTGTTATTTGGCTTCAAATTTGAATTCTGGTTTTGCTTTGCAGGTTCTAAAACATTTGAATATCAATATAACTTGATAACAATGCTCATTGTATAATTTTGTTGTTTAAACAAATATTTAGTTTAGGATTTAATTGATATCTTGTGAGGCTTGAGTAAAATAGAAATGGTTTAGTTATTTATTTTAATTCCCTTTTTAATTTAGGAACCATATCTATTTAAATGATTTGAAATTTAGAACATGTGCATAATGAAAATATTATTAGGTTTAACTAGTGTGCTTAACAATATTGATTGTTCATATCTATTTTAATTATGTCTAGAGTTTAAAGCAAATGGTAATAAGGATGGATGGGATCATGATTTTATGTGGAGAATTATTTCTAAGGTTTAAGAAAATGGTTGGATAACTTTATGGTTATGACTATTGCTTAGCACTTCTAGCTTGATTGTGTACTTGTGATCTATGATACACAAGTTAGGGAACAATATTTTAGGTGTATTGGATCCTATGTGAAGAGGTTTAGGGTTTTGATAATGCTTCACTAATTTAAGTATAAATAGGCATGAGGCATGGCAGGGTTCTACTTATGATTTAAAAGGGATATTTGAATTGGTATTCAAATGTGATCTTAAGATTTTAGTTGTGATCACTCAAGTGATACACAACTAAGAATTGGAATATGGGCATAAGCTAGGTTATGTTTAATTGACTAGGATTATTTCTTCTAACTTAGGTAGAAATCTTGTATCAAAGTAATACTAGGGTTGTCTCTAATGTTTGGATAAACAAAGTTTAGGTTTAATGCCCTTACTCCTCCATACAAGGCATGAGGATTGGTTTGAGGTTAACTACTAATGATATACTTATTATTTTATGTGATAGATGAGATCTATTAATCATATGTGTTTGACTTATCATGTATATCTACAAGGTATAATCATGCATTAGACAAGATATACTCATTCCTCACTAATCCCTCTTTAATATTCCTCTCATCACACTCATCCTAGATTCTTAGGGTTTATAATTAATACCAAGTTGTGATGATTATGGAATTGGTTTCCTAAGGTATTGCTATTGGAATAGGGTTCTCACCTCCCAGATCAAATGTTGTCTTGAACAACTAGAATTAGTACTACTCTAGTATTCTTGTATGGGCATGGTTATGATTAGTATTATAACTTCTCTCACTTCTCAATGTCTTGGAATATCCTAAGGTCCTACTTAAGAGATGATGATATAATCCTCTAAATATATGGTTTCCCTAGGAATTCTACCTTGGTATCTTCTGTAGCTTGTTCTACAGGAAATCTGATAAACCTGCATCTTGTGGTATGCCTCCACCTCCTAGCTTCATCATCTTGATCCTAGCTAATTCACATGGAGTGGCTCTATGTGTTTGTTCCCATGTATCATGGTACTTGATGAGCAAATGGATGAAGGGTGTGGCTCTATTTATAGGCTTGGGCAAGCTCTAGTATCATGACACATAGGTGGTGACTCTTGTGTTGGTTAGATGAGTAAGGTGCTTGGGTGTCATGCCCTTATCCATAGCAATCCTTTGAGCATGAGGTGGCATAGCTTGGAAAGCAAGTCATGTAGATATTTTCATCCTAGGTGGCAAGATCATTATCCTCTCATATGATTTATTTTTGGATAGCCAAGTGGCATTTGCTACTAAATATCTTGTGGATGATTTTATTATTGTTGATGAGTCACTATATCATATTTGATTGGATTTATATTATAATATTGGTCAAAAGGTCAAGGTTGAAGGTTATTCCTCAAATTTGGATAGTTGGTTTTGATTTCACCAAGGCATGATCATATGAGTTTCAAAATACTCATAGTTAGTTTTATTCAAATAGTTTGAACTATAATTCGTAATGTAAATGGATTTAGTTTTATGATATTCCATATACTTAATAAGTTATGATTTAAATAAGAATGTGTGGCTTTTATGCACTTTAGACCCTGTGGTTTAACTTATTTATAAGTGAATTAAATTACACACAAAGATAGTTGCTAACTTTCAAGTGTTAATAAGTTAGGGTTTGATTCTTACGGAATGTGTTGTTGTAAATCTAATTCCATTTGATCTATTCCATAGATCACAATCATCTCTACCCAAACAAGGTTTTAGCAAAGATCAGAGTGAAGTTTATAGCGCTTGACTTGATGATCTACTTCAATTCCAGCAAGTCAAGTGAAACTTCAGTTACTGTGGTAAGTTTTATTTGAAAGCGCGAAAATTCCCCGGATTTTCTATGCATGAATGCAATACACACTTTGGTGTTCTCTCATTTTATTGCCTCTAAACCTGGAATATTACATGTTCCTTCCCTTCTTAGTGAATTTTCGTTTTTACCCCTTGTCCACGTGTACACCATCTATGCCATAATCTCTTTATCCAACGGTGCGTCGATTCATCGCGCCTCTATTTAAGGTCATCGTCTTCCTCCTTGTACACTTTCGCTCGCGCCGCACCTCTGCTTCTCCTCTGCAAAATCCTCCACTGCTCCCATTGCCTCTTGCGCTCAACCACGCTCGCACCTCTCTCTTCCACGCTCATTGAGGCCACCACGCGCGCGTCTGACCAGGCATAGCACGCCCGAATCCAAGATGGCCACCGAAGATCTGGAATGGGAGAGATCCAAGATCTCGAATCAAGATATGAACTTGCTGAAGAAACTTGGGTTCACCAAGAAGGAAAATGCGTTGCGCTTCCCCAAGGAGGAGAGCTATCCATCGCCTCCAATCGAGTATCGGGTCAGTTTCGTTGACCATCTCATCCGCGGTCTTTCTCCCCCTATCCACGAGTTTCTTCGAGGTCTTCTTTTTGTCTATGGGCTTCAGCTACATCAGCTGACGCCCAATTCCATCCTCCACATCTCTATTTTCATCACTCTCTGTGAGTGCTTCCTTGGAGTCCACCCCAATTGGGCTCTGTGGAAGCGCATCTTCTACTGCCGCCGCAATGGCTCTCACAACGTCGCCTACAACATAGGGGGCATTGTCATTTGCGTTCGCCCTGATGTCGAGTATTTCGACGTCCAATTCCCCGACTCCGTCCAGGGGTGGCGCAAAAAGTGGCTCTATGTACAAGAAAGCTCCGACTCGGTGGACTACAACATTGCTCCTTTTGATGGAGCAGCCAAGATTCTTCGCCGCCGATCCTGGGACGCTGAAGCCACCGAAGAAGAGAAATCGGCGACAGAGGCGCTGATGACTCGCATCCGCGAGCTTCAAAACACCCATGGCAAGGAATTGTCGGGTATCCAGATCACAGCCTACTTCCTCAGGATTAGAGTGCAGCCTTTACAAGCTCGTAAAAATCCTCTTTGGATGTATGCTGGTGAAAAAGATGTCGAGAGACTCTCCAAATATCTTCCTGTGAAGGATTTGGAGAAACTAATCCGAAGGATCTCGTCGCTCAACAAGAAGGATACTATTCCATCCTCTTGCCGCATTACGCCATTTAGTGGCGCCAATCCCCTTCCCGAGGTAAATTTTCCTCTTGACTACTATATTGTCTTCTCGACTTTTTAGTATTTGTTGACTACTATCTTGCTAGTTTCTGTTGCATGACTTTTTTGTCGAAACTCTTTGTTTTTCACAGAACCATCCTGTTCTGGCTTCTCTTCCTCCTCTTCCCGAAGGTGGAGAAGTCGAAGAACGTACCGTTGTCGATGATGACAACCAGGGTACTTCTCGCCCTGAGAGCGAAGTCGCGGGTTCTCAAAAATCTGCGGCTTCCTCTGAAAAAGAAGCCGAGTCTGAGGCCACTGCCTCAACACACTCCCTTCCTTCCGCTGTTTCTCCAAAGAATAAACGGAAAAGGGATGAAGTCGCTGATTCCGGCTCCTCCAAAGCCGAAGAAGTTGGTCCTTCCGAAAGGAAGACAGCCTTCAATCCTTATCAGGATGCTCTTGTTAGCTCGTAAGTTCCCTACGAGCTCTTTGTTGTTTTGCTCTCGATGCTTTTGTCTATGTTGATGCTTATATTGTCACCATTTTATTGCAGCGATGATGAGGATGAAGATCAACCTATTGACGCGACTGCTCGAACGAGTACGTCGCATACTTTAGTTGTGTCTGAAGCTCATCCTGATGGAGATGAAACTTCGCCTCCTCAGCAAAACACCGAGCACCCAACTCCGCCTGCAAGCCCCCGTGCCCCTTCGCCAAAGAAGGCTAGGGTCGAGCCAGCCACGGCCTGCCCTACAACTTGGTGGCTCCACCACTCCTCCTCTGGATGACGTAAGTTGCTCACATCTCCTCTTTTGTGCAAAATACTTTTCGATGCTATCGACTCTTTTTGTTTTTTTCGATTCTTATTTACTTTTTGCTATCGAGTTTTTTACCCTATTGATGCTTTCTTCTCTTTTTCCTTTGCCAGCCTTTGATGAAGGAGTTTATCCGTCTCGGTACCCAGTTTGTCGGGTACCGCGACTCTTCTAAAAAAGCCAAAGGTGATATTCTGCTGCTTTCTTCTGGCAAATGACCTCTTCCTCCTTTCTTGTCATGATTTTGATTGCTGTCGATTATTTTGTCAGAAAACTTTGTGAAAGCTAACAAGCGTGCTGATGCACTTGCTCGTAAACTGGAGCAAAGTGAAAAAGCTCGTAAGAAAGCTGAAACAGATGCTGAGAAGGCTAAAGCAGATGCCACTGATGTCGAAGATCTTCGAAAAAGACTTCATGAGGCGGAAACTGCCTTGAGTAACAACATATCCGTGCAAGCTATTCGTGAAGCTGAAATCCTTAGTCGCTTGCAATCGCAAAGTCGACGTTTTGTCAGTAAGTCTCAAACCTTTGCTACCTCTTCGGGTTGCCAAATTTACTCTTGCGCAATCTTTGACGATCTTTCTTTCGGTTCTTTGTAAGAAAAACGCATCAAGATTTTGAGTTGGAGCATCCTGAAGGCGATCAGCTGCTTGACGAGCTTTCCCTTCTTGAATTTCATGGAGAGGAAGCACGCGAAGGCCTTACTGAAGCCAGAGCAGGTCTGTCGCGTCTTTTTCCTTATTTCTTCCCGAAGACACAAGAGGCCAAGATTTTCACAAAACTCGCCAAGCACTTCAACTCCCAAGAAGATCTTGGGCTTAAACTTCGCCAAGAAGGCTTGAAGATTGGTGTCGAGGGCACTATTGCTCTGGTTGCTGACAGCCAACAGGACGTCGACTGGGCTAAGGTTGGCGAGATAAAGGAGATGGAAACGAAGAAGTGGAAATCCTTGATTAAGGCTGCCAAGCCTAACTCCAAGCCAATCCTTGCTTTCCTCGGTTGCAAGCCAACTCCTGCTCCAAGCTCATCCAAGCCGGAGGTCAAGTAGACCACCCTGTCTTCCTTGCATTTTCTTTTTTCCTTTTGATGCTGTCGCCAAAGTAGCTTTGGCGACACTTATCCCACTAGTTCGTTAGGGTACCCTCCATTGTAATGCCTTGTAAATATTCTGAGAATCAATGGAAATCTATTTTGCTTGATGATTGATGTCGAAACTTTTATTTTCAGTTGATATTTGATAACTACACTTCAACTCCTCGCCCCTCCGATGTTTTTCCTGCTTCCTCCTACTCGAAGAAAACGCCTATTAATATTGAATTTGGTGAAGACTCTTCGAGTAAAGGCTCAGCACAAGACTTGGAGGAGCTTCGTCAACAACTTCAGTATATGAAGAAGCAAACGCTTATAATAATGGAGCAGTCTTGAAAATCATCCGAGAGGGAAAAAATTGCCCTGCAACAGGCTCAAGAAGCCATAGCTGCTAAAGAAGCCGCCATTTCTGAAGCTGCAAAGGCTACCACCCGAGAAAATTTTATGCTCGAGTTGATGAATGAAGCAAGTTTGGATATGACAGGTATGCTTTGCAAACCAAAACCTCCTCTGCTTTTTTCCCTGTTTCCTCCTTTGACATTCTTGTGCTGTCACCAAATAGGTTCCTTTCTGGATACTGCTGCCGAAGACCAAAGGGTAGATACAAGGACAAATCTCCTGGTTAATCTTTCACTTGACCATGGTTCTCTGTTCTGGGCCACTCCAGAACGCAACCGACAAATTGTCAGATTTCAGGACCGCGCCTGTCAAGTTCGTGAGTTCCTTGATTTCTGTACCAGAACTTTGTCCTTGGTTTACAGTACAATGTTTCCTCGGAACGAGATACCGGCCACTCTTCCTGCTCTAATGGAAAAATTTCGGGATGCCCCTCGTATCCATAATTTTGTGCGAGCTCAACTGTCTGCTGGAGCAAGATTCGCCATGATTATGATACAGATCTGCTACCGAAAATTAGATTTGACGAAGATTGTCGCCAAGTGTCTGGCCAAGCAGTCGAAGCGAAAAAGGAACATCGACAAAATCAACGATGTTGTAACTCCTGTAGCCGAAGAAATGCTGGACGAACTTCTTCAGATGGACTCTGAGTTCTTTGTGAAAGGGAGCTATGCTAAGCATACGACAACTGCTGCAAATAACAAAGGTTTATCCATAGATAATATATTGGTATCAACTGAATTATACTATATTGCGGGAAGTCATATGTATATTTTTGTGTCGAATTCTTCCTGACGATGAAGTTGTCTATATTGTAAAGTATAATCTATCTTGTAAAGGCCCCGAGCCTTTGGCTGGAGCTCAGGTTTATATTTTTCGTCTCGATGAATTTTCTATTTTGCGAGAGTATTTATATTTTGTTGTCATGGGTTGTGAGCCCCCGAGCCTGTCGACGAAGAAAGATGTATATCACCAATATCTTTTACTATATTGCAGCACCGCGAGCCCGCCTCATTAAAAACCTTTCCATCCCCACTCGGTGCCCTGAAAAGGAAAAGAGTGCGTCTGAAAGCTCGCGGGCGTTTCAGTACATTGTATTTTTACAAAGGAGGACTATATTTCGACACTAAGCGTAAAAACGCCTTAGCTGCGCCACGTTCCTGGGGTTTTTTCTCGGGAACTCCTGTTTTCTTGTCCTTTATCCTGTACGCTCCTCCTTCAATTACTTCCGTGACGATGTAAGGTCCAAGCCATGGCGACTCGAGTTTTTCAGTGCTGTTTTGGTTGAGTCGTAGAACTAGGTCTCCAACCTGAAAGGATCTTGGCCGCAAACGTCGACTGTGATAATTTTTCAAGTCTTGCTGGTACTTGGTGACCCGTGATAGTACTTCATCTCGAGCTTCGTCAAGTGCATCGACATCATCCTCCAATGCTCTTCTGGAAGTTTCTTCATCGTATTCTGTGACTCTTGGAGAATCATGCTCTATTTCTATCGGCAGTACTGCCTCAGCTCCATGAACCAGAAAAATGGAGTCTCTTGTGTCGCTATATTTGGCGTTGTTCGAATACTCCATAATACACTTTGCAACTCTTCTGGCCACGTATGTCGAGCTTTTTCCAATGGTCCTAACAAGCGCTTCTTGATACCGTTGCAGATGATACCATTGGCTTTCTCGACTTGACCATTGGTTTGCGGGTGCCCAATTGACGTGAAGTGCAATTTGACGCCCACTTCTGCGCAGTATGCCTTGAACTCCTTAGATGTGAAGTTACTGCCATTGTCCGTGACTATGCTATGAGGTACTCCAAATCTAAAAACAATGCTTTTCACGAACTTTATTGCTGATGCTGCGTCTGGTGAATTTATCGGTTTTGCTTCTATCCACTTGGTAAATTTGTCGACGGCGACGAGCATATACTCGTATCCTCCTGGCGAGGCTTTGTGTAACTTTCCAACCATGTCGAGGCCCCATTGAGCAAAGGGCCAAGACAATGGTATTGGCATCAACTCCGCTGCCGGAGAATGAGGCTTCGCGGCGAATCTCTGGCACGCGTCGCAAGTTCGTACTATCTCCTTTGCATCCTCGATTGCTGTCAACCAATAAAATCCAGCCCTGAAAACCTTGGCCGCAATAGCTCGACTGCTTGCGTGATGACCATATATTCCCTCGTGTACGTCCTTCAGAATCATCCTTCCATCTTCGGGTGTGACGCACCTTTGTAACACTCCCGAAATACTTCGCTTGTACAGCTTCCCTTTGACCACAGTAAAGGTTTTAGATCGTCTAATAACTCGCCTTGCTTCCACTGGATCGTCGGGTATCTCTTTCCTTAATATGTATGATATATACGTTTGCATCCATGGAACCTGCACCATCATTACTAGGTCCTGTTCCTCTTCCTCTTCTAGTGCCTCTTTAGGAGCCCCCGAGGGTTTCTCATCCTTCTCCTTCTTCTTTGGTTTCTTTGGCTTCGTAGATCTCTCGGCTATTTCCTCCCAGAATACGCCTGGTGGAATCGCGAGGCATTGCGACCCGATGTTTGCAAGAACGTCGGCTTCATCGTTGCTCAACCTGCTGATGTGATTGACCTCGCATCCATCAAACAGTTTCTCTAGCTCATTATACACTTCCTTGTATGCTACCATACTATCATTGACTGCATCACATTGGTTCATGACTTGTTGAGCCACCAACCTTGAGTCGCCAAATATTTTTAGTCGAGTTGCACCACAAGCCTTCGCCATCTTCATCCCATGTATGAGAGCTTCGTACTCCGCTTCATTTTTGGACGCGTTTGGGAACGTCATCCGTAAAACATACTTTAACTTGTCGCCTTCAGGTGATATTAGTATCACGCCTGCTCCAGCTCCCTCTAATCTCTTGGACCCGTCGAAGTTCATAGTCCAGGTTCTCGATAAATCTGGGGGTCATGTATTTTGCAGCTCCATCCACTCTGCGATGAAGTCTGGCAAAATTTGCGACTTTATTGCCTGTCTTTTTTCATACGTGATGTCCCGAGGGGAAAGTTCTATTCCCCAAAGGGAGACACGACCTGTAGCTTCTGGATTGTTTACTATATTGGATAGAGGTGCTTCGTTGACCACTATTATCGGATGTGCCAAAAAATAGTGCCGCAATTTTCTTGCGGTTGTGAACACTCCATATGCTAGCTTCTGGTATTGCGGGTACCGCTGCTTTGAAGGCGATAAAACTTCACTGATAAAATACATCGGCCTCTGCACTCCATGGAGTTTTCCTTCCTCTTCTCTTTCGACCACAAGTGCTGTGCTGACCACCTGTGGTGTGGCCGCAATGTATAACATGAGGGGTTCCTTCTCTTTCGGCGCCACCAGGATTGGTGGTGTCGAAATTGTGCGTTTAAGATCCTTGAAGGCTCTATCTGCCTCTTCGTTCCACTGGAACTTCTCTCCTTGCTTGATCAAAGCATAGAACGGTAACGCCTTTTCTCCCAGCCTGGCGACGAATCTGCTTAAAGCTGCGACTCGCCCAGTTAACTGTTGTATTTCTTTCAACTTTGTTGGCTTCCTCATTGTTACGATAGCTTGGATTTTTTCGGGATTAGCTTCAATCCCTCTTGCTGAGACTAGGAACCCGAGGAGTTCTCCTGCAGGGACGTCGAAAGAACACTTCGTCGGATTCAGCTTGAGACAAAATTTGTCGAGGTTGTCAAAAGTCTCCTTCAGGTCCTCGATTAGCGTTGCCCCCTTTTTTGATGTTATGACGACATCATCAATGTATACTTGTACGTTTTTCCCAATCTGTGTTGCCAAGCACTTCTGCATCATCCTCTGATATGTTGCTCCCGCGTTTTTCAGACCAAAGGGCATTGTTCTATAGCAAAACACGCCGTAAGGTGTGATGAACGCTGTTTTGACCTTGTCCTCTTCTTTCAATCTGATCTGGTTATAACCAGAGTATGCATCCAGGAAGGAAAGACGTTCACGTCCTGCCGTGGAGTCGATAATTTGATCGATCCTTGGGAGGGGAAAGTGATCCTTTGGACAGTGTTTGTTGAGACACGTAAAGTCGACACACATGCGAAGGACTTTAGTGTTTTTCTTCGGGACCAACACTGGGTTTGCAACCCACGTGGCCTCTGTATGCAGCTCCTTAATGAAACCAGCTTCTCTTAGTCGATCAATCTCTGATAGCATAGCTTTGCGGTTTGGCTCCGAGAAACGCCGCAAAGGTTGTTTGATTGGTCTCGCTAATGGATCCAAGTTTAGGTGGTGCTCGGCAAGTTCCCTGGGTACTCCAGGAATGTCGGCTGGACACCATGCGAAGATTTTCCAGTGCTCACGGAGGAACTCGACGAGCGCGCTTTCCTATGCGAGGTCCATGTCTGTCGCGATGGACGTCGTCTTCTTTGGATCTGTCGGGTGGATCTGCACCTCCTTGGAATCTTTGGTAGTACTAAAGGTTGGCTCCCTGAGAGGCCTTCCTACATCTGGTAACACATCATAATCAGTTGTGAGCCTTGACGCCATATATTCTGCTTGCATCCCGAAAGTTTCTGACAGTCGATGAAAATCCTTGTCGCATTTATCAGCTAACGCGAAACTGCCTTTGACTGTAATTGGCCCCTTCGGTCCAGGTAGCCTCCACAACAGGTATGTGTAATGTAGTACCGCCATAAACCGGGCATATGCTGGTCGTCCCAACAAAGCATGATATTGCGACGGGAAATCCACGACTTCAAACTCCAGCCTTTCTATTCTGTAATTTTCTTGGGTCCCAAACTGAACGTCGAGATTGATCCTCCCCAACGGGTAACTTGGCTTCTCTGGCGTGATACCATGGAAACGCGTGTCAGTTGGTTTTAAGTTTGCCAAGGATATGTTCATCTTCCTTAATGTATCTGCATACATAAGGTTTAAGCTGCTCCCTCCATCTATCAACACTCGAGATACATCGAATCCTGCGATCACTGCGGGCAAAATAAGTGCTGACTGCCCTGGTCGAGGAACTTGCTGCGGGTGATCCGCTATTGTGAAACCAATATCCTGTCCCGACCAATTTAGGTACTCAACCGTTGGTGGAGGCATTTTCTCTGCCATGAACACTTGTCGCGAGATTACTTTCTGAGCCCTGTTAGACGGCCTTCCCTTCTGAATCATTGAGACCACGCCGTTGGAATTGGGGTCCACGTATGGAGGTGGGTGTGGTGCTGCCGCTATTCTGAGTTGGTGCCTATTTTCGTCCGTAATTGCGGGAGGAGGTGGTAAGTGGATCTCACTCCTAGGCCCTTGAGGATTTCTATTTGTCGCTTGAGCATTGGCTTGCCCCGTGAACCTTAGCATTGCTTGAAAATTTCGACAGTCCTTCTGCAGATGTCCTGACTGTCTTTTTCCATTGTTGTTGATATAAAAATGCATCTGACACGGCCCGTTCATCATGTCCTCAGGGGACACGAAAGGTCTCTGGAACCTTGGGCCACTATTTTGCCTATTATTTCGAGAATCATCTCTATTGTCACCTCGCTGCTCGCTACTTCTTTGATAGTCATCTCTATTGCCTCCTCCAGCGTTTGCTCGAAATCCAGCCGAGATTTGACCAGGAGCGTCATAATTCGAGTACTGTCGAGAAAATCGTCGCCTATTTTGGAAATTTCGACTGCGGTCCTCTTCAGGAGACCTGTGCCGTTTATTGTGAACAGCATCCTCTCCATCTGCCCACCTGTTTGCTATCTCCATTAATGCTGATACTGTCCTTGGGTTAGTTCTCCCCAAGTCCTCGACAAAGTCTCCTCGCCGAATTCCTGCTACAAACGCATCTATCGCTCTCTCGTCAGATATGTTCTCTGCCGAGTTTTTAATGATGTTCCACCTTTGGATGTACTTTCTCATTGACTCATCATGCTTTTGTCGACACGATCTCAACTCTTCTAACGACGCGGGTTTTTTGCAGGTAGATCGGAAGTTCTTGACGAACACATCCTCAAAACTCTCCCAGCTGTCGATGGAACCCGGAGGAAGCTTCTTTATCCAAGATCGCGCGGCTCCACTTAGATGTACTTGGATGCTCTGCATGGCCGTTGCTCTGGTTCCTCCAATCAGCTTCACCGTCTCGAGATAATCGACTAGCCAATCCTCTGGATCTTGCAGGCCGTCGAATTTTTTGAAATTATCGGGTAATTTAAACCCTGAAGGAACTCGAGTTTTCCGGACCCTTCGTGTAAAACACGGTAGCCCACACATATCCTCATCATCTATCTCTGGGGAGTGTCGATGTTCCCTTCTATTTTGTCGTGCTCTGTCCACCCGTGCTTGTGCTGCTGTGTCTCGTGCTCCACTTGTTCTCTCGGGACCTGGTGCTGCTGCAGCGGGTCGTGGACTATTTTGCCTTGCTGATCCTTCGGGAGGCGGAGTTACGAACGCCGTCCCCATGGCTCCGACTCCTGCCATGGTCATATTGTACAATGCTTCTCTTGGATCTCCGGGAGGTGGCCTGGATGCGTGGATAAAGGCTTGCGTCGCCATATACCCAGCTTCCGGTGTTTTGGGAATGATATTCCACCTCGTGTCGATTGACATAAAAGACATGTCGAGGTTTTGAACTAAGTTTTCTCTCTCTACTTCAGGTATATTTTGCAGCCGAGATCTTGCTCTCCTTCGAGCTTCTCTGTGACTGTCTCCTGAAGTTCCTGAATGTCGGCTTAGCTCTGCTCTTCGCCTGCTTGATGCGGAGGCTGCTTCTTGCCTCCTGTCTAACTCGATTTTCTGCTTCTCGAGCTCCCTCCTGGTACGTGCAAGTCTATATTGATACGCTTGTAGCTCCTCAGGTGTTGCCGTAATGGTCATTGGTTCTGTACCATCAATAGCTCTTGCAACTCGATCCCACACTGCCTGTGGAAATCGCACCATCTCTCGTGTTCCAGGTCCGATATATTTTGTTCCCAAACCTCGGGATCGACATACGGATTTCCCGCATCGTCGAAAGCCTCTGACCTCGCCGGTTCTGGCCGGTTTGGTTCTCCAATTGCGTAGATCTGATGATATTTTTCGGGATTGGTGACACCATCATATAGATTGGTGAAGACCTTTACAATAGTCGTGGATTTGTCGATGAAGTTGAAGCTGTCGACGTTGCTCGAGTCGTTGCTTATATCAGAGTCCGCAGACGACTCGAAGGACATGTCGCTGAAGATCTTGGCGAGCTTTTCACTTGCCCTGGTGCTGATGAAGCGTGGCGACGAAATCTCATCATCGCTTGACTCGATTGACAATGTTGAACTCGAAAAATCGGGATCGACCGCTGATAATCCCGACGAGATCGGAATTTCGAGACGATACGCTCCTTCTTTCCCGACGCGGAAGTGGAACTTTCCGAACGTCATCTCCATGGGCTCCTCCAGATATGCATATGCATCCAAACGGGAGGGCGGGTGAGGTACAAAATCAACTAGACTGGTTTCGATCTGTTTACCTCTGTCCATCGCGTTGCTTGCAGTTGACGAAGTCGACGATCTTGAACGTGCCATCGAGATCAGGTCCTTGACACCTCTAATCCCCACGGTCGGCGCCAATTGACAAGGGATTAACTTATCAATGCCTACGTATTGTAGACTAGGGTTTAGTTGGAAGTAGAGGGCAAGTAGATCTCGAAGGTTTCAGCCGAAAAGTACTCGACGATGTAAAAACTAGGTTGCGTGAGACAATGAATCGATCCTTTCTTTGTCCCTCGACTCCCCCTTATATAGGAGGCGGAGCCGAGGGATTCGTAATACACAAGTTACAGAGTCCGGGAGGGTTTCCAACTCATCCCGCAAGATTACAAGTATTGCTTCCTAATACAACTCTAGCTTTCCTTAATAATAATTTGGGCTTCCGATTCTTCTTATCCTTCGGGTCGTGGGCCTTCAGTAAACCCCGGGTACCATCTTCGGCAGGCCCATTGGGGATGCCTATGTCAGTGTGCGCGCCTCGTGGCCCCCCTCCGTCACGTCTTCTGGCTCCGTGGGTCTTCTGTAAAAATAGACCCATTGCAATTATTTCCGGGGATTTTCCTGAGAGTTGATTTTCTGCACAAAAATAAGACACCAGGGCAATTCTGCTGAAAACAGCGTTAGTCCGTGTTAGTTGTATCCAAAATACACAAATTAGAGGCAAAACAATAACAAACGTGTTCGGGAAAGTAGATACGTTTTGGACGTATCAACCACCGCCTCGGCCGCGAGGCCCACGCCTTCGCGCTCAGGAACGGGTTCCTCGACCACGGCCTCGTGCGGTTCCCCTTCAACGCGCTGCTCTCCATGTATGCGCGCCTTGCAGCACCGCCGCCAGGACCTTGCAGCGCCTTACTCCGCTGCCCATGCTATCCTCGTAGACGCCACCCAGCTCCGCTCCCAGCCGGCAGCCGCGCGCAGCGCCCCGCCGCACCACGTGCTGGTTCGATCTCGTGAGGCCTACATCACGCGATTCATTCGGCATCGACACCCATCGGGAGCCACCAGCACTCCATCTCGCGGCTCGCGCCGGAGAGGATTAACTCCGGAATCGTCGGTGGAGCCAGCCCCGTCGCCCACTCGACCTCACGTGCCTGCACAACGGCAGCGCTGTCATCCGCCGTTGTATCGATTTGGCGCGGTGGTCGTGCTTACCTCCCCTGGATTTCCTCCATCGACGTCGGCGCGGTGGCCGACACGCAGTTGGAGGATGCCGAGCAGTGCAGGTGACGCCAGAGCGCCATGGAGACGAGGATTGTCTTCTCCGCCCGCCAGTTGAAGAGCAACAATGGCAAGAGCAGACGACAAAATTGGGGAAACGGAGCAGCAGTTGAAGAAGTATCGCATCGGCAAAAGGCGTTGGCCATCCTCCACACGCGCAACAACGTAAAGTGTCTTCATTCGTTGTGTAAAGTGCTAACGGATTATTGGATGCCGTTAGACACGTGTCGAGTACTCAGGTGGTGCTCACGTACCCCCTGATCACCGGGCTTCATTCCAACTTACTTTTTGGGTGATCAATAGCGCACGTGACAATCGATCCTTGCATTCTTCCAAGAAAAAAAATCATTAAAGAAAAAAAAGGATATTCCTTACACCACCAAACTCATGTGGGCCCCTGGATGGGCATCTAACGGTGTACATGAAAATCCTCAATTTATGTGGCAAATGAGGTCTTTTCTTTTTATCATGTACATATGTCATGATTGGGCCCCCTCCTTTGGCAACATGGGGGGCGACTCCCATCTCCCCCTCGTCTTGCCCCCGCCTGAGGTGCCTCCGAAATAGTTCGGGCGGGCTCCGGTGATGGCGGTGGCGGGGCATCCATTGGGTTGTCGTCTTCTGCCTAATGTCCATGGAGATCGCGGCGATTTGAGGAGGATCGTGGGAGCCTTGATCTAGATCTGTGGCGGTGGTGATCTGGGGGGTGAGGCAATCCTTGGCGGGCGTTCTTGCTCGTGGTGTTCATGTGCACTCGGCAAGAACAACGCTCCACTGCCAATGTCCTCCTCTCGTGTTTCAGCGGCTACGCTAACGCGGCGTTCGGCGAAGCGGTCTTGACGGCGGCTAGGGCGTCCTTGTGGCCTAGCTCCAGGGACCTACAGACACATGGGCATGAGACTGGCTCCTTGCGCCGGTGCAGTTGACGGTGGAGTGCTACGTGGGCAACTGTGTCGAGATCAAGGTGGGCGTGTGGTACTACCGGTGAATTCCGGACTCTGCTGATCGGGTAGACCGTGGGCGAACATTTTTGTCTGGTTTAAGTTGCATACGTTTATAGAGTAATACTAAGCCAATCAAATAAGTGTGCAGAAAGTAAATTATATATCTTTAAATTTGTATACATGTGATGTTATTAGATATCAAACACACAATATATATCTTTAAATTCATATACGTTTATAGAATAATACTAGTGATGATCTTGTTGGTTCAAGTTAGCATATTTAATATTCAAATATCATGTCAAAGTATTTATTGCTATGCTCTGTTAATTCTTAATACAAGATTGCATGAAGTTTCCCTTTCTCGTGGAGTATAAGAGAGATGTGTTGCATCATCTCTATGTTAGGACGTGATATCCATGTGAAAGCTTATCTTACTTATCTATTATTTTGCATCCTCATATCTTATTGATGAATTACTATTTATCCACTACAACTTAAAAGAGAGAATAATCAAGCGAACCCATAAACCCTGGTCATGCTAGGAACAAAAAGGACATTTGACCACAAAAGTGCCAATAACCCTGCCAAAGTTTCGAGGACACCTACCAAATGTTTTGTCTCTATTTACTAAACATCCAAACACATAACCTCATACAAAAGAAAATTTGCATGCAATTTTACAATAGTTAGTTACATTGGGCACTAGGATATACTGCCCAAATAACATTTTCACATAACATAAGGTAAATTGCACAACTGAAAACAAATGCATCATTGGTTACTAATTGTTTTACCAAACCCACAAGGGTAGCTACAGCTATTTTTCACAGGTAAGCGTTGTTCACAACATTAGGATGCAAAGGAAGACCTTTGCCAACTTGGTCATGATAATCCAACGTATGTAACTTCACGAGGATAGCATGATTCCATATAGTATCTTTATTCCTTGTTAACATTGCCGACATGCAAGATCGATAGTCATATTATCTAGGAATTTCTCTTTGCTTACACCTAAGAGAAAAAAAATGCATTTAAACCCAAGTTCATGCGAACATAGGTCAAGACTTTTGTCACAAGCTCAACTTTAGAACTACTCTTTTTTTTTGCTCGTTGAGATCGTCCATAGCACACACATATGCAATGCTATTTATTTTTCTTCCATGCAATAATATTTGGAAGCGTACATTTAAGAAAAAAAATTTATTTCCACATATCTTCGGGACTCATGTTGGATTATTAGAGCGCCGATGTATCAGGAAAAATAGCCTGTTTGACTTTATCATAAAAAATTGATGTTTAATTATATGGAAGTATTATTGCATTGGTACATTTTAAAGTTCTATCCATTATAATATGCAAATTGGAAGAAAATAAGAAAGTTTGTTATAAAGAGTTAATAGCGCCATAAATGATCATAAATGGCATGCGTGGTTACACTTATACTAGTGGTTGGGGCGCCCCATGGGGCGCCTCCTCACCGGTGTTGTGCAATCCAATCACAACGCGTATTGACAAGTATGGATTGGCTTCCTAGTGGCAAATATGGATCAATTGCTCAGCTTGTATTCATGTTTATCTTACTACCGGCCATTGCTGAATTGCGAACCCTCGCTGTGCTTAGGTTCACAGAAAACTCAAAATGATCTCTGGAACAGACATATCATGAAATTATGGAGCGCGAAGCAACCAGAACGTATTACAAAAGAATATGTACATGTTTACATTTTGCAGCATTTTGCAACATAAATTGAAAATAGCTACAAAAGCAAGACATGCTTGGCGAAGAGCTTGAGCAATTATACTGAAAGAGCAGACCTCCGGATGCACGGGTGTAACTTCAAAAGAGACATCGTCGGTAAACCTTGAACTTCAGAAGAGATAATAATTTAGTTTTGGAAGAAAGTTCAACAATTCTATTACTATTATCAATACGGACAATAAACAAAAACTAAAATCTACATCAACCAAACAAATGATTTAGCATTTTAGGAATATCTGGGACCAGCGAACTTACCATAACAGGTGAAGTTATTGATTATTTGCACAGCAGCTTATCAGCAGTAATTGATATTAAGATGATCACTAAAGCATTTAAACAACAAGAGAGTATTTTTTCAGAAACTAAAAGTAGTATGGTAGTGTGTACAAATGAGCCATGACGAATTATTTGGAGGATGAATTAAACTGTATATAAGAGTGGAGAAACAAACCACAAACCTTTTTCACCAAATAGGTGCTCCCAAAAAGACATTCTCAAATAACTCTGTGCCTCCAAGATAGACATTTTTTATCTATTTTGTTTGGAGAAAGAACAACCAAATAGCATAAAGCACATCAAAGAATGATTAATTCAATGAAAAGTATTAGGAAATGCACTCACACATCAAGCATTACCACTAACCATGGTTTTTGAGTCGCGACTCAAAAGTGAGTCGCCAAACCCTGCGACTCATGTATAATCGACCAAAAAACATGTCTCGTCGCCATAAGTCGCTGTATAGTCGCGAGTCGCCACCATTTTTGGAAAACGACTCGGTGACTATACAGCGACTATACCGCGACTATACAGCAACTCAATAACCATGCCACTAACTTTCATGTGTTTTCATAAAATAATGATATCGACAAGGTATGATATGTGTGATTACCTCTCTTTTTTGGAGCTGGCTCTGATGAATGCAAGAAGTTTTTGAGTATTCAACAATCAAAGTCCATTGTGGCTGAACAGACGCCCTAGAGAAAAAAAAAAGCGTAGATTTGGCAGCCTGTCAGATGATCTGGAAAGTAATAATACAAGTGATATATCAGCTGGTACTTCGTAACCAACAGATAAACTAAATTGGAGAGGAAATGTGTACGTTGGGAGAAAAATATCTTGTGAGAAAATGAAGACCAATGTAGATTAAACTGATGGAAGCTTATGCAGAAGCAAAATATACATGGTGGATGATGCCTTGGCATGTCCGTAGAGCGAGAAATGTGGATTTGGCAGCCGGACAATCCGGAAAGTAATACAAGTGATATATCAACTGGTACTTCGTAGCCAGCAAATAAGATATATTGGAGACAAAAATAAAGACAATTGTAGATAAAACTGGTTGAAGCTTATGCAGAAGCAAAATATACATGGTGGATGATGCCTTAACCTGTTTCATCAAATGGAGCTCCTCGCGCAAGTGAAATATACCTGGTGGATAATGTCTTCGTATGCATCATGAAACTGGAGCTCCTTCTTCCAGTGGAACAACTTCTCAGAATGCCAGAATAGTAAATAGAAACTCCTTATCTCCTATAGCACCTGTTAGTGAAGAAGATAACAAGAAAAGTTATTAAACTTTGCAGCCAAGGTGATTTCAGTTTAGGGATTATTGCCTTGCAGTAAACCACTAATCAATTTGTAAATTGATTATTTTTAATAATATCCTACAAGAAAATTTATTAGTAGATAATGCAAAAAAATAATAGTGGGGAAATTACGAACACTTTACTGCAGCCAAAATAAAATAACAGCAGCTTGAGCGACATGAGAAATAAGGCTATCAGGTAGGACTCTATTTATACAATTCGGTTATTTGTGGTTTGCCACAAATGAAGACACACACTAACCTGACATGAATAACACGTCAAATCCATTTGGTCGGTTAGGTTGGATCAGAATGAACCCAGAATGTAAAATAGTAGTAAACCCGCATATCAAGGGAAGATTTTCAGATCAGGTAACACAAGAGTAAATAGTTTCATATCCATAAAGTTGTATGAGCCGGTGTAAATAAAGATAAACAAAAAAAGATAAATTAGTACATCCAAATCTAAGTGTAACCTAATATACCCATCAAATTTTATGAATCGTAGCAACCAAATATGTTCCTTGAGCAGCCTCGCTAGCATTGTCGCTCATGAGCGTCCAACAAACTATTGCAAAGACAAAAGGGAAAGGCGCTTCAGAATTTTCTAATGTCTTCATGCGACAAAGAAATCACAGCCCAGAATTTACCATAGCAAGAAAAAACATGAAAAAGAAGTGAGCTTAGCTCATTTGGTTAGGGAAGTGGATGTACAAACCAGCCACCCAGGTTCAAGTCTCCACGGACGCGGAATTGGGTTCTTATTATTAAAAAAAACACTGTAGGAGCTTCCCCTACCGTATTCCTTTCAAAAAAAAACATGAAACTATATACAGCCATCATTATTAGAAAAAACAGGTGCATCATATTTATCGTTGTTCTCGTAATTAATCATCACGGGGCAGTAATACTATAGGATAGTATAACCTGTTCATTTGCATGATAAAATGGTGTGCCATTGCTATAACGTAAGCATGAACCCAAAATTCATTATGAAATAACATAAAGCATAAAGTGGAAATGCATCGGAGAGGGAAACTCGCCTTAATAATCCAAGGTGAGTTGTGGGTGTGCACCCTAAACCATAAGAACAAATCAGTAAAAGCAAAATTAAAAAAATTAGGGATCACAATATATATCAGTGTGCATCCTAACTCACAATATTTATTTATAATACACCACAATAGTAGAGCAAAAACGTTTTGGTAAGGAACCACTATACCTGGAGATGGTGTGGAGACAGCAAGGTTGCTGGTCTCGACACCCACTATTTGTCTCCTCACGTGAATCCTTCTCTTACCGCTGAAATAAATGAATTTCATGACTTCTTTGTCATTATGATCATGTCCTTAGCCTAAGATTTAAAAGAACATGTCATCCTTCATTTCTGAACCTTAAACAAACAGCCGGAAGGAAAAAACAGTAAGCACATGGAGGGCAAACAAAGATATCATGCCTTGAAGCTGCACATCCATTGTCATGGCCATTGAGTCAAAGTGCCCAACCATGTTTCCATGTGATGACTGGAAGGTGCTCTCACTATCCTTCCAAAGTCAAGCAACTTAGCCTGCTCGCTCTACTAAGATTCAATTGACTGCATAACCCCATAAACCATCCACTAACAAAACCAACACACAGAAATAATTAACCAGGTAGAATACAGTTGTTTATGCATATCCAGATGCTACAGATTCTTACGAAATTTCCATGGAAAACAAAACGGAGAGAGCATCCTTGATACGGATCGGAACTGGAAGACATTGAAACATGTACCTTAAATTCTTGAGAAATTATGGTAGATCGATGGCAGGTGAAAGGACGGACCAATCTTGTAGTCATCGCCTGCGCTCGCTGTGATGAACGGGGGAAAGAAAGTGGTGGAGCCGCAGAAATTTTTCCCACTCGTCTACTCCACTCACCTCCGCCGTCGCCGCTCTCCTCCCACCTCCTCGTCGTTGTTGCCGCCCTCCTCCACAGCTTCCTCGATCCCGCGCCACCCTCCTCATATCTCCTCCGACCTCCACCGCTGCATGCCCCCACATCCACCCATCTACGACCTCAACCATCTCCCATCTTTCCGACCTCGACCAGTGCCTGCCCCAACCTCCGTTCGCGAGCGCCGCCCAGATCCCTTCTCCTTTGACCTCCACCGCCAGCATCTCCCTTCTCCTCCGAGGCTTCGACCCCCATCGCCGCCACCTGCGCCCTGCCTATTCGGAACGAGATTTGGGGGAACTGCTGGGTAGGAGGCGGTTGCGTGCGTGACCTATTGAGGAGGAGGTTGCGTTTTTTTTTTCTTTTACCCGTTTCTTTATTTTCTTGCGTAGCCTGCTCGCGCCAGGGATGTATCGTGGAGCGCTCTGAGATAGGCCAACCATATACGCACTTGCTTGTTCTCAATCAACGGCTAATTGAATTTATCTAATGAGCCTGATAAATTTGTATGGAAACTCACTAAATCTGGTGTGTTTTCGGTTAAATCTATGTATCTTGATTACATGAATGGTCATCCTAGGTTAGTATTAATGGAAGCTAATAATTCCCTTGAAAGTAAAAATATTTATGTGATTTCTAAATAATAAGGTGCTTCTAACTAAGGATAATTTAGCTAAACGTAAGTAGAATGAGTGTCAGAAGTGTTGTTTTTGTGACTCTAATGAAACCATTCATCATTTATTTCTTGCATATCCTTTTGCTAAAATAGTGTGGCGCATGGTCTATTTTGCATACAACATCCCGCCTCCTTCTAATATTACTAATATATTTGGTAATTGGTTAAAGGAGGTGCAGAAGAAAGACAAATATAGAATTCGTATTGGAGTTTCTGCTCTTTGTTAGTCTATTTGGTGATGCTAAAATGATAGTATTATTTTTAACAAATAAAAGGGAACTAACTTTTTACAGGTTATTCACTGGGCTACGTACTGGATCCGGCTATGGGCTTTCCTCCTTCCGAAGATCAGCGGGAGGATATGGATATTGAATGTAACCGGCTGAAGACGGTTGCTTAGGACTTCTATTTCTAGACTACTGGATGACGGCATATTAATAGAAAAACAAATGTGTAGCCTGATAATATGTGCCTCATATTTCTTTGGTTGATTCATGTATCGATCTTGTCTGATCCATAATTGTAAACATTAGTGTACTCGTTCTTTTTAATAAATTAATGTCCGTGTGCATCTATTGATGCAGTGGCTGGAGCTTTTCTTCCATACCGAAAAAAATTAATAGTTCACCAAGTGCCATTGTATCAATTACTCACCAATAACTACGCATATCTGAAAACTAGCCCCATTTAGTCAAAAAATATTCTGCGTAGTATACAACGATCAATGTAAAACCACTGTTCAAAAATTGTCCGACTCAACGATTAGGTCACTAATTAGCCGATAAACTCATTTATCATCTAGTTAATCGGCTAACTTTCTTATTAGTCCCAACCGGTCGAGACGATTTCCCCAACATTGTGCAAAACACATTGATATAATTGCCTTCTTCAGTACTTTTTAGACAATCGATGTGAGTTATAGTAGTTTTTAAAATATAATGTTTTGCAGTTTATATGGATAATACGACATCTTAATCAACACCGCGACATGTTTTAGCCATAGCTTTTTAAAAAAAATTGTTTGCATCTTAACAAGATATGATAAGTATATATTTTGGTTACTTATTTATTAATAATTGGATTCTTAAAATTAATAATGCTGTAACGGTTGAATGATAAGACGGCCTGCAAGTTGGTAGTAAATAGTTTTGGAATACGAGGTTTCGTATTAACAATTCACGACTTCGCAGAAAAGCAGAGTGACATCCATTGTGAATCACTTTATGATTAATAAACTTGACACGACCTGACCGGAAAGTTAACTTGATCTTTGAGAGAAACCATAAGGTTATCTGAAAAAACGTAAATGCTTCTACCTGGTTGCTGCCGGATTAGCATCAGGTACTACTAGCATCAGCAGTAAGGAAAAATAGTTTAGTCCACTACTCGGCCAGTGAGACGCGGATGGATGAATCCTAAATTCCTGATACCTTATTTTTTTTTGACGAGCAGGCACCAACTAGATAACCACGACGAGTACGTTCGAAAAGCATGTCCAACTGTGCACCGATAGAGGCTAGCCGCCCGCGTCACCACCGTCGCCGTCGCCGTCGCTCCCTTCACCGGCACCAAGCGACAACCAACAGAGAGAGCAGCAGCGGAGGCGGAGCAAGGCTCATGTCCAGCGACCATAAACTTTGTTTGGTTTACAAAACCGGCGACTTTGGAGTGTGACGCGAGGGAGCGAGATGGGATGCATCTCCATTGTCCTCCCGCAAGTTGGGCAGGCGGTGGGGGATTGAGAAAGTGGAGCTTTGTCTTTCAGCGCAAGCGCAAGTGGCGTCGGTACTGGATGGTGATGGCGGCGACGGATTCGCCGCACGTGCGCAGCTTCAGAACCCTTCCAATACCGGGGTGGATCGGGGCCGAATTACACAAAATAATCCATTTGTGATTAAAAAAAACGCATGAAATGATCCTTCAGCTTTATTTCACGTCTTTATTTTTTTTGTGTGGCGTTCTTACAAAGAGCGCCACACCTGTCTATGTGGCGTTCGTGGGAGCGGTGCCACACATTATCGGTTGGCAAGCTCGAACCATCACGTATGGCAGAATGTGTGGCGTCCTTGCGGAGGAAGCCACAAAGAAGGGTGTGGCGCCCTTACGAAGAGCGCTACATAGAAGGGTGTGACGCTCTTGCGAAGAAAACCACATAAAAAGGTTAAAACACGAAATAGTTTGGGTCGAGGATCATTTCGTGCAATTTTTACCCAAAAGGGTTATTTTTGTAAATCGCCTGGATCGGGATGCTCGGCGGTCTCGGTTTCAAATCCCTGGGCACGTCGTCATCAATGGATGGGAGCATGATCTTTCAAATTAAAAAAAAGTACACATCCCCTCACGATTCGATGCTTGATAAATTGAAATTACTTCTCCGTCTTAGAGCATCTCCACCAGCGGCTCCCAAATATTCACCGGCAAAGGCGCTGGCATCTTCGTATGGGGGACGCCGGCACTGCATCCTCTATTTGGTGGAGTTGTTCACACACCGGCGCCCCCAAACCGGCTACCCGATAGATTTTTTGAATTAAAATTAAAAATAAAAGTATAGAAAATCGAATAAAGAAGAGAAATATTCCATTCCACAAACTAACACATAATTGGGAACATGGTTTACACGAAGATATAATTTTGAACATTGTTTTCCACAAACTAATACGTAGTTTGAACCATGGTTGACACAAATATAAAACATTGAAAAATAACTAAACCTAACTAGGCCGGTCATCGCAGATTTCGTGTGTTCGCTGCCAAGAAAGAACACTCTCAGACACACCTAGTCACCCAAACTGGAAAATCCAGCTAGTGCCGGTGCCCCTGTTGGTTCTTCGAGGAAGAAGATCCAAAAACATGCGTGGCTATTTTCGCTGCGAAGAAACAACACTCAGTCGTCGTCCTCCTCATCGTTGTCGCCGTGGTAGTGGTGACGGCAGCGCGTCTCGTCGAACACTTTGATAATCATATCCCCCTCACCAAAGTAGGAGAACATGAGCACGTAGCCAGCTTCGAGGTGGTGGTAGCGCGCAAACTTCTCCCAACCGATGTGGAGGTACATCTTGCCGCGCGCGTCGTAGATCACGTCCACAATCCACCGGCAGGAGCCGCAGGCAGCCTCCCGTAGATGCAGTGAGCCCGGTTAGTCGCTGGCGACGAAGTCGGCGAACGTGTCCGGCAGCCTCTGGATGCCGTGTGGGTCGCCCTTGATGACGATGACGAACTCGAACACCACTCGCCGCTCTGCAGATCCGACGATGAAGACGACGGCGTCCCAGGAGACGGTGCTGAGCGCGGAGTTGATGAAGGAGAATTTATGCGCAATTTGAGTGAAACCCCAAGAGAAAGGTATGATGAGCACAGCAGGAAGTTTTCCCTCAGTAAGAAACCAAGGTTTATCGACTAGTAGGAGAAAAACGTTCTCTCCCGAGGTGTTGCGAACCAACTCGTGGCAGGGCGCACTACCGGCGTCAGCATCAACGTGGAGACCTGCACACAAACAACCTAGTACTTTGTCCCAAACTTTCAGCGAGGTTGTCAAGCTCACTGGTTTTGCTGAAAATAAAGGATTAAACGAACCGTGTGGAAGAAGAATTGTTTGCAGAGAATAAAACAGGAAAAATGATGTAGAAGATTGCAATTAAAAGAAGAAGGACCGGAGTCCACAGTTCACTAGAGGCGCCTCCCCAATAAAATAAATATGTTGGGTAAACAAATTACAGATGGGCAATTAACAAACAGAGATTATACGCTAATGGTTGGTGCAGAATACATGCTATGAAAGTATGCGGGCATTACAACAATATACATAGACCGTAATCCAACTGCATCTATGACTAATAATCCACCTTCAGGATTGCATCCGCGACACCCTCTAGTATTAAGTTGCAAGCAACAGACTATCGCTTTAAGCAATGTGTGTAAAGTAAACGATGAAATTACCCTTAAATAGAACATCGTTGTTTTATCCCTAATAGCAACAACACATCTACAACCGTAGAGAACAAGGTCACTTCCCATGGTTAAATAGAGGCATGAACCCACTATCGAGCATAAATACTCCCCCTTGGAGTCGCTACCATCTACTTGGCCAGAGCATCTACTAGAAACGGAGAGCATGCAAGATCATAATAACATAATACATAATCTCAACCAAAGCAATCTCTCTATAAATCGGATCATGTAGCAATTACAAATAGATGATCTTGATCATGTTAGGCAGCTCACAAGATCTATACATGAAGCACAACAAGGAGAGGACAACCATCTAGCTACTGCTATGGACCCATGGTCCCGTGGAGGACTACTCACGCATCACCTCGGCTGAAGACATGGCGATGTAGAGGCCTCCAGCGGTGATTTCCCTATCCGGCAGGGTGCCGTGATGGACTGCAGAACCCTCCCGAACTAGGGTTACGGTTGACGGCGGGGTCGGATGTGGTGACCCTGCATACCACTGCATGGTGTAGTATGCCAGTCGTTGATATAACATTCGCGAAGTACCATTCCGCAAATATCACATCCCTCAGAGTAGTACAACAGAACATAGCAAGGTCCATAACTCATTCACATAATATTACAATACACATACACAAGTCGTCTTGGAGCTCCTCTTGGGTCCTAAGAGGATAACTCCTGGGTTCGAGGCGAACCCAACTTAGCTTACAATACCATTGTCTCATTAAACTAAACATTTATTTAATCGAGCAGCTACATGGTAAGAGTTTGTGTCTGCTCGGCTACTACTACTCCTCGGATATCTCTAGGCTTGTTCTCCTCCGGAAGCCTCCCGGATCCGTAGACGATGATGTAGTCTACGCCTTCAACACCTCCCGAGAGGTCGGGTTCTTCATAGCCGATGATCTCGGCTCCTTCATTGTTGTCGTAGTCCTCCTCCGGACGATTCGGACAATCTAAGCATGGGGTTTAAGAGTGGTATGAGTACGAGCGTACTCAACAAGTTCATTATAGATAAGAGGTGTTTAATGCACTAGCTACGATATTAGACCGGAAAGTCTAATACCAATGCAAGTTTTGATAAACATTTCTTCAAGAGATTGCTTTTATTTCAAAGAGCTATGTCCGTCGGCCTTCACCGGTTTACTAGAACTTCATGGAGTTCCTTTCCGGCCGCGTTCGTAGTTCCTCAATCCCGGAACGAGGAGTGACGAGTCACGGTTCTTTACACTCTGCGAGAGGTGTGTTGCTTTACCCATAAGAGATCTTAACCTTGGTGCCAACCGGACAGCTTTCCCGTCCACACTTCCTTCGGTGTGAGGCCCGGTATAAGGTCTAGCCAATCATGTTCCTCCGCTACCTCGAACACCCACCCTTTTGTAAGATTGTCCTCCCCTATATCCATGATGAGACCGTTCCGGGCATTCATATGCCTTCCCCTATCATCATGGATAGACCGTTCCGGACACCTTACAATCCCTCATAGACCGCAATACCGTGGGGACTTAAGGCTTCCCCAGCCAACCGCTTGCACTTCAAGCGACAAGTGTCTACGGACTATGCCGTGGGGACTTAAGGCTTCCCCAGCCAACCGATTGCCCTGACAAATACAAGTGTCTACGGTAAAGCGCATCCGTTGATGAACGAGAGGTGGAAACACTTTTGACTATTCCGTCCCACTCCGGATCTTATGGTTAACACGGGTATTACGGCACAAGAATCACTGGCGACATTTGTTGTTTAATCCTAGATGGATATAAACCCGTGCAATGGAACCTCCACCATATCAACACAATCCATGATTCCATTGCCCACCACTTAGTCATATTCATAGTTATGAAAGTAGTGGTTTTGATTTTTGTGCAATAGTGATAACCATAATACTTTGCAAGTAATTTGATAGAAATACTCAAATGACATGAGCAAGTGATGAACTTGCTCGAACAACTGCAAAGTTCTGCGGTTGGAAGGTGTGGACTGACCCTTGTCCTCTTGTTCTGAAAAATAGCATCATTGTCCGATAAGGGCAATGGTTAAAGAAGCAATAATGCATGATTCCAGTTTTAGGGTTTGTTTCCCCCCCTTCCGATGTCGTTGTTATTTTA
This sequence comes from Lolium rigidum, assembly GCF_022539505.1. Classification (NCBI taxonomy): domain Eukaryota; kingdom Viridiplantae; phylum Streptophyta; class Magnoliopsida; order Poales; family Poaceae; genus Lolium; species Lolium rigidum. Next base: position 242,400,234 of record NC_061512.1, on the reverse strand, counting down.
TGAGAAGTTAGATACTAAGAACATCTTAGGGATACTTGATTTAGGGTAAATCCAACCTTGAAATGTTTTCAAGGTGTTTTGAAGTCCAAAGGCATTAATGGACTTATTTTTATTATTGAAAATTATATGTGTGATTTAAATGATTATTTAAATCCTCAAATTAAGACTCATTCTTAATTGTCTTCAAAAATTATCTTTGATATTTTATTTAGATAGAGAATTTTATGTTGATCTATTTGCATATTTTTAATTATTTTTTTAGAGCTATTAATAATTTTCTATGATTATTCAAAGTTTACGCATTTTTTTGTAATTTAGGAAATGACCTAAATGCCCTTGGGCCCCACCGTCGGGGTGGCCCAACGGGTTAGGTCGCACCCGAGCCACCCTTTGGGCTCGGTCGGCCCATTCTTCCTCTCCCCTCTCCTCGCGCGGTCGAACCCTAATCCTAACCTGCTCTGGCGACCTGCGTCGCCTCCGCCGTCGCCTCTCGATTCCGGCGAGCTTCGCCGGAGTTGGCCCCCGCCATGGAGCGCAATCAACGCGCCACACGACGGCGGTCAATCCTATCCGCATCGATCTGACGCGGACGACCTGCTGCTCTCGATCTCGTCCCTGTCTGGTGCTAGGGTTTCGGGATCCGCTCGATCCCACCGTTCCTGGCGCTCCTGGTGCTTGGTCTCCGCCCTGGCTTCGCCGCCGTGGTGCGGTGATGCCGTGGTGCCGCCATGGCCTGGCTGGGCTTGGCGCCGCCGCGCTCTGGCGTGTGCCGCCATGGCCGCCATGGCCGTGCCTATCAGCTCGACCCCGGGTATGTGCGCCTCCCTCTCTCTCTCTCTCTCTCTCTTTCTTTACCGTCCTTCTTCTCCATCCTCTAGTTCTGGCCACGGCTACTCCACCTCGTGGAGCTGCCTGCCGTGCTCGTGCTGCTCATTGCTGTCGTCTGCGCCTAGCTAGCTGTGCTTGCTTCGTTGCGATGCTTGCTGTTGCTCGTGCGCATGCTTTGTTGCGGCTTATTATCTCGTGTAAGAATTTCTAGCCTAAGCACTTGCTCGTGCTAGTACTGCTTACTTAATTCCATTCCTGTGCCTTTGTTCTTGTTGAGAATCCTGCCAGATCCTCAAGTGTGTTCATTTCAATTGCCATGGCTTGATTATAGTGTATAATTCTTGCATAATTACAAGTGCCTGAGCTATCGTGGCTAATTCTTGTGCTCAAATTCATGAGCATGCTCATCTGAGCATTGCTGTTGACTTGCTTTGGTATGATTAAAGGATGAGCACTAAGTGGTTTATTTGTTTATTATGATCCGAGTGGTTCATCAAACCTTTGATATGCTTCGGATACAATTGTAGGTCATTGATTGATTATCCGTGATGCAATTCCTTAAGTAATGTGTCCGGTTATTTCATGTGGTCAAGATAATGCTAGAATTGGGTTCTAGCATGCTTTATCAAGCTCCGGTGATCCAATGATCAACAGTCTGCTTGATCAATGCTTGCTTTATTTATCGGCTATGTCCGTCTCGGCTTATTCTGGTGATCGTGCATCACCGGGCCTTGTGCTTGGTGTGTCTTGTGGTTGGCTCAAGCAACTGCTCGTTGCTTCGGTGATCAATTAGATCATGAGTAAGTGTTCCGATTCATTGGTGATCTATCTCTTTCATTTATCTGTAAAGCTTATCCTTGTTTATTGGATAAATGAGATGAACTGCTTGCAGTGATGACTCTTATAATTTGTTTAATTGAGCTAGAGGGATGCCAGATTAGTTGAGGACCCTAGCTCCACTTTGAACCCATTCTGGGTGATGATAGTTTTGCTTGGCTTGATGATTTGGCTGTTTTAGGGTTTGAGGTGACCCTGGCAGTAGTCATATGCTGCCCCAGGGTAGCTCCCCTCTTGTTGGCTTGCTGTGGCTCACCAAATGCTTTCTGGGTGATCCATTTATTGGATTGCCAGTAGCTCTTGATGTTGAAATCAAAATAGACAATGATTTGTCCAAGTCCGATGGCCTCGAATAGCTATAGGTGCTAAGTGTGTGGGCTAGGCTAGACTAGGACTTCATCTTTTGTTGGATTTCTTCGATTATGCACTCGTTTTGCATGACTGATGTTCCCATAGGCTGATTTCCTAGAGTCTTTACCCATATTTGCTTGCACCAATTGGCTTTGTAGCCGGATGATGACACAAACAGGGTTTTCTACCCTTCGTGCTCCTGTGATGCATTGTATGCTTATTTATGAGCAAAACTTGGTTTTGCTCGAGGTTGTTTTGGTTTATACCTCACTCCAGCTCCTAGATGGTTTGTTGGTGTAGAGGATTCAGTCTGTTGGTTGAGTTCTTGGCTTGCCCTGCTCCTCCTTGCAAGCTTGATCTCTTGGTTTATTTTCTGGTGAGTGGAAATAGATGCAACAGCTCTAGCTGTTCATCTGTTCTTGATGTTCTTGGCTGTTCCTGATGAACTTACCACTGCTGCCTGTCGATGGATGAACAAATGACTAGGGTTTGGCTCTGAATAGGTTTTATATGGTGCTCTCTTGCATCCCTGGTCGACAGCTCCTGCTTGTCACTTTGGTGACTCACTGATGATGTGTGAGTGTGTGCTGTGCCACATGCACACCCAGTGGCTTGGTGTTGAGCATGCACATCTGCTGTGTGTGCTGCTTGTGTGTGTGTACCAGATCCTGTGAACCTGGCTTTGGAGAGGATCAGCTCGGCAGCCTGATCATATCCCCTCCATTTGCTTTATTTGTTAACCTGCCAAGTGGCTTTGCCACTTGGCTTAATTCTGTTTTTGGCTTTGATTTGTGCAGAGATCATCAATTGAGCAAAATGGACATGGAATTCATCATATACAAGATCAAGTGAAGATGATCTTGTAGAATTTAGACTTGGATATTAACTTGTAATTTTTCTTTATTTTCCTTTCTTCTATTCTGCCCATTTATGTAATGTGTTGTATTATTCTTTTATTTCACTTATGAATATTGTAATGACATTGTAATGTGTGTGATGATCAATAAAGCTCAAAGTTTTCTCTAAGTAGCTTTACTTTAATAATTGTTCATCTTGTTTATTATTGTTTAAATACTTAATGAATTTCCTCAATTGAATTATTTAAAGTAATTATTTAATGTTTGAATTTGAAATTCAAATTCAACCTTGGTTTATTTCAACCATGTCATATCATTTAGAATTCAATCAAGCAAACTCTCCCCTTTCTTCTCAAAACCCTAAGCTAGTGAAGTGAGATGCAAGTTCGTCGCACTCTCAAAACCCTAACCCTGTAAGGTGTCGAGAGAGAAACTTGTCCCCCTTCGATGCAGTTTTTGTTTAAAAGCGCGAAATTTCCCCAGAATTTGCAATGCAATGCACATCCCTTTCTAAAATCTACCCTTCGATCGTCTCTAAACCTGGGACATTACAGCCTTTCCCCCTTAAAGAAAACTTCGTCCCGAAGTTGTGGTTGTAATACCTGAACAGCTCGGGGTATGTTTTCCTCAGGTCTTCCTCTTTTTCCCAGGTGGCTTCCCTCTCGGGATGATGCTTCCATTGTATCTTGCAATACTTGATTGCCTTATTTCTGAGTTGTTTCCAGCTCTCCTCAAGAATCTTGGCTGGCTTCTCGATATATGTTAAGTATGGTTGTAATTCCAGCTCATCATGTGATATTGGTTCATCTGGGGTCTTCAAACACTTTCTGAGTTGTGACACATGGAATACATTATGAACTTGTGCTAACCTTCCAGGTAGATCCAATTCAAAGGCTAAACCACGATTTTGACTCAGTATCTTGAAGGGTCCTATGTATCTAGGGCTCAACTTTCCTTTTACTCCGAATCTTTGAAGTCCTTTCATCGGGCTTACCTTAAGATATACCATGTCTCCAACTTGTGGCTCCCAAGTTCTCCTCTTTTGATCGGCATAAGTCTTTTGTCGACTTTGGGCTATCTTGAGCCTGTCTCTGATAATGTCAATGATTTGTTGTTTTTCCTTGACATAATCAGGGTTGAATTCTTTGCTTGCTCCGACTTCATACCAACATATCGGTGATCTACACTTCCTTCCATAGAGAGCTTCAAATGGTGCCATCTTGATGCTGCTTTGGTAACTGTTGTTATATGAAAACTCTGCTAGTGGTAGGTGTTCTTCCCATGATCCTCCGAAGTCTAGGGCACATGCCCTAAGCATATCTTCTAAGATCTGATTAGTTCTCTCGGTTTGTCCACCGGTCTGTGGATGATAAGCGGTACTATAATCCAACTTGGATCCCAAAGCTTCGTGAAGTTGCTTCCAAAATGCTGATGTGAACACGGATCCTCGATCCGATACTATCTTCTTAGGTACTCCATGCTTACTCACGATCTCCTTGATGTAAAGATCAATGAGTTTCTCTCCTTTGTCCTCGCTGATTTACCGCTAAGAAGTGGGCGCTCTTCGTCAACCGGTCCATGATTACCCATATCATGTCCTTCTTCTTATTAGTCATGGGTAGTCCGGTGATGAAATCCATCCCTATTTCCTCCCATTTCCACTCGGGAATAGGTAAAGGTTGTAACTTCCCTGCCGGACTCGATGTTCAGCCTTCACTCGGCTGGCGGGTATGGCATTCCGCAACATATTGTGCTATCTCCCTCTTCATGTTATTCCACCAGAATAGTTCCTTTAGATCCATGTACATCTTTGTACTTCCCGGATGTATGGAATATGGTGTTTGATGAGCTTCCCGGAGTATTATTTCCTTGATTTCAGCAATATCCGGAACGCAAATCCTCTTCTGGAACCACAAAGATCCAGATTCTCCTCGGTGAAATTCTGTTGGTCTTCCCTCATCTATTCTCCTCATCTCTTCTACAATGAATGCATCGTCCAGCTGACCCATCATTATCTCATTCTTCAAGTTAACATTCAGTTCATCGGCTACTTGCAACGCCGATAATCCTTCATGGGCTTCCTTCTCCCAAAGTTGTATTTGGGCTTGGCTTATTTCCTTCCTCAACTCCGGTGATATTTCCTGTTCCGCTCCTCCGGTACTCTTCCTACTCAGGGCGTCTGCTACCACATTAGCCTTCCCTGGTGTGTAATTGATTGTCAGATCATAATCCTTAATCAATTCTAGCCATCTTTTCTGCCTCATGTTGAGTTCCTTCTGAGTGAAGAAATATTTGAGGCTTTTATGATCTGTATAGAGCTCACACTTAGCTCCATAGAGAAAATGTCTCCAAGTTTTGAGTGCAAAAACGACAGCTGCTAATTCCAAGTCATGTGTTGGATAGTTCACTTCATGAGGTCTGAGTTGCCTCGATCCATAGGATATCACTTTCCGGTCTTGCATGAGTACGCAACCCAATCCATGTTTGGATGCGTCACAGTACACGGTGTAATCCTTGCCAACTTCCGGAACTGCTAACACCGGTGCCGTGGTGAGTTTCTCCTTTAGAGTTTGAAAACTCTTCTCACACTCCTCCGACCACACAAATGGTGTGTTCTTTCTTAACAGCTTTGTCATTGGTCCTGCTATCTTGGAGAATCCTTCAATGAATCTCCGATAATATCCTGCCATTCCTAGGAATCCTCGGATCTCCTTGACAGTCTTTGGTGCTTCCCATTCTAGAACTGCTGCTACCTTACTCGGGTTAACGAGCGATTCCATCTTTGCTAATGACGTGACCAAGAAATTCCACTTGATCTAGCCAAAATTCACACTTACTAAGTTTGGCATAGAGTTGATGTTCCCTTAGTGTTTGCAACACTAACCTCAAATGTTCGGCATGTTCTGCCTTGTTTTTGGAATATATCAGGATATCATCGATGAATACGATGACAAACTTGTCTAGATATGGCATGAATATCTTATTCATGAGGTTCATGAATATTGCTGGGGCATTGGTTAATCCAAAAGGTACTACAAGGTATTCATGGTGTCCATACCTTGAGACAAAGGCAGTTTTCGGAACGTCCTCCTTCTTGATCTTTATCTGGTGATAACCCGACCTTAGATCAATCTTGGAAAAGACTCCCGCTCCTCTAACCTGATCAAATAGATCTTGTATCCTTGGAAGTGGATACTTGTTCTTGATTGTGACGTTGTTCAGATTTCTGTAGTCTCCGCACATCCTTCTTCCTCCATCCCTTTTATCCACGAAGATCACAGGTGATCCCCATGGTGAAACACTTTCTTGAATGAATCCCTTTTGTTCCAAGTCATCCAATTGCTCCTTCAGTTCTTTCAATTCCTTAGGCCCCATTTTATATGGTGCTTTAGCAATCGGAGCTGTTCTGGAATTAGGTCGATAGTGAATTCTATCTCCCTATCCGGTGGCATACCGAGTAATTCCGCGAGGAAACACATCCTAGAATTCATTTACTACGGGTATATCCTCTAACTTCACCTCCTTCATGCTATTCAGTTGTAGCTCAACTTCAATCTGTGTATGTTTGTCGCCTTGGTAGATCATTCTACTTCCATCGGGGCTTTTCAACGATACCGTCTTGTTCACACAGTCGATCAATGCTCCATTAGCTTCCAACCAGTTCATACCAAGAATGACATCAATGTCCTTCATCGGTAAAATGAACAGGTCCGCGTCAAACGCGCACTTATTGATCATAATGACTTGTTTTTGTTTGGCATGGGTTACTACTATCGTTCCCCCCGTAGAAAGTATGGTTATGGGTGTATATAACTTAGTGCAACTAATCCCATGTTTGATAATGAATTGTTGAGAAATGAATGATGTAGTTACACCAGTATCAAAAAGTACTTTGCCAGGATGAGTGAGGATCTGGAGCGTACCTATCACCGCCTCGGTCGAGTTGACCACCTCCTCCGGACCGGTACGGTTCAGCTTGCCGAAGGGCTTCTTATTCTTCCAGTTCCCTCCGGTGTTTCCTCGATTTCCTCCTCCTCCAGATTGACCTCCTCCACTATTCTTCTTGGGGCGGTCTTTCAGCATGTGCCCCTCCTGGCGACAACCAAAGCATATAATCCTTGGTTTCTTGCAATCCCTGGCAAAATGCCCTGGAAGTCCACAGCTCCTGCAAACGCTTTGATTTGCAGTCTGGAATGCCTGATTCTTCCTACTACCATAGTAGTTGCTGTTGTTGTTGTTGTTGTTGTATCTGGGCTTGAAACTCAAGCTGGTGTTAGGCTTGTTACTAACAAACCTCTTAGGCTCATACTTGGCCTTCTTCCTCTTCTCTTCTTGTAGTTGTTTGAAGTCATCTTCAAGAGTGATGGCTGCATCCACCAACTCTTGGAATTCCGTTGCTCTCATCATCCGCAGCTGTACCTTGAACTGGGGACTTAACCCCCTCAGAAATCTCTTTTTCTTCTTGTCCTCGGTATTGACTTCCTCAACTGCGTACCGGGACAACTTTGAAAACTCCCTGACATAGGTCAGGATTGCCTTGTCCTTCTGCTCGAGACTCTCGAACTCTCGACGCTTCAGTTCCACAATACTTTCAGGGACATTGGATTCCCTGAACTTCCTTGCGAACTCCTCCCGGGTAAATACCTTTCTGCCGGATACACGGCTACAATGTTGTCCCACCATGATGCGGCAGGTCCACATAACGGATGGGTAGCATATCTAACCTTCTCTTGGTCATTGCATCCAACAGTGTTGAGCTTGCGCTCAGTATCCATCAGCCAATCTTCCGCGTCCATAGGCTCTGGCGCGTATGCGAAAGATATCGGCTTGGTGTTTTGGAAGTCTGCTAATGAGACTCCCTGGTTCTCAGGTCTCTCCACCCTATTCTGCTGCATCAGATCCTGAAGGAATTTGTTCTGCAGCTCCAGTGTTACACGCTGCCTCTCTTCCGCCAGTTGCATGTACTGGATAAAGTTCTGCTGAGTCATGGGTGGTGGTGGTGGTGGAAATCGATCTCCGGCTGCACCCTCAGCCTCTTCCTTTTCTTTTGCTTCGCGCTCCATGCGCCGTGCTTCGATCTCGTATCCTAACGTTCCCGACATAATCCCCCTAGTTACGCAACACAAGATGATACTCATAATTACTCCATGCGCAAGTTTTCCGAGCTCAACATTGTGCACGGAACTAGTCACGCAATGGAAATCAAGAAGCAAATCCAAATCATACAAAACATATACCATATATTTACATACATAAGTGGTCTTATTACATAACTCAAGTCGATGTGAGTATGCAAACTCACTTATTAAAGTATATGTACAAATTTTTACAAATATTACAAACTATAATACACGTGGTACTTGTGTATTATAGCCACGCCTCCCTTGGTGGACTCTAATCGTTCTTCACTCCCGGTACATTCCAGGCTTCCATCCGGTCGAACGTGTCGTCCTCCTGATAGACCCTGGAACATAAGGTCTCCCCGTTGGCTTGTAATCCGAGTCGGATGATGATCCTAAGGAGAAATCAGTGTTCACAAGCCGATCGTTGAGTGCATCATAGTCCACCCATCGGGTGTACTCTCCTGTAGCCCCACCATAAGGATTACCAAAACCCATACCCGACTCTACCGTGTCGGATATCCTCCATCCACTCCTTCATTACTAGGATAGCTCGGTTCCGGGTTGTTGCGTCATCATTCATCTCTCCATCATAATACTCGGTAGTACTATGGGTTCCGGTATCATCTCCCCAACGCCAACCCCTGGAATTCTCGATTGGAGTCTCGGAACGCTGATTGTTTCCGGATTCCTCGCCGCCTTCGTATCCCCCATAGGAACTACCCGGATAGTTCCCAGGTGTAACGGGTGTAGGTTCACGTGCAAGTGGATCAAAACTGATGTAGTCACCAGCTGAATAAACTGGTGTGTGTACCACATTCTCCATAGGTTCTTTGCCCCTACTCTCCTCCTTGGGTTCAGTGAACTCCTCAAGCATCGTATCAATTGCTCCTATCAGATGATGATTCAACTGAAAGAGTAATGATAGGAAATTACGACTATTGTCCATGTATTTGGCTGCTTCGGCTGGTTTACTTTTGGCATATTTGAAATGGTTCAGCATGGGATCATTGTCTTCCTCCATATGAGGAATGTGGGTGAATTCGGAACCCATAAGCTCTTTCGTCTTATGCTCCCGAATATCGGATATGGCTCTCATAACAGCTATATGGTAAGCTGTATTGGTTGTCCTTGCTTCCCCAGCTGGCATGACTACGCTCATTCCCAAAGATTCGGGAAGTCGCAGTCCTACTCTGCACTTGGCCAACACCGGACCATCATAAAACATGTACTTCTTTACTGGAATCTGTGGATTGCACCCAAATTCTAGTAACATGGCTCGTAGGATATCTGCCAGTCCTCCTTGGTACTCATTCAGTGTGGAATCCATAACTTTCACGTTTCTTCCCGGTCGTGAACTTGCCATGTTGGCTGTAGAAATAGAAAGATTATGAGATTAGTAATAATGCATCATAATAGAGATAATAAAGAATTATCGCACTAAAAGATATGATTGTTGTATTCTCAATTGAATATACACCATATTTTTAGAGAATTCTTTATTAGTCCTATTTGACTCCTAACGTTTGGTCCCATTTACTAGGTTCCAACCTAAGGTCAAAGCTTTTGCTCTGATACCAACTGAGGTGACCCTGCATACCACTGCATGGTGTAGTATGCCAGTCGTTGATATAACATTCGCGAAGTACCATTCCGCAAATATCACATCCCTCAGAGTAGTACAACAGAACATAGCAAGGTCCATAACTCATTCACATAATATTACAATACACATACACAAGTCGTCTTGGAGCTCCTCTTGGGTCCTAAGAGGATAACTCCTGGGTTCGAGGCGAACCCAACTTAGCTTACAATACCATTGTCTCATTAAACTAAACATTTATTTAATCGAGCAGCTACATGGTAAGAGTTTGTGCTGCTCGGCTACTACTACTCCTCAGATATCTCTAGGCTTGTTCTCCTCCGGAAGCCTCCCCGGATCCGTAGACGATGATGTAGTCTACGCCTTCAACACCTCCTCGAGAGGTCGGGTTCTTCATAGCCGATGATCTCGGCTCCTTCATTGTTGTCGTAGTCCTCCTCCAGACGATTCAGACAACCTAAGCATGGGGTTTAAGAGTGGTATGAGTACGAGCGTACTCAACAAGTTCATTATAGATAAGAGGTGTTTAATGCACTAGCTACGATATTAGACCAGAAAGTCTAATACCAATGCAAGTTTTGATAAACATTTCTTCAAGAGATTGCTTTTATTTCAAAGAGCTATGTCCGTCAGCCTTCACCGGTTTACTAGAACTTCATGGAGTTCCTTTCCGGCCGCGTTCGTAGTTCCTCAATCCCGGAACAGGGAGTGACAGGTCACAGTTCTTTACACTCTGCAGAGGTGTGTTGCTTTACCCATAAGAGATCTTAACCTTGGTGCCAACCGGGCAGCTTTCCCGTCCACACTTCCTTCGGTGTGAGGCCCGGTATAAGGTTTAGCCAATCATGTTCCTCCGCTACCTCGAACACCCACCCTTTTGTAAGATTGTCCTCCCTATATCCATGATGAGACCGTTCCGGGCATTCATATGCCTTCCCCTATCATCATGGATAGACCGTTCCGGACACCTTACAATCCCTCATAGACCGCAATACCGTGGGGACTTAAGGCTTCCCCGACCAACCGCTTGCACTTCAAGCGACAAGTGTCTACGGACTATGCCGTGGGGACTTAAGGCTTCCCCAGCCAACCGCTTGCCCCGACGGATACAAGTGTCTACGGTAAAGCGCATCCGTTGATGAACGAGAGGTGGAAACACTTTTGACTATTCCGTCCCACTCCGGATCTTATGGTTAACACGGGTATTACGGCACAAGAATCACTTGGCGACATTTGTTGTTTAATCCTAGATGGATATAAACCCGTGCAATGGAACCTCCACCATATCAACACAATCCATGGTTCCATTGCCCACCACTTAGTCATATTCATAGTTATGAAAGTAGTGGTTTTGATTTTTGTGCAATAGTGATAACCATAATACTTTGCAAGTAATTTGATAGAAATACTCAAATGACATGAGCAAGTGATGAACTTGCCTGAACACTGCAAAGTTCTGCAGTTGGAAGGTGTGGACTGACCCTTGTCCTCTTGTTCTGAAAAATAGCATCATTGTCCGATAAGGGCAATGGTTAAAGAAGCAATAATGCATGATTCCAGTTTTAGGGTTTGTTTCCCCCTTCCGATGTCGTTGTTATTTTATGAGAGGTTAGATACTAAGAACATCTTAGGGATACTTGATTTAGGGTAAATCCAACCTTGAAATGTTGTCAAGGTGTTTTGAAGTCCAAAGGCATTAATGGACTTATTTTTATTATTGAAAATTATATGTGTGATTTAAATGATTATTTAAATCCTCAAATTAAGACTCGTTCTTAATTGTCTTCAAAAATTATCTTTGATATTTTATTTAGATAGAGAATTTTATGTTGATCTATTTGCATATTTTTAATTATTTTTTTAGAGCTATTAATAATTTTCTATGATTATTCAAAGTTTCGCATTTTTTTGTAATTTAGGAAATGACCTAAATGCCCTTGGGCCCCACTCGTCAGGGTGGCCCAACGGGTTAGGTCGCACCCGAGCCACCCTTTGGGCTCGGTCGGCCCATTCTTCCTCTCCCCTCTCCTCGCGCGACTGAACCCTAACCCTAAGCTGCTCTGGCGACCTGCGTCGCCTCCGCCGTCGCCGCTCGATTCCGGCGAGATTCGCCGGACTTGGCCCCCGCCATGGAGCGCAATCAACGCGCCACACGACGGCGGTCAATCCTATCCGCGTCGATCTGACGCGGACGACCTGCTGCTCTCGATCTCGTCCCTGTCTGGTGCTAGGGTTTCGGGATCCGCTCGATCCCGCCGTTCCTGGCGCTCCTGGTGCTTGGTCTCCGCCCTGGCTTCGCCGCCGTGGTGCGGTGATGCCGTGGTGCCGCCATGGCCTGGCTGGGCTTGGCGCCGCCGCGCTCTGGCGTGTGCCGCCATGGCCGCCATGGCCGTGCCTATCAGCTCGACCCCGGGTATGTGCGCCTCCCTCTCTCTCTCTCTCTCTCTCTCTCTCTCTCTCTATTTCTTTACCGTCCTTCTTCTCCATCCTCTAGTTCTGGCCACGGCTACTCCACCTCGTGGAGCTGCTCCGCCGTGCTTCGCTGCTGTCTTCGCTGCGCCTAGCTAGCTGTGCTTGCTGTTGCGATGCTTGCTGTTGCTGTGCGCATGCTGTTGCGACTGTTATCTCTGTGTAAGAATTTCTAGCCTAAGCACTTGCTGTGCTAGTACTGCTTGCTTAATTCCATTCCTGTGCCTTTGTTCTTGTTGAGAATCCTGCCAGATCCTCAAGTGTGTTCATTTCAATTGCCATGGCTTGATTATAGTGTATAATTCTTGCATAATTACAAGTGCACGAGCTATCGTGGCTAATTCTTGTGCTCAAATTCATGAGCATGCTCATCTGAGCATTGCTGTTGACTTGCTGGTATGATTAAAGGATGAGCACTAAGTGGTTTATTTGTTTATTATGATCCAGTGGTTCATCAAACCTTTGATATGCTTCTGGATACAATTGTAGGTCATTGATTGATTATCTGTGATGCAATTCCTTAAGTAATGTGTCTGGTTATTTCATGTGGTCAAGATAATGCTAGAATTGGGTTCTAGCATGCTTTATCAAGCTCTGGTGATCCAATGATCAACAGCTGCTTGATCAATGCTTGCTTTATTTACTGGCTATGTCTGTCTGGCTTATTCTGTGATCGTGCATCACCGGGCCTTGTGCTGGTGTGTCTTGTGGTTGGCTCAAGCAACTCGTCGTTGCTTCGGTGATCAATTAGATCATGAGTAAGTGTTCCGATTCATTGGTGATCTATCTCTTTCATTTATCCGTAAAGCTTATCCTTGTTTATTGGATAAATGAGATGAACTCGCTTGCGGTGATGACTCTTATAATTTGTTTAATTGAGCTAGAGGGATGCCAGATTAGTTGAGGACCCTAGCTCCACTTTGAACCCATTCGGGTGATGATAGTTGTGCTTGGCTTGATGGTTTGGCTGTTTTAGGGTTTGAGGTGACCCTGGCAGTAGTCATATGCTGCCCCAGGGTAGCTCCCCTCTTGTTGGCTTGTTGTGGCTCACCAAATGCTTTCTGGGTGATCCATTTATTGGATTGCCAGTAGCTCTTGATGTTGAAATCAAAATAGACAATGATTTGTCCAAGTCTGATGGCCTGAATAGCTATAGGTGCTAAGTGTGTGGGCTAGGCTAGACTAGGACTTCATCTTTTGCTGGATTTCTTCAGTTATGCACTGTTTTGCATGACTGATGTTCCCATAGGCTGATTTCCTAGAGTCTTTACCCATATTTGCTTGCACCAATTGGCTTTGTAGCCGGATGATGACACAAACAGGGTTTTCTACCCTTACGTGCTCTGTGATGCATTGTATGCTTATTTATGAGCAAAACTTGGTTTTGCTCGAGGTTGTTTTGGTTTATACCTCACTCCAGCTCCTAGATGGTTTGTTGGTGTAGAGGATTCAGCTTGTTGGTTGAGTTCTTGGCTTGCCACTGCTCCTCCTTGCAAGCTTGATCTCTTGGTTTATTTTCTGGTGAGTGGAAATAGATGCAACAGCTCTAGCTGTTCATCTGTTCTTGATGTTCTTGGCTGTTCCTGATGAACTTACCACTGCTGCCTGTCGATGGATGAACAAATGACTAGGGTTTGGCTCTGAATAGGTTTATATGGTGCTCTCTTGCATCCCTGGTCGACAGCTCCTGCTTGTCACTTTGGTGACTCACTGATGATGTGTGAGTGTGTGCTGTGCCACATGCACACCCAGTGGCTTGGTGTTGAGCATGCACACCTGCTGTGTGTGCTGCTTGTGTGTGTGTGTACCAGATCCTGTGAACTTGGCTTTGGAGAGGATCAGCTCGGCAGCCTGATCATATCCCCTCCATTTGCTTTATTTGTTAACCTGCCAAGTGGCTTTGCCACTTGGCTTAATTCTGTTTTTGGCTTTGATTTGTGCAGGGATCATCAATTGAGCAAAATGGACATGGAATTCATCATATACAAGATCAAGTGAAGATGATCTTGTAGAATTTAGACTTGGATATTAACTTGTAATTTTTCTTTATTTTCCTTTCTTCTATTCTGCCCATTTATGTAATGTGTTGTATTATTCTTTTATTTCACTTATGAATATTGTAATGACATTGTAATGTGTGTGATGATCAATAAAGCTCAAAGTTTTCTCTAAGTAGCTTTACTTTAATAATTGTTCATCTTGTTTATTATTGTTTAAATACTTAATGAATTTCCTCAATTGAATTATTTAAAGTAATTATTTAATGTTTGAATTTGAAATTCAAATTCAACCTTGGTTTATTTCAACCATGTCATATCATTTAGAATTCAATCAAGCAAACTCTCCCCTTTCTTCTCAAAACCCTAAGCTAGTGAAGTGAGATGCAAGTTTGTCGCACTCTCAAAACCCTAACCCTGTAAGGTGTCGAGAGAGAAACTTGTCCCCCTTCGATGCAGTTTTTGTTTAAAAGCGCGAAATTTCCCCAGAATTTACTATGCAATGCACATCCCTTTCTAAAATCTACCCTTCGATCGTCTCTAAACCTGGGACATTACATCGGAACTTTTCGTGGATGGAGGCTTGGGTCCCTGGGGTTTTCTCGATACGAGGAATAAATAGGCGGAAGGGCGGACTGATACGTCTCCGACGTATCGATAATTTCTTATGTTCCATGCCACATTATTGATGATATCTACATGTTTTATGCACACTTTATGTCATATTCGTGCATTTTCTGGAACTAACCTATTAACAAGATGCCGAAGTGCCAGTTCCTATTTTCTGCTGTTTTTGGTTTCAGAAATCCTAGTAAAGAAATATTCTCGGAATTGGACGAAATCAACGCCCAGGTTCCTATTTTGCCCGGAAGCATCCAGAACACCCGAGAGCTGCCAGAGAGGGGGCACAGGCCCACCAGACCATAGGCCGGCGCGGCCTGGGGGTGGCCCGTGCCCCCCTATGGTGTCGGCGCCCCTTCGACCTTCTGACGCCGCCTCTTCGCCTATATAAAGCCCCTGGACCTAAAACCTCCATACGGAAAAGCCACGGTACGAGAAACCTTCCAGAGCCGCCGCCATCGCGAAGCCAAGATCCGGGGGACAGGGACTCTCGTTCCGGCACGCCGCCGGACGGGGAAGTGCCCCGGAAGGCTCCTCCATCGACACCACCGCCATCTTCATCAACGCTGCTATCTCCCATGAGGAGGGAGTAGTTCTCCATCGAGGCTCGGGGCTGTACCGGTAGCTATGTGGTTAATCTCTCTCCTATGTACTTCAATACAATGATCTCATGAGCTGCTTTACATGATTGAGATCCATATGATGAGCTTTGTATCGCTACTAGTTGTGTGCTACTCATGTGATGTTATTAAAGTAGTCTATTCCTCCTGCATGGTGTAAAGGTGACTAGTGTGTGCACCGTGTGGTTCTTGTCGTAGGCTATGATCATGATCTCTTGTAGATTGTGGAGTTAATTATCATTATGATAGTATTGATGTGATCTATTCCTCCTTCATAGTGTAATGTGGACGGTGTGTGCGCTATGTTAGTTCTTGGTTTATTTTGCAATGATCTATTATGCTCTAAGGTTATTTAAATATGAACATCGAATGTTGTGGAGCTTGTTAACTCCGGCATTGAGGTGCTCTTGTAGCCCTACACAACGACTGGTGTTTGTCATCCAACAAAAGAGTGTATGTAGCACATATGAGAAAGAGTTATTTATTATGCGATCAATGTTGAGAGTGTCCACTAGTGAAAGTGTAATCCCTAGGCCTTGTTCCTAAATACGCTATCGCTGCTTGTTTACTTGTTTTACTTGTGTTACTACTCGCTGCGTTACTACTCGCTTGTTTACTTGTCCCGGGCAAAGCACTTTTCACGGTGCCGTTGGTACTGCTCATACTTATTTATACCACTCGTATTTCACTATCTCTTCGCCGAACTAGTGCACCTACTAGGTGTGTTGGGGACACAAGAGACTTCTTGCTTTGTGGTTGCAGGGTTGCATGAGAGGGATATCTTTGACCTCTTCCTCCCTGAGATCGATAAACCTTGGGTGATCCACTTAAGGGAAACTTGCTGCTGTTCTACAAACCTCTGCTCTTGGAGGCCCAACACTGTCTACAGGAAAAGGAAGGGGGGGCGTAGACATCAAGCTATTTTCTGACGCCGTTGCCGGGGAGGAAAGGTAAAAGTACTCACACTCCGGATCTCGGCTACTAAGCTATTTTCGCCGTTGTAAGTACTCGAAGCTATTTCCTTTAGATCCTGCAATTGCATCTTTTTGTTTCTTGTTTACACTAGTTTGGCATAATGGACAACAATGAGCTTCTTATTCTATTTCCTGATTTAAGACATGGATGGTTTGATCCGAAAATTAAAAAACCCATGGAACATATTAGCATGAATACTTTGAATACCATTGTTGCTAATGATATGGAAAATTCTAAGCTTGGGGAAGCTGGTTTTCATGATCTTTTTAGTCCCCCAAGCATTGAGGAGAAAATTTTCTTTGATGATACTTTGCCTCCTATTTATGATGATTATAATGATAGTAGTCTTTTAGTACCGCCTCGTTATGGAGGATAAATTTGATTATGATTACAATATGCCTCCTATATTTGATGATAGCTACTTTGTTGAATTTGCTCCCACTATTACTAATAAAATTGATTATGCTTATGTGGAGAGTAATAATTTTATGCATGAGACTCATGATAAGAATGCTTTATGTGATAGTTATATTGTTGAGTTTGCTCATGATGCTACTGAAAGTTATTATGAGAGAGGAAAATATGGTTGTAGAAATTTTCATGTTACTAAAACACCTCTCTATGTGCTGAAATTTTTGAAGCTACACTTGTTCTATCTTCTTGTGCTTGTTACTTTGCTCCTCATGAACTTGTTTATTTACAAGATTCCTTTTCATAGGAAGCATGTTAGGCTTAAATGTGTTTTGAATTTGCCTCTTGATGCTCTCTTTTGCTTCAAATACTATTTCTTGCGAGTGCATCATTAAAACTCGCTGAGCCCATCTTAATGGCTATAAAGAAAGAACTTCTTGGGAGATAACCCATGTGTTTATTTTGCTACAGTACCTCTATTTTATATTTGTGTCTTGGAAGTTTTTACTACTGTAGCAACCTCTCCTTATCTTAGTTTTGTGTTTTGTAGTGCCAAGTAAAGTCTTTGATACTAAAGTTCATACTAGATTTGGATTACTGCACGATTCATGATTTCTTTGCTCGTCACGAATTTCGACCTGCCTCCCTGTAGGTAGCTCAGAAAATTAAGCCAATTTACGTGCGTGATCCTCGGATATGTACGCAACTTTCATTCAATTTGGGCATTTTCATTTGAGCAAGTCTGGTGCCTCAATAAAATCCATCTTTACGGACTGTTCTGTTTTGACAGATTCTGCCTTTTATTTCGCATTGCCTCTTTTGCTATGTTGGATGAATTTCTTTGATCCATTAATGTCCAAGTAGCTTTATGCAATGTCCAGAAGTGTTAAGAATGATTGTGTCACCTCTGAACATGTTAATTTTTATTGTCCACTAACCCTCTAATGAGTTGTTTCGAGTTTGGTGTGGAGGAAGTTTTCAAGGGTCAAGAGAGGAGGATGATATACTATGATCAAGAAGAGTGAAAGCTCTAAGCTTGGGGATGCCCCGTGGTTCATCCCTGCATATTTCAAGAAGACTCAAGCATCTAAGCTTGGGGATGCCCAAGGCATCCCCTTCTTCATCGATAAATTATCAGGTTCATTCTCTTGAAACTATATTTTTATTCGGCCACATCTTATGTACTTTACTTGGAGCGTCTGTGTGCTTTTGTTTTTGTTTTTGTTTGAATAAATGCTTGTGTGGGAGAGAGACACGCTCCGCTGGTTCATATGAACACATGTGTTCTTAGTTTTTAATGTTCATGGCGAAGGTTGAATCTTCTTCGTTAAATTGTTATATGGTTGGAATCGGGAAATGCTACATGCAGTAATTCTAAAATGTCTTGAATAATTTGATACTTGGCAATTGTTGTGCTAATGTTTAAGCTCTTGCATCATATACTTTGCACCTATTAATGAAGAAATACATAGAGCTTGCTAAAATTTGGTTTGCATAATTGGTCTCTCTAAAGTCTAGATAATATCTAGTATTGAGTTTTGAACAACAAGGAAGACGGTGTAGAGTCTTATAATGTTTACAATATGTCTTTTATGTGAGTTTTTCTGCACCGTTCATCCTTGTGTTTGTTTCAAATAACCTTGCTAGCCTAAACCTTGTATCGAGAGGGAATACTTCTCATGCATCCAAAATCCTTGAGCCAACCACTATGCCATTTGTGTCCACCATACCTACCTACTACATGGTATTTCTCCGCCATTCCAAAGTAAATTGCTTGAGTGCTACCATTAAAATTCCATCATTCGCCTTTACAATATATAGCTCATGGGACAAAATAGCCTAAAAACTATTGTGGTATTGAATATGTACTTATGCACTTTATCTCTTATTAAGTTGCTTGTTGTGCGATAACCATGTTCCTGGGGACGCCATCAACTCTTTGTTGAATATCATGTGAGTTGCTATGCATGCCCGTCTTGTCTGAAGTAAGAGAGATCTACCACCTTAAAGGTTGGAGCATGCATATTGTTAGAGAAGAACATTGGGCCGCTAACTAAAGCCATGATTCATGGTGGAAGTTTCAGTTTTGGACATATATCCTCAATCTCATATGAGAACACTAATTGTTGCCACATGCTTATGCATTAAAGAGGAGTCCATTATCTCGTTGTCCATGTTGTCCCGGTATGGATGTCTAAGTTGAGAATAATCAAAAGCGAGAAATCCAAAATGCGAGCTTTCTCCTTAGACCTTTGTACAGGCGGCATGGAGGTACCCCATTGTGACACTTGGTTAAAACATGTGTATTGCGATGATCCGGTAGTCCAAGCTAATTAGGACAAGGTGCGGGCACTATTAGTATACTATGCATGAGGCTTGCAACTTGTAAGATATAATTTACATAACTCATATGCTTTATTACTACCGTTGACAAAATTGTTTCATGTTTTCAAAATAAAAGCTCTAGCACAAATATAGCAATCGATGCTTTCCTCTTTGAAGGACCTTTCTTTTACTTTTATGTTGAGTCGGTTCACCTATCTCTTTCCACCTCAAGAAGCAAACACTTGTGTGAACTGTGCATTGATTCCTACATACTTGCATATTGCACTTGTTATATTACTTTACATTGACAATATCCATGAGATATACATGTTATAAGTTGAAAGCAACCGCTGAAACTTAATCTTCTTTTGTGTTGCTTCAATACCTTTACTTTGATTTATTGCTTTATGAGTTAACTCTTATGCAAGACTTATTGATGCTTGTCTTGAAATTACTATTCATGAAAAGTCTTTGCTTTATGATTCAGTTGTTTACTCATGTCATTTACCATTGTTTAGATCGCTGCATTCATTACATATGCTTACAATAGTATGATCAAGTTTATGATGGCATGTCACTCCGAAATTATCTTTGTTATCGTTTACCTGCCGGGACGAGCGTAAACTAAGCTTAGGGATGCTGATACGTCTCCGACGTATCGATAATTTCTTATGTTCCATGCCACATTATTGATGATATCTACATGTTTTATGCACACTTTATGTCATATTCGTGCATTTTCCGCAACTAACCTATTAACAAGATGCCGAAGTGTCGGTTCTGTTTTCTGCTGTTTTTGGTTTCGAAATCCTAGTAAAGAAATATTCTCGGAATTGGACGAAATCAACGCCCGTGTTCCTATTTTGCCCGGAAGCATCCGGAACACCCGAGAGCTACCGGAGAGGGGGCACGGAGCCCACCGGACCATAGGCCGGCGCGGCCTGGGGGTGGCCCGCGCCCCCCTATGGTGTCGGCGCCCCTTCGACCTTCTGACGCCGCCTCTTCGCCTATATAAAGCCCCTGGACCTAAAACCTCGATACGGAAAAGCCACGGTACGAGAAACCTTCCAGAGCCACCGCCATCGCGAAGCCAAGATCTGGGGGACAGGACTCTCTGTTCCGGCACGCCGCCGGGACGGGGAAGTGCCCCCGAAGGCTCCTCCATCGACACCACCGCCATCTTCATCAACGCTGCTGTCTCCCATGAGGAGGGAGTAGTTCTCCATCGAGGCTCGGGGCTGTACCGGTAGCTATGTGGTTAATCTCTCTCCTATGTACTTCAATACAATGATCTCATGAGCTGCTTTACATGATTGAGATCCATATGATGAGCTTTGTATCGCTACTAGTTGTGTGCTACTCATGTGATGTTATTAAAGTAGTCTATTCCTCCTGCATGGTGTAAAGGTGACTAGTGTGTGCACCGTGTGGTTCTTGTCGTAGGCTATGATCATGATCTCTTGTAGATTGTGGAGTTAATTATCATTATGATAGTATTGATGTGATCTATTCCTCCTTCATAGTGTAATGTGGACAGATGTGTGCGCTATGTTAGTTCTTGGTTTATTTTGCAATGATCTATTATGCTCTAAGGTTATTTAAATATGAACATCGAATGTTGTGGAGCTTGTTAACTCCGGCATTGAGGTGCTCTTGTAGCCCTACACAACGACTGGTGTTTGTCATCCAACAAAAGAGTGTATGTAGCACATATGAGAAAGAGTTATTTATTATGCGATCAATGTTGAGAGTGTCCACTAGTGAAAGTGTAATCCCTAGGCCTTGTTCCTAAATATCGCTATCGCTGCTTGTTTACTGTTTTACTGTGTTACTACTGCTGTGTTACTACTGCTTGTTTACTGTCCTGGGCAAAGCACTTTTCTGGTGCCGTTGCTACTGCTCATACTTATTTATACCACCTGTATTTCACTATCTCTTCGCCGAACTAGTGCACCTACTAGGTGTGTTGGGGACACAAGAGACTTCTTGCTTTGTGGTTGCAGGGTTGCATGAGAGGGATATCTTTGACCTCTTCCTCCCTGAGATCGATAAACCTTGGGTGATCCACTTAAGGGAAACTTGCTGCTGTTCTACAAACCTCTGCTCTTGGAGGCCCAACACTGTCTACAGGAAAAGGAAGGGGGGGCGTAGACATCACAGACCAAACGAGGCGACGAGGTGCCAGTACATGGGAAGGCGCGGCCAAGGGTGGGGCCGCGCCTGCCCTATGTACTGCCACGTGGCAGCTCTCCCGCGCGTGTCCTTCTGGCTCCGTCTTTGTTCCGGAAAAATAAGAGTCTGGGCTTTTGTTTCGTCCAATTCCGAGAAACTTTCATGTACAACTTTCTGAAACACAAAAACATCAGAAAACAGGAACTGGCACTGCGTTAATAGGTTAGTTCCAGAAAATGCTAAAAACTGTAGAAAAATGCACATAAAACTCGCAGCTAGGACTAGATCTGAGATCAGGAGATCGCCACTACCAGCCCCAATCCGGTCGACCACTTCCGGCGAAGGAAGAGACCACCACCGCCAAGCCCCGGATGTCACCCCGGGCATCCTCGTGGTGCAGAGCCAAAGCCAAATCCTCCTCCACAAATCGCCACCGCCGGCGAGAAGAACAAGAGGCCGACCGCCTCCTGCCGACCCACCGAACGACCGCGATCAGACGGAGGAGAACCCGCTGCCGTTCGTCTGCCCCCACCGCCGGCGGGATCCAGATCAAGCCGCCGCGCCATGGACCTTCCGTCACTTGAGGAGAAGCGGCAGCCGTGCCACCGTGCTTTGCCCGGGCGTCGACGGCGGTGGTGGAGGGGAGAGGGAGGCGGGGGAGAGGGGAGAGGGTGGCTGGGGGCGCCTCGGTGCAGGTGCGGCGGCGCCGCACGGGGACGGGAGTTTCTGTCAAGGAGATGGATATATCGCTCGTCAGTCGTTAACTGTTGAATAAGTAAGCCTACTTTCTGTGTGTTGACATCAAGAGATTTTTAGTTCATGGTGAAGTCAGAAGGAGATAATTTCATGAAGACATGATTGAGGAATTAGCTAAAGAAGACTCAACTCTTCACGATGTTGAGGAACTTGCTTTGGTGTTCTGGGATTCGAATCAGTGGTATGAAAGTATAGGTGGTATGAAAGTGAGGGTGGCAGCACAGGTGAAGTTCAGAATCCTACCTTTCTGGGTGAAAACCCAAGGTCTGGCCTGAACTAGTTGTGCATGGCATAACTTTGTTCGAGGCATTATTTTGAGAGCGGAGACTATCTTCAGGGTGAAAACCTAAGATCTTTCGGGCGACGATGGCGCTAGTGCAGTGTTCCCTTCTTAGAAGCATCGCTTTTGGAGAGTGTATTGCAGGTGTTGTCTAGGGGATGAATGTATTACTATTGCTAGACCTGGGATACTATAGCGGGGTTTTTCTTTCTTAGTTTTCTTTTATTTTTTTGGATGTGTGAATTCATACTATCATTTGGTGTTGCGTTGTTGTAGAGGCTAGATGTAATTGGTATTTTTTAATATTAATATTTTTTTATCAAAAAATGTCAAAGACCTCCTTAGAGTGCAGGATCAGGGCCGGTTCTGGCCCTTGGCGACCATGGGCAACGCCTAGGCGTCCACGCCTGGAGGGGGGGCCGTTACCGGATCCTTTCTATACATTTTCCGTTGGAAAAATCTGAAAAATGGCAAACAACCCAACGGAGTGGAAAGAAGAGCAACCAGGCCGAGCGGAACGGAGGCTGTCACGCAGGTACGCAGGATGCACCGACCAGCGATTGGGTAGACTCTCTTCCGCTCTTCCATCCCGAATCGATCGACTTTGCCACCCCAACCAACATTGAAACTTGGTTCTATCTTTTCGCAAAAAAAAAAAAGAAACTTGGTTCTATCTGAGGTAATAAAATTAGCAGGAAATATTACTTGCTATATTTTACTACTACTTTTTTTTTTATCTTCCACACAAGTATGTGTATTAGTCTTTGGAGCCTTTTTTGTCACGTCGCCCAGGGCCCAGCGAAAGATAGAGCCGGCCCTGTGCAGGATTTATGTACAAACAGTATTAGAAGGTTAGAGTTTCAGTTCATAGGAAATACCAAGTTGTCTCGTAACACATACTAGGTTTATATTGAAAGTACATACAAGGTATTCGGATCAAAATAATGACACCACGAAATACTTATAAAATGGCATTTCTACTAATCAATTCTTTAGGATATTTACTGAAACGTTAGAAATGTAACAGGCCAATTACTGTGTTTCCAGTTTACTGTGTTGTTTTACCTATGCTCAAGAAAATAAATTATAAAATAACCAACTTGCATCCTAATCATGGCGGCACTTGTACGGTTCAAAGGAAATGGGTGCATTGAACAAAAATACATATTAGTGATGAAATTCGTACCAATACTGTAGGATGCTCAAGTTCAGTGCGTTGTTTCATTTGGGCTCGAGAAATAAATGGTAAAACGCCAACTATCATCATAATTGTAATAATATTTGTATGAGAAAAAGTATAATCAACAGTACTAAAATAATTATTAATGAAAAAACATCATTAATTTTTTTAAAGACAGGTACACTTACTTTTTATAACAGCTAGACGCATAAATTTGCCGATTTTGATTGTTTTTTAGACAATCAAGCATATTGCGGTTCAATATGTTTGTCAGGTTTAAGTTTGACACATTTTCATAACTATATTTGATTTATTTAAATAAAAGAACACGGGGAAGATTTGACCAAGAAAATACCAATAACCCTGCCAAAGTTTCAAGCACACCTACCAAATGAATCATATTGTTTGTTCTCGGGAAATGCACTTTGGCTCATAGGAGCATATGCTCCCATTATGTGAATCCACATTTCAAAGTATTAAAAAATTCTAAACTAAATTTTTACATGTACATCTTGGCATTTTATGTTGGTACACAAGTTTTCAAAAGAAAAAACATTTTCCTGTGGTCCTGTAAAAAAGACAAATTTTAATGCTGTAACACGACTACGTACAGGACATTTTTTTGTCTTTTTTGTACACACCACACAAAATGTTATTTTTCCACGAAAACTTGTGAACGAACATAGGATGTCACAATGTATAAGAAAAAAATTATGTCAGATTTTTTTAACATTTCTAAAATTGTTTTTTATTTTTTTCTATAATGGGTGCATATGCACGCGTGTGCCAAAATGCCATCTCCTTTGTTCTCTGTTTACTAAACATCCAAACATACATGTAGTGGTATTTAGTACACCCAAATACCACTTTTCACGGAACATAAGGTAACGCATTACTGGAAACAAATGCTTCATTGGTTACAAATTGTTTTGCCAAACACACAATGACAACTATAACTATTTTTTTTCGCATGTACGTGTTCTTCACAACATTAGGCTGCAAAGGAAAGCCACTGCCATCGTGGTCATGCCAATCTAGCGTATCTAACTTCACGAGGATATCACGTCTTCCATTGTATTTTTATTCCTCATAAATGTTGCCAACATGCATTATAATCTAGAAGTTTCTCTTTGCTTACAGCAAGATAAACAACCATCCATTTAAATCCAATCCATGGAAACGTAAGCCAAGACTTTGTCGCAAGCTATGCTTTAGAACTACCTTTTTAACACATTGAGACCCACCATAACACATACATACGCATTGCTATTTAATTATCTTCTATGTTATAATATATTGGAGCAAACATTTAAGAAAATAAAATACATTTTACATATCTTGGGGACTCATGGTAAATGTTGGATTGCTAGAGAGCCGATATCAGGAAAAATACAATTCGCCTGACTTTATCATGACAATTGGTGTTTAATTTTATGGAATTAGATTTGCATTGATACATTTTAAACTTGTATCCATTATAATATGCACATTGGATGGAAATAAGAAAGTTTGCTATAAATAAATAATAGCACACCAAGTGTGCCCATGTGTCCATTATTCACCAACAACAATCAGTACCATATCCCACAAGAAGTGTCATTTTGTCGTGAACGACTAGGTGGATAAAAATAGTTTGCTTGATATACAATGCATCGATTGCAACCCACATTAGTGTAGGTGTTGTCTTCGGTATTATTTTAAATATTGCGAGAGGATGCTTCTGTGCTGCAGTTTTTAGAGAATGGAGAACATGGACATCATTTTGCATTGCATATCTCTATGGAAGCTAGTGAGGAGCTTGACTGTTTAACTGATATAGTGCAAAACATTAACAGAGAGGAGGATATGCCAGATCGGTGGAAATATGTTAGGGGCCAAGAGGATTACACGGTGCAAAAAGTTTATAAATTCTATTTTAGAAGTGTGACGCCAATCCATTGTGTTGCACGGATTTTGAAGACCAAATGTACTATAAGCATAAGGTTTCCCTTGACTTCTGTTTATGGACAAATTCAACACTAGGGACATGTTGGTTCATCGAAATTGTCCAATACCTAACAACAAATGTGTATTGTGTGGCACGACAAGGGAAACAAGGGAACATATGTTCTTTGAATATTCTTTCAGCAAACGATGTTGAGATGTCCTTGGCATGACTTGTGATACGTCGCTGGATCTTAGCACTATGATATCCTCTACAGCCACACGATGGACAAGAGCACTATTTCTGGAGTAGGCTATTTTGGGAGCATGGAGCATATGGAAGATAAGAAAGAGGAAACACTTTGAAGGAGTCGTCCCAAACAATCATACTTGGATTAAACTATTCACTTCAAATTTAGATATGTTAGGCTCTAGGGTAAAGGCTGAAGTTAGAGATAAAATTTCTCATTTTGTTGTTTCCCTAAAAGTGTAATTCGGTACTTCTGTAAGTCCTAAGTCCGTCGGGACTTTGTAAATATGTAACTATTGTTCTTTTAATTTATATCTATTCTTTTAATATATTTCAGCAGTAGGAGCCTCTCCTTCTGTAAGTTGTCAAAAAGTATTTTTTTTAATAATTGATAATTGATGTGTGTTATAGGTTTTACTAATATAATGTTTTTCACATTTTATATAGATAATACGATATCTTAACCAACACTACAGCGTGCGCATCATTGTTTTTTTAGTTACAACTTTTTAAAACTGTTTAACCCATGAAAAGAGATGATACATATATTTTGACTTTCTGCTCATTATTTAGTTTCTTAAAATTTATACTAGTATTGTACCGATTGAATGATATGGCAGCTTCCAAGTTGGTAGCAATAGTTTTCGAATACGAGGTTACGTATTAATAATTCACGAATTGAGTTATATTTATTTCAAATCACTTTGGTTTGTAAACTTAACTAGATTTGACTGAAAGTTAACATGATCCTTTGGAAAACCTAAAAAATTATCTGGAAAGCGTAAATGCGAGAATAGAGCATCACTGTGTTGGCAATGCGTAGCTAGTCCACCCTAGTTCGAGCTCTAGGCTCACCAGGGTGCGCAAAGATCTTTCTTTTATAAAAAAGAACTAGCATAGTGGCCCTCGCAAATGCGAGGGCATCACTTTGAGTCTCTTGAAATTGTTTGAAATATAAATTTATAATTTCATAGACACACATGTCATGAGACTGGAAGCTAATAGTTATATTTTAGAATATAGTAAGCAACCATACACATTTAACTTGTGTCTTAATTATTGATATGTCATCTAGGAAAAGTACAATTTCAACGATTTATTGTATGGTCATTCACATATGGAATCATATATAAGTAAAATATCAATCTAGAAATTTAATTCTTTTATATGACACGTCTCAGTGATTGGAAGAAACAGCGAAGTCCTCAGTATTACATATCTTGACCAGATTCCAAATGACACTCACTATTATTTAGTTGTCTAAAAGTTATTGATCTATCATAGTTTCTTAAATATATCTCCATTTTTAAAGCTCTAACATGATGTTAAAACAATCTTAAAGTTTTAAAGTTGTTGGAGTAACTTCGGCTGAGCTCTAGTCTGTTAGTATTTGCTCTATTTGAATTGGTTAAGTAGGCATTTGTCATCTGCGCGCGAAAACATATTAAATTTATAAATCTAACTGTGATCATCGTTTCGCATTTATGAATGCTTTTCTTACATGATAAAACTCTTTACCTTATTTTACCCTTCTCTCAAAGGTATCTCTATTATAAAGTTCAAAATAATATTGCAAAATGCTAGTGTCGACTGTCTGCTTGCTTTCTAGCGCAGTACGTACATGATAGCAAGGTCACTTGCTTGGCAGTGTCGAATTTCCTTCATCCGCTCACCGCGGGGATGGAAAACTGGGTCATCAGTCTCTAAGCCGATGGGGCGGAGGAGGCCATACACGCTTTTCACCGCGAGCTTATGCTACTCACCACCTCATAAATCTTGGGGTGCCGGTTAGCATAGGGTGAGGCGGTGGCGCTCAAGTGATAACCCACAAGTATAGGGGATCGCGGCAGTCTTCGAGGGAAGTAAAACCCAAATTTATTGATTCGACACAAGGGGAGGTAAAGAATACTTATAAGCCTTAACAACTGAGTTGTCAATTCAGCTGCACCTGGAAAAGCACTAGTAACAGGGGTGATGTGAAAGCAGCAGTAATATGAGAGCAATAGTAACAGTAACACAACAGCAGTAGCAATAACACAGGAGCAATGGCACCGGAAAATAGTTGATACTACTTCCAATAACATGTAGAACAAGTATATGATGATGAAAGATGGACCGGGGTTCCCAGCTATCTACACTAGTGGTAACTCTCCAATAACAAGTGTTGGGTGAACAAATTACAGTCGGGCAATTGATAGGATTGAAATAGCATTAAGACAGAATATCAAGATCATTAATCATGTAGGCATGTTTTCCAATTATAGTCGTACGTGCTCGCAATGAGAAACTTGCACAACATCTTTTGTCCTACCAGCCGGTGGCAGCCGGGCCTCTAGGGAATCTCATCGGATATTAAGGTACTCCTTTTAATAGAGCACCGGAGCAAAGCATTAACACTCCGTGAAAACATGTGATCCTCACATCACCGCCATCCCCTCCGGTTGTCCCGATTCTGTCACTTCGGGGCCTTTGGTTCCGGACGGTGACATGTGCATACAACTTGTAGATACAATCTAAGCAATAAGTATAGAGCTCAAATCTAAGATCATGCCACTCGGGCTCGGTGACAAGCATTAAACACAACAAGATTGCAGCAACAATAACTTCATAAACTTTGTAGATAGACAATCATAACGTAACAATCCATCGGATCCCGACAAACACAACACCGATTACATCGGATGAATCTCAATCATGTAAGGCAGCTCATGAGATCATTGTATTGAAGTACATGGGAGAGATGATACCAACTAGCTACAGCTAGAACCCGTAGTCCATGGGGGAACTACTCACGGAGCATGATGGAGGCGATGGCGTTGATGGAGATGGCTTCCGGGGGCACTTCCCTGTCCCGGCAGGGTGCCGGAACAGACACTTCTGTCCCCCGAATTGGAGTTTCGCGATGGTGGCGGCGCCCCTGGAGTCTTTCTGGAGTTTCGTCAATTGGTGTCGCGTTTTTAGGTCGAAAGGACTTAAATAGGCGAAGAGGCGGCGCAGGAGGGGCGACAGGGTGGCACCACACCAGGCCGGCGCGGCCAGGGTGTGGCCCGCGCGGCCCACCTGTGTGATGGCCCCCTGGCTCTCCTCCGACTCTCCTTCGGTGTTCTGGATGCTTCCGGGAAAAATAGGATCTTGGGCGTTGATTTCGTCGAATTCCGAGAATATTGCCCGAACAGCCTTTCTGGAACCAAAAACAGCAGAAAATAGGAACTGGCACTTCGGCATCTCGATAATAGGTTAGTTCCGGAAAATGCATAAAAACATTATAAAGTGCAAGCAAAACATGTAAGTATTGTCATAAAACAAGCATTGAACATCAGAAATTATAGGTACGTTGGAGACGTATCAGCATCCCCAAGCTTAGTTCCTGCTCGTCCTCGAGTAGGTAAACGATAAAAAGAATAATTTTTGTAGTGACATGCCACTTACATAACCTTGATCATACTATTACAAAGCACATGAGATGAATGAAGTGACTCAAGGCAATAATCTATAGTTGCTAACAAATAGATAACATATAGCAAAACTTTTCATGAAGAGTACTTTCAAGACAAGCATCAAAAGTCTCACACAAGAGTTAACTCATAAAGCAATAAATTCAAAGTAAAGGCATCGAAGCAACACAAAGGAAGATTTAAGTTTCAGCAGTTGCTTTCAACTTTCAACATGCATATCTCATGGATAATTGTCAACATAAAGTAATATAATAAGTGCAAATAAGCAAATATGTAAGAATCAATGCACAGTTGACACAAGTGTTTGCTTCTAAGATGGAAGGAAGTAGGTAAACTGACTCAACATAAAGTAAAAGAAAGGCCCTTCGCAGAGGGAAGCAGGGATTAAATCATGTGCTAGAGCTTTTTAAGTTTTGAAATCATATAGAGAGCATAAAAGTAAAGTTTTGAGAGGTGTTTGTTGTTGTCAACGAATGATAGTGGGCACTCTAACCCCCTTGCCAAATAGACTTTCAAAGAGCGGCTCCCATGAAGGACGTTATCTCTACCAGCGAGGTAGATCATCCCTCTTCTCTTTTGTTTACACATGTATTTTAGTTTTATTATTTATGGTTGACACTCCTCCTAACCTTTTGCTTACACAAGCCATGGCTAACCGAATCCTCGGGTGCCTTCCAACATTCACATACCATGAAGGAGTGTCTATTTGCAAAATTAAGTTGCTTACTGATGAATCGAGCAAAACATGTGAAGAGAATTATTAATGAAGTTAGTTAATTAATTGGGGCCGGGAACCCCGTTGCCGACTCTTTTTGCAAAATTATTGGATAAGCGGATGAAGCCACTAGTCCATTGGTGAAAGCTGCCCAACAAGATTGAAAGATAAAACACCACATACTTCCTCATGAGCTATAAAACATTGACACAAATAAGAGATAATAAAATTTTGAATTGTTTAAAGGTAGCACATGAAGTATTTGCTTGGAATGGCAGAAAATACCACATAGTAGGTAGTTATGGTGGACACAAATGGCATAGGTTTTGGCTCAAGGTTTTGGATGCACGAGAAGAATTCCCTCTCAGTACAAGGCTTTGGGCTAGAAAGGTTATTTGAAGCAAACACAAGTATGAACCGGTACAGCAAAACTTACATAAGAACATATTGCAAGCATTATAATACTCTACACTGTCTTCCTTGTTGCTCAAACACTTTTACCAGAAAATATCTAGACCTTAAGAGAGACCAATCATGCAAACCAATTTCAACAAGCTCCGCAGTAGTTCTCCACTAATAGGTTTGAACTACATGAAAAAACTTAATCATGATCTACTTGAGAGCTCAAAACAATTGCCAAGTGTCAAATTATTCAAGACAATATGAGGCATTTTCTGTTTCCAACCAAATAACCATAAGTGATGTAGCTTCCAACTTTTATCATTGAACATTAAAAGTAAAACGAAGAACAAGTGTTCATATGAAAAAGCGGAGCGTGTCTCTATCCCAAACAAGGATTGCTAGGATCCGATCTTATTCAAACAAAAACAAAAATAAAAGCACATAGACGCTCCAAGTAAAGCACATATGATGTGACCGAATAAAAATATAGTTTCAATAGAAGAAACTCGATAAGTTGATGAAGAAGGGGATGCCCAAGGCATCCCCAAGCTTAGACGCTTGAGTCTTCTTGAAATATGCAGGGATGAACCACGGGGGCATCCCCAAGCTTAGACTTTTCACTCTTCTTGATCATATATCATCCTCCTCTCTTGATCCTTGAAAACTTCCTTCACACCAAACTTCTCATAAACTTCATTAGAGGGGTTAGTACTCAAAAAACTTGAATTCACATTGGTCCTGTAGTGACACATTGCAAGAACTCAATAAAAAATTAGCTACAGCTCTCCACGTCTAGAAAGCCTTGCTTAAAGTCCGCAAGAGACAATGCAAAAAACAGAGACAGAATCTGCCAAAACAGAACAGCCAGTAAAGACGAATTTTAAAGAGGTACGTCCGTTGATCAAATCAGAAAACTCAAAACTAATGAAAGTTGCGTACATATCTGAAGAACACGCACGTAAATTGGCATAATTTTCTGAGTTACCTACAGAGAAAACAGCCCAGATTCGTGACAGATAGAAATCTGTTTCTGCGCAGAAATCCAAATCTAGTATCAACCTTCGATTAGAGGCTTCACTTGGCACAACATTGCAATAAAATAAAGATAAGGAGAGGTTGCTACAGTAGTAACAACTTCCAAGACACAACAAAACAGCAGCAAAATAAACACATGGGTTATCTCCCAAGAAGTTCTTTCTTTATAGCCATTAAGATGGGCTCAGCAGTTTTAATGATGCACTCGCAAGAAATAAGAGTTGAAGCAAAAGAGAGCATCAAAAATCAAATTCAAAACACATTTAAGTCTAACCCACTTCCTATGCATAGGAATCTTGTACACAAATAAATTCATGAAGAACAAAGTGATAAGCATAAGAAGATAAAACAAGAGTAACTTCAAAATTTTAAGCATATAGAGAGGTGTTTTAGCACCATGAAAATTTCTACAACTATATTTTCCTCTCTCATAATAATTTTCAGTAGCTTCATGAACAAACTCAATAATATAACTATCACATATAGCATGCTTTTCATGATCCATAAACACATAATTTTTATCAAGCTCAAAAATAGTGCGATTAAAACTTTCAAACACACTTTTATCAATAATATAACAAGATGGTTGATCAATCTCAAGAGATATGGGACTCATAGATAATGTCAAGACCTCTCCAATCCCATTTTCATTAGTAGTACAATTAATATTATCATGTAAAATAGGACCATCATCTAGAGATTTATCATAAACATTTGCAAAGCAAAACTCTTTAGTACCTTGCATTTCGACATCAGGCACAAACAAAGCATTATCATAAGATTTATCAAAGTAGCATGGATTATCATAAATAACAGTAGCATAATTATTCTCACAAGTTTTACTCATAGGGAATATTTCAAGAGAATCCACAGGAACATAACATTCAACCTCTTTCGGTAAGCATGGAGGACAATCAAATAGTGTAAGAGATAAAGAGTTACTCTCATTAGAAGGTTGGCATGGGTAGCTAATCCATTCTTCCTCCTTTTGTTCATCACTCTCCTCTTCTTTTTCATCCAATGAGCTTTCGGGTTCATCAATTTCCTCCTCTTTTTCATCCAATGAGCTTTCGGGTTCATCAATTTCTTCTTCCACGAGTCCCTGCAAATTGTGAGTGCATTCTTGTGCATTAATGAGTCTCTCTTTATAATCAATGATATAAGGATTATCAGTGTAACTTTCATTGCAAAAATTAAGGATAGAAGAGACATAATTTTTAAGGTCGTTACAAACAACACAAATTTCATAATTTTTAACCATGAAGGATTCTATCTCAGAGGCTCCCATAAATATGACAAATTGTTCTACCTCTTCAAACCCAAAATGAATATAGCTATTCCGATTATAGTTCTTAATTAAAAATTCCTCACTAAAGCCACATTGAAATTTAAGATGTTTAGTGTCCTGTTGAGAGCAACAGTTTATATCATGGCGTTTAAGCAAGATTTTAGCAATTGTATTTAATTTTTCTATCACAGCACTCATCACTTTTCCCGCTGTTGATTCTCTATAATTATTATAATATTCTATAAGCTCCAAGTAGGTTGTAGGTTCTCCCATAATAGCAGTTTTTAATTTTTTGGTTTTTCAAATTTTTATGGATTTTCGGGTATATGAGAAAAGTAAAACAAGACAAAAAGAAACTAGACAAAAGTAAACTAAGAAAAATAAAACAAGACAGAAATAAACTAAGCACAAATAAACTAGGCAAAAATAAACTAAGAAAAACAAAGTAAAACAAAATAAAAACGGAGAGAGAGGTAGAGTGTACTCCCCAGGTGAACTTATGAGTAGAGCTATGCCTCCCCGGCAACGGCGCCAGAAAACAGTCTTGATAACCCACAAGTATAGGGGATCGCGGCAGTCTTCGAGGGAAGTAAAACCCAAATTTATTGATTCGACACAAGGGGAGGTAAAGAATACTTATAAGCCTTAACAAATGAGTTGTCAATTCAGCTGCACCTGGAAAAGCACTAGTAACAGGGGTGATGTGAAAGCAGCAGTAATATGAGAGCAATAGTAACAGTAACACAGCAGCAATAGCAATAACACAGGAGCAATGGCACCGGAAAATAGTTGATACTACTTCCAATGACATGTAGAACAAGTATATGATGATGAAAGATGGACCGGGGTTTCCAGCTATCTACACTAGTGGTAACTCTCCAATAACAAGTGTTGGGTGAACAAATTACAGTCGGGCAATTGATAGGATTGAAATAGCATTAAGACAGAATATCAAGATCATTAATCATGTAGGCATGTTTTCCAATTATAGTCGTACGTGCTCGCAATGAGAAACTTGCACAACATCTTTTGTCCTACCAGCCGGTGGCAGCCGGGCCTCTAGGGAATCTATCTGGATATTAAGGTACTCCTTTTAATAGAGCACCGGAGCAAAGCATTAACACTCCGTGAAAACATGTGATCCTCACATCACCGCCATCCCCTCCGGTTGTCCCGATTTCTGTCACTTCGGGGCCTTTGGTTCCGGACGGTGACATGTGCATACAACTTGTAGATACAATCTAAGCAATAAGTATAGAGCTCAAATCTAAGATCATGCCACTCGGACCCTAGTGACAAGCATTAAACACAACAAGATTGCAGCAACAATAACTTCATAAACTTTGTAGATAGACAATCATAACGTAACAATCCATCGGATCCCGACAAACACAACACCGATTACATCAGATGAATCTCAATCATGTAAGGCAGCTCATGAGATCATTGTATTGAAGTACATGGGAGAGATGATACCAACTAGCTACAGCTAGAACCCGTAGTCCATGGGGGAACTACTCACGGAGCATGATGGAGGCGATGGCGTTGATGGAGATGGCTTCCGGGGGCACTTCCCCGTCCCGGCAGGGTGCCGGAACAGAGACTTCTGTCCCCCCGAATTGGAGTTTCGCGATGGTGGCGGCGCCCCTGGAGTCTTTCTGGAGTTTCGTCAATTGGTGTCGCGTTTTTAGGTCGAAAGGACTTAAATAGACGAAGAGGCGGCACAGGAGGGGCGACAGGGTGGCCCCACACCAGGCCGGCGCGGCCAGGGTGTGGCCCGCGCGGCCCACCTGTGTGGTGGCCCCTGGCTCTTCTCCGACTCTCCTTCGGTGTTCTGGATGCTTCCGGGAAAAATAGGATCTTGGGCGTTGATTTCGTCGAATTCCGAGAATATTGCCCGAACAGCCTTTCTGGAACCAAAAACAGCAGAAAACAGGAACTGACACTTCGGCATCTCGTTAATAGGTTAGTTCCGGAAAATGCATAAAAACATTATAAAGTGCAAGCAAAACATGTAAGTATTATCATAAAACAAGCATGCAACATCAGAAATTATAGGTACGTTGGAGACGTATCATCAAGCTAGGTAACAACGACCTAGAGTGGCTGGAGTCCTAGACCATCCGGCGCGCTAGCGACAACCGATCGATGTTGCTTACAATGACCTCCGATTATCCCTAGACCCTGGCGCATCGACCTCTTAGTCATCGGTCGGCATTCGTCGCCGGCAGTCCCTAATTTTTTTTGCCACGATTTATTTTTCGTCGAGAAAAAAAATGAAGTCAGTCCTAGAACTTAAAATCGTAAAAAATCATCCCGTCCAAAAGCACACTCTAAGGTCGTCGGTAGCTAGAGGTTATTGCATCGAATCTTTTTCTTTGACGGATTTTTTTAGCGGAAAGCAGTTGTGCACGGACCGCTACTCATATGAAACTAGCTATAAGCTAGTGCATCACGTCTTTCTTCCTTCTTATCTAGCGGCAATGGTGCTTTTTGGATCTGGCAATGGTGGAGGCTTAACGTCTCTTCATACGTGCATCTAGGCGACGTTGGAGGAGTCTGATGGAAGCCGCTGGTTTTGGAGAGTGCTGAAAATGTAGGGATAGTTATGTATTTTCTATCCTTTCGAATTTTATCTCCAAAGTCTTCAAGACAATTGTTTTATCGTGGTTAATCTTTGAATTCCGACATTTATTTGTTAATATAACTTGATTTTCTAATAAAACACGTGGTTGCTCTCGAAATTAAGTTCCCAGACCCAGGCGATAACACAAGTTGCTAAGTAATCAGATTTTTATTTTTAAATGGAGGGAGCGTCCTAGCCTCTGAATCAAAAATATAAACATACGGAGTACAACTTTTTTTAATTCATTTATTAAACAAATATTTGACAAAAGAATACTCAAAATACCCGATGGCACCACGCAAGACCTGCACACGCGACAACAAGTGAAGGTCATGTCACCTTATTCACCAGAAAACAATTTAAAAACTTCAGTTAGAAGTCGTAAATATCGTATACCTCGAGTCAGCCAGTGAACTAAATGGAAGCTCACTATATTTTATTAGTCTACCTAATCATTTTCGATGCTAAGAATGGGATGCAAAACACCACTGACCATCTAGTAGATCCCATGAATCCGGCACACCAAAAACCGAACTTTGCAAACTGCGGCTCCAAGAACTTTGACAGGTTTAGTAAGACGGCCGCACGTTGGGGCGCAAAGCCAAAGTAATCAGGGAATTTGCACAATCACATTACCAAAGCAAAAGATGTGCTGGAAGTTACTGGTCGTCTAGTGGATTTCTGATAAAATAAAGAAATCGTCCGGTCATCTTCTCCCCTCTCTGTGGCTTCCCGGAATGCATCCCCCTTCGCCGTCTCCAGCCTGTGTCTTCTCAGCCACTGGCTCACTAGCCGCGGTTTGCCCCCTGCGCTTCACCACCTATAAGTAGCAGCTTCCGAAACCACTACGCTCAAATTTCTCATAGCACAGCAAAACCACTTCACTTCGGCAACCAAAAAGCATCAAGAACCCTCCGAGGCTTGTTGGATTGTGATTCGGATCGACACTCTGTTCGCCTTCAGAATATGTGTCCGATCAAGAGGGAGATGAGCGGGGAGTCAGGCTTGTCGTGCAGCGGGGAGTATCACTCGCCCTCGACCTCGCCGGAGCAGCAGCAGGGGCACAGTCAGAAGCAGACGGCGTGGACGAAGCGGCCGGCGGGGCGGACCAAGTTCAGGGAGACGCGGCACCCGGTGTATCGCGGCGTGCGGCGCAGGGGCAATGCCGGGCGGTGGGTGTGCGAGGTGCGGGTGCCAGGGCGGCGTGGAAGCAGGCTCTGGGTCGGCACCTTCGACACCGCTGAGATCGCCGCACGCGCGCACGACGCCGCCATGCTCGCCCTGGCAGGCGCCGGGTCCGCCTGCCTCAACTTCCCTGACTCCGCCGAGCTGCTCGCCGTGCCGGCATCTTACCGCAGCCTCGACGACGTCCGCCACGCCGTCAACGAGGCCCTCGAGGACTTCCTGCGGCGCCAATCGAACGCGGAGGACGCAATGTCCGGCACGTCTTCGTCGACGCCATCATCCTCCTCCCTCACCGACGACGAGGAGTCGTCTTCGCGGGCCGAGGATTCGCCGTTCGAGCTGGAAGTCCTCCGTGATATGGGATGGGACCTGTACTACTCCAGCTTAGCGCAGGGCATGATGCTCATGGCGCCGCCTTTCTTGGCTGCGTCTGCGGCGTTCGGCGATTACGGCGAGGTCAACCTCGCCGATGTACCGCTCTGGAGCTACCAGAGCTAGCTAGTTGGCGCCACTTCAAAAATCCTCCTTTTTTTCATGTCTTGGCTTCCGATGCCAAATTTTGGTGCTGTACGGTCACTGCTTGCAGTTTCTGGTAATGTGATTGTGCAAATTCAGG
The DNA here is from genome assembly GCF_022539505.1 of Lolium rigidum. Classification (NCBI taxonomy): domain Eukaryota; kingdom Viridiplantae; phylum Streptophyta; class Magnoliopsida; order Poales; family Poaceae; genus Lolium; species Lolium rigidum. Next base: position 242,363,337 of record NC_061512.1, on the reverse strand, counting down.
AAACAGACCATGCCTTTTGATTGACAATTGGTGATCTTTGCATTGTATAGAGCAACCGGACGTTCCGACCGAGGATACTTTGCTCATCAGCTCAACTACGGAGTGCCACACTTAGTTTTTTACTTTTTTAAAACCAAAAACCAAATACAGAAATCTCATAAACAAAATAGAAGAAGGTATTTTCTAAGATAAATATATACCAAATACGGTGTGAAAGCAGAGCTATGTGAATATTCGCCGGAACACAGAGAACGCTTAAACCATGCAAAAAAAAAAAATTAAGCATTCTAGCAATCCAATAAGTTTGTTTCTTAATTCTAGCATGCTGCTCAATTTACTAGAAAAATAGGGGGAAGATTGAACTATGCAACCTCGTCAATGCATGAATAATTACATGGTCGCTAGTTTTGGGATGAGCCGCTTTGGAAGTTCGGCTTGACAAGTAGGTTGTGTAATGGATCTATTGAATTTGGCCATGCACATCAACCCTAAAACGAAAAATTCATTCTTGCTGGAATGGGAAATTTCATTTCCTTGTTTGTTGTGCCGGAACATGTTGTTCCATTCCTTTTCGTTTCCGCCAAAACATTTTCATTTCCATTTTGTTTTGAAAAATTCTATTTTTTTTTTCATATTTCCATTTTGTTTTGGTTTTTATGCGGAAAAGTGAGAAAGTTTCCGCTCCATTTTCATGTCTATACATGATGAGAACTGCTTTTGGCTTGCGTATATATAAATCTTTGCCTTTAGGATATTAGCGACGATATAATTATGTTTGGAAATTGACTAAATGGTATTGAGAATAAAATCTAAACAACAGATACGAACCTGAATTTTTGCTTTAATGTGGGCTATATGAAATTGTCATAATAAATTGTGTTTAACAGAAGTATGAATGCTCATTTTCTACATGTTATCCGTATGGTTCGCACTTGATACACGAACGGCCCTACCTTATATTGGAGACGCAACGGACGCACATAGATTATGGATGCAGCCAACTGAAGATGGTTCCTCGGCTTATTTACCACTACGGTGGTTGGCGGCTTACTAAGAGTTCAACATGCATAAGCGTCACAAGTTTATTTTATTCGGGCTGGTGGATCTTTGTGTACACCTTGGGTGATCCATGAGATGTATTACTCTTGAACTATGAAACTTTGCAATAAAACGATTGTGTGTAATTGATGCATATGCCGGGGCCCGCTCCCCATTCCGAAAAGGCGATGCTAGTGCAGATGATCGTTCTTACCTTCTTTCAAATACAAACTTCGAAGAAGAAAGATAAATTACTGCCCCACCAAAATCATGTGCCCCTTGGATCGGTATATGATGGTGCACTCTACATGAAAATCATTCACTACAGCCGCAAATACATCATTCAAACACAAATTTAAACTACTACTCCTTCCGATGATTAAAACTCAAGCCGAAAAGATAATACAAAGAACATAACTCGAGTGCATTCAATTGACATAGCTTCTACTTCTTTGGAGTCATCAATGTTTTGTGATGAGAAATTGTACGATTGTTCGATGCCTTCCCGTGCAATGAAAACCCCGATCTTCGGCCTTAGGTGTAGTGGAATTCCGGCGGAGTCCTCCCGTTTTTCCTCTATAGTGTCAGTCATTTCCATCTGAAGTGAGCTCGTTCGTGCTCTTAAACATCGACACTCTCTATCGTTAGCCACTTGGTGGTTGCGATCTCCTTGGCCTCCCGTTGGCTTGCCTTCCGCCTCCCATCTTTCTTTAAAGATTCCAATGAAGGTTCACAGGAAATCCCTTGAAATTTCTCTAACGAATGACCAAGTCCCCCTTTTCCATCATAAGAAACCAGACGTCAATATAAAGAAAAATGAGGATGACATTTATGGACGATGAACCAATTCAGCGAATGGTTGTACAGGGCGAGAGAGGCTAGCCTCGGCAAAGAGTAAGCCAATGATGATGAAGAGATAGAGAGGGTACATATAGGCTAGAGCCGACGACATGTGGGGTTGGGAGGATGCTGCCTACGCGGTACATGTCTACCTTCAAGCGGGGCTGCCCCAAACTTCCCACGAATATGGGAGCATGGATGAGAGTGGACAAAACCACGGACAGTTTGGGACAATGGTGAGATATGCACGATGAATTTTTTGAACAAAGATGCATTTCTTGTTCATTCTCTTTTAAACTGATGAAGGGAGCAGGTTCAAAGCCCATTGACTCAAGTCTCCTTTTTCGCTCGTTAGAAATCAGCACGTGAACACTACAGAAAATATGAACATGGCATTCATGCGCGAATGTAGAAGAATTTTAGTGTGTGTGGTGAGATTTGGTGAACATGAGCACCAGTTATCCCATTTTTGTAAGAAATGTAGGAAACGTTTCAAGATTATGAAAGCAAATCCTGATGTAGACCGTGATGTATACCACTTACATGCAAAGCATTAATTAAAATAATGTGTTTATTTATATATTATTATTTCCGTGTAGTCCACAATACAAATTCGTAATGTGATTTTGCATGTTTGTAGGGTATATCTCATTGACAAAGTTTAGAATTATTTACATTTTTTAGAAAAAAATATAAATATGCTTTTTAATGCTTTTACAAAATAGAGAGATCAGTCAAGCTCATGTGCAAGAACAACTTTTGGAATTTTAGTATGCTGACCAATTCAGGCTAGGCAGACCAACACCCTGTATATATGAGGTGTGACGTCGCAAGCCTCGTTGACATCCAGCCAGCCCATCTCACCTGCATCTTCAAGAGGCAAAAGCTAACCCTGATATTTTCTTTGACCTCCTAGAAAGTCAACAGCTCGCTCGCATAGAAAAATTAGTTCACATCCGGCTCCTTAGCTAAAAAAAGTCAGCGCCTATTTTATTGCCCAACAAAATGTCAGCGTCTAACTTATAGTTTGTAGAATTCCTCTGCTCAGTCAACTCAAAAGCGTGAGCTCAATGTCCAGTCGTCAAAGGCGTTCCACACTTGCTGCAGTCGTACCACTTGCGTATTCTGAAGCCACGAAAGGCCGCCTGACTAGCTGCTTGTTTTGTTGGTTGCCGATCGATGATGTCATCGCTGATCGTATTTCGTAACAGCGACGCATATTAATCTTCGGTCTCATCTCCAACTTGGATGCCAGACCGTCTCGTCAGGCGTCAGCCATATGCTGTTGACGAATTAAACCTGAACAAGAACTGTTCTCCCCATGGCCAGATTCAGTGATCGAGAGTACAGTATTATGAAACTGACCACGTACAGAGTGCTGTTACAAACCAACGACTCGCCTGTAAGAAATGTACTCCGTATCTTTTATCTCTAAATAGGAGACCCCCACTACATGATTTTGCTGTGATATGATGAAGCCACGTCACCCCGTAACATTCTTTTACAAGGATCTCTGTCCAACGGTCCAGACATCGTTCAGTAGTTTTGTTCCATCTTCTCTTCAGCACCACTTCCGGCCTTCCACCTCCTATATTCTCCAAGGCAGGTTTGTGCCATAACTCCTATTGATTGCCTCCTCTTCAGCTCCTACGTCTAATGGAAATCAATGTTTTGTGTAAGAAACCAGTTGATTTCCGCTCCTCCTCATCTTCTCCATCAAACAAATGCAGGAGTAACTGAAGCAAGTGCTCCCCCTTTTAATCAGTGGAGAAGCCCCGTTCTATTCGTCATCCCCAATCTCCACAACCTCGTGTCTGCATCCATGCTCGAGATTCTCCACGTTTTGCACTCGGAAAATCTAAAAGTTTGATGGGACGAATTGATCTACGGGCTGTCGACATCATTCTATGTTTGTACCGCATTTGTTGGCCTTCGCCGTGCCTCTGATCTGTTTCAGGTCCCTCCCCGTCTCAGGTTCTTCCTAATCTCCCATCCCCAATCTTCCTACTATGCTGCTTCTTTACTACAAGAATATCATCCTGCACGTTATTTGATGGAATGACTGTAAGGTCACTTTATTAAAACAACACTACGGTTGATTAGCATTTTAGCACGCAAATCACAAGAAAGTAGACTGTTGTTCCAAATCTGCAGCTTCAGCTTTTTTCTATCATTGTATCTGCAGTAATCTCACTGAGTACTTTTCTTTGAGTGGATTCATGAATGTTGGAGCAACATCTATTCATTTCATCCTAGGTATGCTGTTATGTGTAAGTATACCGAATGGAATCTCAATTATCTTGAAGAAATATTACTAATTTATGTTGTGCAGGTATGCTAATCAGTACCCTTGGCCAGCATAAACGGAAGCCATGGGTTTATATTTCATCTTAACTTCAAAATCACAAGTCTGAGTTCTGAAAGTTTCCCACTGGGCAAATATATATTCCATTTCAAAGGACCTTGCCACCTACATCTCAGTCAACCAGACCAGAAACCATGGATGCTTATTCGATCAGGCAGTATTTTCATTTGATGAGTTGCTATTGATGATGTTGTGTTTGTCAGATTACCCAGGCTACTACTGCACAAATTCGCAAAAGAAGATGTATTGCTGGGGTAGCTAGATGTGGAGCACATCCACTACAGCGTGATGTTATATAACAAAACCATAACTGTTTCTTCAGTTATTCTGTATATATAGTGGAACACTAAGATTTTCTTTTGAAACGGTTTCTATTTTAGTCTGCAAGTGCAAGACACAAGCAGTTCTAGCCCTCATCAGACATCATTTTAACCACTTTCAGATAATAAGTTGTGTTTTTATATATTATAAGAAAAACTTGCTGAGTTGATGTTGATGCGTGTCTGCTAGACTCTAATCTATGCTCACAGTTAGCCAATATTTTCTCACAAAGTTCTCATTCTTTTGTAAGGTATGGGACGATATATCTCTCTTGCAACAGATTTTCATTGTAAATTGGTTTATATGTATATGGAATTTGGCCATCCGATTTAGTTTCTTTACATTTAGCCATCCTCTTAACTGTACACGTTTTTAGTAGAATTAGCTCCGAATCGTATCAAGAGAAGTATATTATTATTTTTAGGTCTCCATCATCGTATACATGAAGTGTGTGGTGCCATTATCTGTATAAGTATATTTAAGTTAGCTATAATTTTCACATGTTGTTGTGAGTGCGCTTGCATGGCTAAGTGGTTACAACACTCAAAGTTAGTCATTGTCCATAAACCATGCATCTAAGATGTTCCATATCATGGTAGGTAGGCTTATGTGTAGTTTCCTTTGGCTCCGACGAATATATCATCTGCCAAAATTTCAATGTTAGCAAGTGGACAGCGAAATAGTAAAAAGACATGGTTTCATAGGCTTAGCCTTTAGCATGGCTGAAAATTTGGTGTGCTTGAGGGAAATACAATTATCCGATTACAATCATATTGCAACCTTTGTTTTGTTGGACCAAATGGTAAGAAAACATTTTAGAATAAATGCTTTTCTATTGTATTATTGGTTTGACAAACAATATAACTATCATTTGGCTCGCTGATGTCACAAAGTCCTATACTGGTAAATTATTTCCCTTTATCTCTTATTTGTCCACTAAGAATGCACATCACTTTTTTAAAAGTTTAACATAATAATATCTCGCCGCAACGCGCGGGGTATCATCTAGTTAATTTAAGACCCATTACCCATATCTGGTTTGCCATCAGACTGTCGTCAAAGTAAGCCCGAACAAGCATTGTTCCGTGCATCCGAGGCTCAGAGGTACTGTATTAATTTGTCGAGCAAAATGCGACCACGTTATCTGAATTTAGACTGCAAATACGGTCACCGATCTTCTGAATATGTGACGTACGCTATCTAAATACAGCGTAGTGCTCATTTAAGTTATTGGCTCCCCGTACAGCGATGTATTCACTGGCGTGGCTAGATATGGACCCATTTGTCAGTCTCATACCTTGACTAGGGACATTTTTCAAATGGTTACAAACAACTAGGCTTAACTGCAAAAATAGTAAAGAGTTAAGGTTCCGGGAGGAAGAAGGGGATGTAGCTTGCTCTGCTCCCGGCAACTCAAAGGAGGTGGGGTGCGCTCGTAGTCATAGGTAGTTTTGCCCTTTGACCCACCTCGTCGTTGTTAGTTGTCAGCTACAGGGTTTTTAGCCTACACTGCTACATATCAACAAAGATTATCTCGAAATCAAACATCTGTCGAGATGTTAACCCTAATTCATCCAAACTTTGTGTTTCTAAACAAGAGCGAAAAAATATCCCTCACTTTTCAAGATGAATGAACAAATCCTAGTTATACCCTCGCGTGCCCTAGAAACCTTGGGTGTTACAACATGACTACCGGTGTGGACTCGACGGCAGGCACCCAACGGGGCCGCGTGGCTCCGGATTTGACAGATGGGTGAATGCGACACATAGTGGCGGTGGTCATTGAGGGGATGTCGAACGGCGCGTCGGCGCGTGCGGGGAAAGAGGAAAGCTGAAATTACCCCTCCTGCCAACCGCTAGAAGAATATCCAAGGTACCAGATATTGAGTCGTTCAAACTGCATATACGTGGGTTTTGGAGCCCTTTATTCGGTTTACGGCAAAAAGGTTTTCTTGGCCAGATCTTTTATGGTCTCTGTTAGGATGTCTTTTAGGTCTAAAACAGGAAAACGGAGGTTACCTTAAGGTTTTGCACGTTTCACGGTATCTCTATCTGCTAGAGGCACCCTAGTGGCAAATAGTATTAGAGCACTAGGTTTCAGATTAGTTAACTCACGGATCATTGGAGAAGAGATAATTATGCATCGACAAATCACTTTCTAATTCATAAAATTAACTTTATCTGATCGAAAGTTAGCTCGACCCTTCAGATGAAAAAAGATGATGCATCCCACTTTTTTTGCGAAATTCCACCGATCTATTAAAAATCATCAACATTAGTACAAATAGCCTAAAAGTAATAAAAATTATAAATAGGTACTTGAACCACCTAGCCAAGACTACAAACACTAGCACGAGCCGAAGGCGTGCCGCCGTCCTCGCCCCTCCATCACCGGAATTGGTAAAGCTTGTCGTAGTAGAGTTTATTGTAGTAGATAGACGGAAAGTGATCGTTCTAAGGCTCAAAGGACCAGTGCACTATAATAACAACCATCACCAATGATGACAACTACACCAACGAATACGAAAACCGACTGAATCATAAAAGATTCACCGGACAAAGAACTCCATGTGCCCTCCGTTAGCGTTAGATGCACCACCGGAACGAAGATAGGACGGGTAGTATCTTATTCTAATTACAAGATGTAGCCATCAGATTACCATCCCGAAAAAACACTAAAAACAACTTAAACAAAGAACGAAAACTCTCCACCGATGAGGGACCGTGGTCCGCCACAGTTTCAAGTTCCAAGGGCATCGGAAGTGGAGCGAACCGACCAGAATGAACCCAGATCAGAATGAATCCGAATCGTGATACCAAATTGCATCTCTTATTTTAATGAAGCCCCTACTAATCACACGAGCTAGAAACCCACAAGGAGCTAGTGTAGACAGCCTTCGTCGCTGCCGCGGTTGTCGCCGTCGCCGTCCCCCGCCCCCTAGCGGGAACCACCACTAAAATATACTGTACTTGTCTCAAAAAAGAAGAAAACTCCACGGCCAGAGGCGGAACGGGAAGAATCCTGGCAGGCAACAGAGAGCAGGGGATGCTAATCTCTAGCAAACTCCTTTTTCTTTTGTACATACTCTTTTACTGAAAAATAATAAATACATCTCAGTGGGTTATTCAGCCTCAAAAACAGAGAGCAGGGGATGCAGCTGGGTTGGTAGGCGCTCACGGCCAGCGAGCGTACGAACGGGCACGGACGCGTACGAACCATTACTTTTTGTTTGGTATACAGTATTAAAAACCGCGATTTTTCAGTATGGGTAGCGAGTGCGCACGAGATGGGATGCGCATGCGTCCCCTCCCGCAAGTTGGGATTGGAAAAAGTGGTGTTTTGGCTTCAACTGACGGACCTCACAAGTGGTACGCCGGTATGGGACGGGGATGGGAGGCGACCCATTCGCCGCACGCGAGTCAGCCCTCCGTTCAGTGCTTCCGCCGCTTCCTCTCGATACCGGGGTCGATCAGGATGCTGGGCGGTCTTGGTTTGGAGTGGCGGCCCCAGCCACGTCGCCACCGGCACACTGATGAATATACATCTTATATTTTCCTATTGTGTGTTAACACTTGGAATATACATCTTCTTTTTTTTAGGGATGGAATATACCTCTTCTTGTGTTCCATAATTACTATCAGAAAAATCAAACTACTGCCGCTGAAAAATTATGATTATGTTTCGTTACCATAAGCACATTCCATCTAGAAATACTAAATCTCGGTGAACTAACTGGAATCGTTGCACTACGATGCTGATTCTAAATACTCCGTATCTCCTTGTAACTCATGAACGACATCAAATAGGCTTTGGTGCAACTAAAATCGTCCATGGGGCAATGCAACGCTTGGAATTTTTCTTTTCTTTTTTGTGATGAAATGTCTTAAGGTACAATAGGTACAACAATAACAAGTTGAGGACGTTGCGGGCTCCATATTAGCATTTAAGAATGGGAAAGTCCATGATGATCACTTAGGAACATGGGATTCTATTATGCATGTTGGAATTTGCTCGTGAGGCTTGGCCCTATATATGCATTGCTGAACTAGATAAGACTAAAGTTTAATCTCACACTGCTAGTGAGAAAGTCGGAGTGATTTAGAAGGTGTGCTTTTTTACTCTCCCTAAGGTGTCAGAGGAGAGGAGGCTCTCATGCACTCCACCTTTTACGACGCCCGCTCGTCTCGTCACGATGCGTCGCGGGATTGAGCCGAGCAAAGCTCCTATCTATGTATCTCTTTTATATTTTTGTTATTTGGGAAATTAATCGTATATTAATTTGTGGGTTATTAATAGACGTGTTACTTAGTTGTCTCCACGTTCTCTTCATTGTGGAATGCTGTGTTGCATGACTCAGACACAAGTTGTATTCCATGACCTACCCCGCCTGCACTAATCTGAGACGTAAACCCTAGCCACAATACAGAAACACATGCGACCACCTTCTTCAAGAACCTTGCTTTGTCGCTATCATCTTAATCATCCCTTCCTCCGGCGTGCACCGTAGGACAGGACCACATGCATCTGGAACCACACCTCTCATAGACATGTACGAGCGAGGGGCGATCAAGTTTTTGGGAAGCGATTATGTGCGACTACTGGCAACACGATGTCATTCAACCACGAGTTTCCAGAGGACAACTTCTTCCTGAACATCAACGACCTCTTCGGCCAGATCAACAGGGGAGAAAACACCGCCGCCGCTGCTGAAGATGCATCGTATGTGACACTCTTCACTCTCTATCAGATCTTGCTAGAGTTTCAGGCTATTGAGTTTGGAGTAGATGTTATCGGTATATCCTGTTTAGATGCAATTATGCTCATCTACTCTATTAGTATACATGATTAGTTTAATTAGTTTAGATGCAATTATGTTCGAAAATTTTCTTATATATTCAACAATCCAGGCCACCTCCCTTTGATGGTTCGCATTATAAAAGATAGGGCACGAGAGCGGTTCCCCGGTTTCAAAACATGAACTGCTATAGCGCCACTCTTGGCAAATCTGAGAGGGAGCATAGTTCTGCACATCGGGAAGCTTTCGGGAAAATCGATGACATGTTTAAGGCGGCTCTCTTCAGTGTTCTTGGGGACAACATGTTGACCCGTATATGGCATTTGATAATGGTAATGACCCGTGGGATGCGCTCAAGGCTAAATTTGGGTTCTCGGACATTGGCACTAAGTTGTATGTCATGGATCAATTATGTGACTACAAGATAACTCATGAGCACTCCATGGTTGAGCAAGGTCATGCGATACAACCACTTGCAAAATAACTTGAGTAGTTCAAGTGTACCTTAAAAAAATTATGGTCCGAGGCATTATTGCCAAGCTTTCTCCCTCGTGGAGGAATTTTGCTACTTCTATGAAACATAACAAAATAATAGTTTTCCGTTCAAGTTTCATTGGGTCTCTTCATGTGGAGAAAAAAGCAAGAGCAAAGAACACACGTGGTCGAGGATTTAAGGGAGGTTCTAGTGCCAATGTGGTACAAAAGAAAAACTTAGATCACACAATTGACTTGGTTCGAGAAGAAGCGAGCCATCATCCTCCAAAGTAATTTTGGATCGCACATATGTATCTCTATCCTACTTTGCCTATTTAACATTGAAACTTGAGTCCTTTTGCACATGGATTCGACAATATCTTACTGAACAACTTAATCTCCTAATGTGGCCTTTTTTGGGGTATATTCTTAGTTTCTATTGCCTCTTTATCTCATATATTGGCCTATTTAGGTGGAATTTGGGGCAACAAAACATACTGACCAAGGCGGACCAAATGCGTCAGCCCGCAGAGGCAGCCCCTGACCGAAACGAACACATGTGACCGGACAACCATTTTCATTTCTATGGTCCGATCCAAACAGACCAAAATGGATATATTTGGTGCCCGAAATGGATCGGACTGCTAGAGACGCCCTAAGATTTTCTACGTCAAGTTCAAATATAGTATAACAGCCGCACGCTGGGGCGCAAGGGTGAAACCTCGAAAGTAAGCACGGACAACCACAAAACGATAAGACCAAAGAAAAAAAACAAGGATACAAGTAAGAGATTGTTTGATTCAAAGCATTTTTAAAACAATTTTGTAGGATTCTTACCTTAGGACTTTTTCTATAGAGACCATTTGATTCAAGCGATTGAACCCTCCAAATTTTCTATGAACTTCTTTCGTATACTACAATTACAGATGATTTTTAGTAAAAGGCTAGATTTGTTGGAAACATTTCTATGTGTCTATCATAACTATTCTCATGCACTCAACTTTTACAGAAATCTCCTTCATTTTTTCTATGATGCAACCAAACATCTTCCTTTATTCATGTAGGATATCACATGCTATAACATATTGTTCCTTCGTTCTTCCTAGTCACATGGTTTTAAAATGCTTTGAAATAAACATATCCTTACTGGTCGTCTAGTGGGACCCCTGATATAAAAATTAAAAGAATTCATCTCGTCACTCTCTAATCTGTTGACTACATATAGAGTTGAGTTGACGCCAAAAGATCCCCCTCCTGAAGTGATCATAGATCTTTGAGTGACGCCTCACTTCATCAAGAATCAAACCATAGGTCTAACACTTTCGTTATCTCATAAAAACAGAATACTTTTTGGTGGGAGATGATTTTTCGTCTATAGCGAAACATTTGTGGTGATTTTGTTAATTTTAAGGTCCGTCGAATCAGTTTCTGAAACTCGATTTCTCAAAAATGCTGATAAAAGTAGTAGGACACTCGATTTTTTAGTGTCAGCAATAGTAAAATCGGCGGGACGCTGGCAAAACCACGGAAGTAAGCAGAGACAGCCAGAAAATGATAAGGATGGAAGGTACTGGTCGTCTAGTGGGATGCCTGATCCGTAGAAATAAAGAAATCGACGGGGATGTCACTCTACAAGTCTCCCTCTCCATTCCTCTGCTTCCCGGGATGCATCCTCCTTCGCTGTATCCAAGCTGTGTTCTCTCAGCCACTAGCTCGCTCGCCGCGCTTTGCCCCCTGCGCGCCACCACCTATAAGTACGCGCTCCCGATGCAGCTCTGCTCAAATTTCTCAACGCTAAGCAGAACCACTTCACTTGAGCAACCAAATCTTCCCGAACTTCCGAGGCTAAGCTCCTTGTTGGACTGTCAATCGATCATCAGAGGAAGAAGATGTGTCTTATCAAGGAGATGAGCGGGGAGTCGGGCTCGCCGTGCAGTGTGGACTACTACTCTCCCACGACGTCGTCGGAGCAGCTGCAGGGACGGAAACAGGCGGCGTGGACGAAACGGCCGGCGGGAAGGACAAAGTTCAGGGAGACGCGGCACCCGGTTTACCGCGGCGTGCGGCGCAGGGGCAATGCCGGGCGGTGGGTGTGCGAGGTGCGCGTGCCGGGACGGCGCGGGAGCAGGCTCTGGGTCGGCACCTTCGACACTGCCGAGATAGCCGCGCGCGCGCATGACGCCGCCATGCTCGCCCTGGCCGGCGCCGGGGCTGCGTGCCTCAACTTCGCCGACTCCGCCGAGCTGCTCGCCATGCCGGCCTCTTACCACAGCCTCGATGAGGTGCGCCACGCCGTCACCGATGCCGTCGAGGACTTCCTGCGGCGGGAGGAGGACGCGCTGTCTGGCACGTCGTCGTCCACGCCCTCCTCCCCCCTCACCGATGACGAGTCGTCTTCTTCACGGGCCGAAGATGCGCTGTTCGAGCTGGAAGTCCTCAGTGATATGGGGTGGGACCTGTACTACTCGAGCTTGGCGCAGGGCATGATGCTCATGGCGCCGCCTTCCGCGGCTGCTTCGCTCGCCGATTACGGCGAGGCCATCCTCGCCGATGTGCCGCTCTGGAGCTACCAGAGCTAGCTAGTTCGCGCCACTTCGAATTCTGCCTTCATATTTTTGTTGTCGTCTTGGCTTCCGATGCCAAATTTTGGTGCTGTACGGTCACTGTTAGTAGTTTCTGGTAGTGTGATTGTGCAAATTGAGGACAAGAGCATTGCTTTTGACTGTTGACTTGCCACAATCGGCGATCTTTGCATTGTATAAAACGACCGGAGCTTTTTTTTTCCTGAAAACTTCAGGCTTTTTCTGACGAAACTATTCCAGCACCATCAGCTTGGAGGCTGGTCGTGAGGAAACTGGGTGCGAGGTCCATCCAACAGGACGTCTCCTCCTGCGTGCACATCAGTTCAACTATATACGCAGCTCTACATAAATCTCGTATTTTTTGAAATATTCAGAAACGGTATTTACAGTTTAAAATAAATCTAAAAACAAATCGAGATGTAGAAAATGTTGTGTTCTATGCACATGCAAAATTTCAACCCGGAATATCTTATATATCGAGTTGTGCAAAAAATGACTACATCTTTAGTGGCGAAAAATACAAAATCTCAAAATCTATCAGATTTTATCATTTTTGTGCCGAACTAAATATAAGGTATTTCGAGTTGAAAATTTGCATGGTTCATATCACAACATTGTCTGTATGATGTTGATTTTGAATTTTGTTGAAAAACAAACTACATGTAGCTTGGGCTATAAAATTCCACTCATGAGAGTCTTGCTTTAGGAGATACTAGGTAGTACACCCGACAATCTGTGCCTTCTTTAAAAAAAAGTAATAAACAATCATTTGCCCCACTAAAGTGTCGAGGCCCTCGGATCGTCATCTAGCGATTTACATGAAAATCCTCCATTACTGGAAAAATGTGGTGTTTTTTATATGACATGTTATGTGGACAATTGGAAGTTAGTTGCCATGCAAAAACACTTACTAGCTCGCTCCGGAATCAAATAGCAGAAGTTGGAAACCTATATCATCGGACAAATGGAGGATGTATGGTGGATAATTGTTATCGACAAGTGGTACGGATATCATATAGTACCATGTTACCTAAGGGTTCCCCCATTTTAACTTTTTTGTCCACATGATCCTTCTCGTAAAATCGGCAACATACAAACCAATACGTATGATTTGAAATAATATGTTCAAATACATAACTGAAACAACATAGCTCGAGCACATAGTTAAACACATTTCAAAATCATAACTCAAAAAGAAATTCAAATTACTAGTTCAAACACAAATACAAAATGATAATACAAACAACATAGCTCCATCACATTCGATTCAACTAACTTTCAGTAATGAGAAACTGTACGGGGAGACATCGTTCCGTGCGATGAAAGACCCCTCCTCCTCGGCCATAGGGGGCACTAGCAGTATCCTCCAATCCTTCTTGGAGAGTTAGCATCCCACATCATCTATAGTGTCATCAAGTTCCATCTCGCTAGTCTTGAATTGAGCTCCTTCATGCTCCTTGACAACTGATCTCTTTGTCATGAGATTTTACCTGTTGCGATCTCATCAGCCTCCCAATGGTACGCTTCGCACCTCTGCTAGAGCCGATTACCTGCTATGATCTCATGCTTATCCTTCCGGACGTCTTTCCCCAACTCCCTAGTTAGGTGAGCCTCCTCACGCTCATAATCTTGCTCCTTGGCAAGGCATTTGGCTTGCTCTCATTCGTATAGCTTTGGGAAAGGAGCATGATCTACAAGATGGTACAATGAACTTGTCATGTGATCACGTCGTCGCCACAAATGTGGGAGGGGTGGTATTTGCAGGCGATGGCGACAAGCTTGTAGCTGAGAGCCTTAGAGAAGGAGGCCGACACATGGAGGGAGGCAACTCGATACGTGCATGAAAGGCTTGTGTCCCCTTGTTCGAGCTCATGCACTGAGGCACTTGATATGAGCTATCAGCCGGAGCTTGGCCTCATCTCCACATGGCTAGGAGAGGCATAAGATGAAAAGGAGTGATGTTGTCACGGTGCCAAACGACAACAACCGAGGAAAAGGGCTTGACGATGTGAGGATGAGTGGAAGATCAAGTGCTGGAGAAGCTATAGATTGTGTGGCGGCGGATCGGACCCAGCCAGAGCCAGAGGTGATGGTGGTAGAAGAGAAGATGTTGGGAGAGATGGAGGTGGCACGGTAGGAAAGAACATGAGAGAGAGTTGCAGTGTTACTGTGTGAGAGTGGCGTGGAAGATATACATAGGGTACACCTAGGCTAGAGCCGAGCTTAGGGGACGCTGCTTGGTTGTCAGACAAAAAATGATCTTGCCCAAAAATTCCAGCAAAAGTGGGTGAGAGTGAACAGTGGACAATTTGTTGGACAATGTTGATTTGTGACAAGCGGAAGGGTTCAGACCCCAGGTTTGACATTTGTATGTCTCATAAGGCGGAATATTCATTCAGTGCGAGACGACGTTTCCGTTGACAGCGAGGCGTCTGTGGTGACTTCGTCAATTTCAAGATCCAATCCGCCGGCTTAATCTTCTGAAGATGTTCATAAAGGTAGGATGTGCGTGTGTGCGTTCATAGATGTGTATATACGCATATATGTGAACGTCTACATTTATACCGTGTTTCCAAAAAGAAGGAAATGAGTGAGGTATCCAGATGTGGCCGATGCACCAATTTCAGTGATGACCCCTTTGATTCAAAGGTTTTTAAATATCTAGAAATATGAAAATGCACAAACAGTATGGCAAGGCATGTGAAATGCTACAGGAATAAAAAAACAAACGAATTAGTTGCATAAGTTGTTTGGTTGCATCTAAAAAAACATAGGAAATTTCTACAGTGATTGCATACCATGTCATAGGCATCTTGAATTTTTCCCAAAAGATCTAACCTTTTGCTAGAAATCTGATAAAAGTATAGTATAGTAAATCAATCCATAAAAAAATTAGAGGGTTCAACGCTTTAAGTAAAATGATCCGGGCTCCCTTGCATAGAAAATTAGTAAAATCACATCTAGCTACAGAAGTCAGCGCCTATTTTATTGGCTATCAAAATGTCAGCGTCTAGTTTATAGATTAAGAATTCCATGCCTCTACTCAGTCAACTCAAAAGCTCAAAACTCAGAACCACCAAAGGCCGCCTGCCCATCTGCTTGTTGAGTTGAAACAGGCGAGCCCCCTTGCCCCTGTTTTGTTCGCAGCTGGTCCATGTTGACGCAGTGATGTCATCGCTGATCGTATTTCGTAGCAGCGACGCATGAATCAAGCTTTGGGTCTGACCCCCAACTTAGATGCCGGGTTCAGAAGCCGAGAGACTGAGAGTATTAATTTTTTAATCTAACCACACTGTGTGTCGAACAAAAGTACTAGAAAATCTATTCTGTCTATCTATCTATTTATGTTAAAAGAAAAATGCATACTACCTCCGTTACAAGAAATAAAACGCTCTCGTTTTGCGATCTAAAATAAAAACATCACATTAATTCACATTATCTTAATTATTTTCATGGCTAAATCTAAAACATACGTATGACTATGATTTTACAAACGATTAAAAGTTACATAGCTGCATACTCTAGGACACGGGCGGATGTCAGATATAGATATCATATATCAAACATGAAAGGGAATCGACTAGCGTACAAAACAAAAGAGAAAATCAAACGTCCTAAGACGTGCGTCAAGGTTAGATTCAAAAAAGAAAAAGGACATGTGCCAATAGGACTCTAGCCTCCAAGATAATGTTGGATTATTAGGCAATTTCCGTATGAGATTAATTACCGAAAACAACATTAGAGATGCACAAGCATACTTAACCATACACATCAGACTAAGCACATGCATCAGATCTGAACATGGAACAAGTAGCAGTGCAAGGTAGGAGAGGAAAAGCACGTACATCGCGACCGGGAAGGTCGCACCAGCGACAGACACCACCACCACCATGGGTATTGTTGATGTCGCCCATGGTGTAGTCGGATCTGTCGATGAAGCAACCGGGTCGTCGAAGAAGAAGACGAACGATAGCGAGCGGTCGCGCCGAGACGCTCCCCAAAAACCTTATCGCCCGTCTCCCGGTGCGGGATCTCAACAGACGGAGTTTCGGAGGCCTGCTCTCCCGGACGGCTGTGCACGCAGTCGCCGGGATGGGGAAGACTAGAGAGTAGCGCAGCAAAAGGAACTTCGCGAGAGAGAGATCTAAAAAGCACTGTTTCCAGATCTGATCGGTCTCCTTGTATAGCCTGGGAGGAGAGCCGCCCCGACCGCGTTGACACGCGTAGGAAGTCAGGGACACGCGGCGAGCATGCACATGCAGGTCGACACGTACCCAACACAGTTGGTGCACCAAGCAAAAATTTAGGCTTCCTTGAGTGTGTCTCGAACTCGAACTCGAGTCACGAAACGCGACGTGCGTGCGTGAAGAGGCGAGGCGGGGCGGGCGGAGGAGGAGGAGTGCGCGAGGGCTCTTTCTATTCTCACTCACTTGGAATGACTAGAACAGCAGCCCTTATATACCACTCCAACTCACTCCCAACTAGCAATGTGGGACTAAACTTTGTCCCCCAAGGCTGTCCCAAGCTGTCAACGTGATGGGCCTTGAGATTTCAGGAATTGTAGACTATATGGGCCGCCTTACTGGGCTGCAGCCCATCTACATTCAACAGATAACCTACGTAAGTAATATTTAAGACTGTTGAGAACTGAGTTTTAACTCAGTGTCAAGGCAAGCGAGTGCGCAGCTAGCCTACCCGAGTTTGAATTTCTATCTTGCGGTAATTTCGTAGGAAGGGGCGAACTTTAAACCAGGTTATCATCTAGCGTCCATCCGCTGGAAGAGTCTCATCCTACCTAAGAAACGTATAGCCAAGGGAGAGATCATTCCCCCGTTGGTCAATGTTTTAATAGTTTACTATATGTACACGGTGACCTTCGGGCAGCTAAATTGGTTCCGGGCATAAAAACCCCCCAATTAGCTTGGCCTGGGAGAAGTCGAGGTCACGAGACGAGCAACGGTGTATGTGGTCACACACTCACGCGATTCCCAGCACCCCAACCGACCGCTGCCGCGTCCCCGGTACCGCCACCGCACACCCGCCCTCGACTTCGCATGTTCGATCGGCGCTCACTTCTCACACTGCGTGTCCGCGACTCCGCATCACCCAGCACCGGCCGCCGCACTAGCCATCGGGATCGTCCCCCTCTTCCCGCCAACCGCCTATCTCCCCCGCGGCCCTGCTCTTCCTGTCGATGACTAGACGATCCGCCGTGAGGCTGCGACCACAAGTGAGCTATACTCTATGTCTCTGTTATTTGCTATTCTCTGTGTTTACTAAATTGTTAATGTACATGACTCAGTGTGTAACACAATAAAATTGCTAAATTGCTAATGTTTTAATTGTGTAGAAATGAAGAGGAATAGCCAAATTGCGCTACTTTTTGAGAAACAAGCATCAAAGAAGATTGCATCTTCTTCAACACCGTTAGTCATAGATGATGAAGAAATCGAAGATGGTGGCTTTTGTTGCCGTGTCTTGATTCCACACCTCCGCTCCAATCCGATATTGAGAGTGAGATTGAAATTGGAGATACAACACCACATCCACCTTCACCACAACAACCAAATGAAAGGTCATATGATGCTCGCTTTCTTCCTGTTTCATCACTACAGTTGGCTAAAATATAGTATCAGAAAGGATGCGGAATTTTGCTTTGTATGTTACTTGTTTGAAGAGAGATCTAATGGAGGTCCCGAAGGAGATGTATTTGTTAAATATGGTTTTAGAAATTCAAAGAGACCCGAATCATTTAATAAGCACATGGGTGTTGTTACTAGCATTCACAACCAAGCTCAAGAGAAGTTCAAGTTTTTTGTTGCACCCAACACAAAAATTGATAATGTTATTATGAAGGTGTCTAAGAAGGATGTACTTATTTACAATACTAGGCTAACTTACTCTCTTAGATGCTTGATATTTCTTTTGAAACAAGGATTGGCAATCCGTGGACATGATGGGAGTGAAGAATCAACCAACCGGGGAAATTTTATTGAACTTCTAAAGTGGCTTGTGTAAGGTAATGAAGAAGTCAATATGGTTGTTTTGAAGAATGCTCCCGAAAATTGCATATCTTGAATAGTCCAAGAATACAACATGACATTATTAAATATTGTGTGGTAGAAACTACTACACTAATCATTGAATATCTTGATGGTGACCACTATACAATTCTAGCCGACGAGTCAAGTGACATGTCTCACAAAGAAAAACTTTCTCTTTGTTTGCGTTATGTGGATAAAGTGGGAAGAATATGTGAGAGGTTCCTTGGAGTAGTTCATGTTTCCGATACTACTTCATTTTCTCTCAAGGGTTGCAATTATGTCTTTGCTAAACGATCATCATTTGTCTCCCACTCAAATTCGTGGACAATGATATGATGGGGCTAGCAGCATAAAGGATGAGATTAAGGGGTTGAAAACATTGATCATGAAAGAGTCACCATCTTCTTATTACGTACATTGATTTGCACTGTGGCAAAGAAAAATGAAACATGTATGTGGTTTTTTGATCATGTTTCTTATTTGTTCAATATCATTGGAGTTTCTTGGAAGCTTCATGACATGCTTAGAGATGTTAGAGCTCAACAAGTTTTACAAGTACTTGAGATGGGTGAAATTGAAAGTGGAAGTGGACTAAATCAAGAGATGGGTTTATCTAGACCCGGTGATACTCGATGGGGATCTTATTACAAGACCATTCTACAAAATGTTGATATGTACCCCCCAATTCTTGAGGTGCTTGTAAGGCCGGATTGGGAAAGATTCTTCACAAAAGAGTGAGTGGACGAGAATAAGAGGAGTTATTGGGCCTTTGAATCATTTGATTTTGTTTTCAATGTCAACTTGATGCTTGTTGTTCTTGGGTACACAAATAACTTGTCTATACCTTTGCAAAATAAGGATCAAGATATTGTCAATGCAATGACGCTTATTGGATTGGCAAAGGATAAAATAAAGGATATCGGGTCATCACTTGGATGGGAAAGATTCCTTGCAAAGGTGCCATTATTTTGCAACAAACATGGCAATGAAGTTCCTTCACCAGAATCCAATTATGTGGCTCATGGAGACCACAACGGTATTATGAAAAACAAACAAATTCCGATCATTATAGAAGAGAAGTGTATCTTGGCGTTGTTGGTCAAATTATTCAAGAGCTTGACAATCGGTTTGATGAGGTTAACATGGAGTAACTTATTTGTATGGCATCTTTGAATCCCGTGAATTCATTTTCTTCTTATGATGCATAATGAGACTTGCCCAATTATACCCCAATGACATATCAAGCATGGATTTGTTAAGACTTGAACCCCAACTTGAGATCTTTATTGATGACATGAGAAAATATGATAGGTTCAAATGTGTCAATCATCTTGGTTAGCTCTCTATTAAGTTGTTGAAACAAAAAAAACATGTTGTTTATGATTTAGTTTACATGCTTTTCAAATTGATATAGCTCCTACCGGTGGCGACGGCGAATGTTGAAAGAGTATTTTTCGCAATGAGTATAGTGAAAAACAAGTTAAGAAATAGTATGGGTGATGGGTTTTTGAACCATTGCTTAGTGATATTTATCGAGTGTGGGGTGTTCATTAATGTAAGTGATGATACGATTGTTGAAGCGACAACGTAGATTGAAGAACTAATGTAATTTTCTATTTATGCTATATTCTATCATGTAAGACTCTTTTCATATTTTGAACTATTTGTATTGTAATCGTGCAAATTTGATATATGTATTGAACTTCAATGTTGGCAATGAATTTTTCCTATATATTGTTCATTACTTTATTAGGCAAAGGTTTTCCACATTTTGGGGGCGCAATTTGTTTTGAGGTGTGCCCCCCTCCAATTCTTTTATGCATCCATCACCGGTTCCTGGGGGTATATAAGATGGGACCCCGGTGTAGGTGTCTAAAATGAAAGAGTCCCGTTCTTTGAATTATGCTCCCTGATGTCGTCGTCGAAGGCTCGCTCGTCCTCCAGCAGTCGGACAAGCATCTCGTCGTCGCTATCCATGCCTGAAGCAAAATCAATGGTTAAAATTGTGCCACGGCAGACGAGGCAACAAACTGCGGCCAATCACGCATACCTGGCAAGCCGTCGAATACCTTGTGTGCGTGGAGGTGGGACGGATTTGATGCCGCGTTCTGGGATGCGCTGGCGAAGCGGCGACGCGAAACGGCCGGCGAGAGTGCCAACCGCGACGACGGTGCAGACTCTCTCAGAAGAGATCAACCGTCGAAACGGCCTGCAAATCCAGCGGCGGAGGGGTGGGAGGCGCGGGAGGGAAGGCGCGGCGAGAAATAAAAGGCACGAACCAACGGTTATCGAAATAGTCGCCGACAGGTGGGAGCCCGCCTCGCTTTTCGTTGTATCTGGAGTGCCCGAAACGTACCCTGTGGGGCGGGGACGGGCTCGTGGTGCCGGACACCATATCGGACCGCGCCGGACAAAAAGAGGCTTTGGGGCATGCGACTAGGAGTGTTTTTTTGTCTGGCGCGCTCCAAATCCTTTTGGGGACGCTTTGGAGGACGCCGGCCGGAGATGCTCTAAGAGCATCTCCAGTCGCGCCCCCCAAAGGGATTTGGGGCGCGCCGGACAAAAAATGTTCCCAGCCGCGTCCCCGAAACACGTTTTTTGTCCGGCGTGGCCCGATATAGTGTCCGGCGCCCGAGCCCGTCCCCACCCCACAGGGGACGCTCCGGGCACGCCGGACACAACGAAAAGCGAGGCGAGGCATGGCGGGACCGACGCATCAACGGCTCGGAAGCCTAAAACCCCGTTGCCTACCTTTGGTCAAGCGACGTTAATGGCGTCCCAGTTTTACCAGGCGACGCAGGGACACGTCTCGTCGTGCATGGCCTCGTGGCCGTTCGCGCCGGCGTTATTCCGTCCAACCGCCTGCCGCCGCTATACATTAAGAGGCCCTGTGGTTCATCCAAATCTCTCGCCGCTCCCAAATCTTCTCGTAGCCTCCCCCAGATCTTCTCCTCGCCGTTCCAAGCAATATCGTCGTCCTCCCGCAAGATCGCCGCGGCGAACGGCTTTGATCGCGGCAGCCTCACCGTGAGGGAGGTGTGGGTGCTGTACCGCGCGGGATATCCCGTCCCGCCGGACATGTGCCTGCCAAGCAGCGGCGGTTGGAAGATGGTCGTGAACGGCATAGGTGTCCCGCCGCCGCCGATGCCGGGCACGGAGCGCTGGAAGGATGCCATCAGGCCCCGGTGGGCTGCACTCGACGCCGAGGAGCGAGCCGATCTGACCTGGGCGGCCGAAGACAACGACGCATGGTGGGGCACCTACTTCCAAGCGCAGTACGACATGGAGATGCGTAGCACTACCGGCCTCGTCGGCGGGCCAAACAGCTGGAACAGGGACGGGTGCGCCCTGTTCTGGGGCGTTCCATGTCATCCACGGCATCCATGACGGCGCTCCAAGGTTGGAGGCGCCGTCCTCACCGCCACCGTCTCCCGTAGCGCAATGGCAGCCGAGGAGGACGTACGTCCTCGTTGTACCGTTCCGCGCCCTACACCGTCCCCAATCGCGTGGTGAAGGAGGAGCCGGCGACGCCCGTTAATCCGAGGCGCAGCGGCAACAAGAGAGGCGCGGCGGCGCTCTCCTCATCCCAAAGCCGGAGGTGAAGGAGGAGCAGGACGATGAGGAAGCAGCGAAGGCGGCGCGGCTGGCGGAGTACGAGCGGCAGCAGCGGCTTATCGCCAGTAGCGATGACCCCGAGGGCTTCCCAGGGCTGCGAGCAGCGTTCTTGGCGCCGCTGAACGACAAGGACGCCTGGAGGGGCGACCTCGACACGGTGATCGCCATGTCCATCCGCGACACCTGCAAGCCGCTCGTGGACCTCACTGGCGACGGCGAGGCAGGACCAAGCGGCCTGGTGAAGGATGAGCCCGTCGACGAGCCCGACGAGCGCGTCAAGCAGGAGGTCGTCACCGACGACATGTACAACTTCCACCAGTACTATGACGCCTCCGGCCACCGCAAGTACTTCTAGATTAGGTTTAGTTTAAATTTAGTCGAATCTCGTTCAAATCTATGTAATATATGCCAATTTTGGATGAATTTAATCGAATCTCGCTCAAGTTTTAAATTTCCGAAATTTTGTTTTGGGGACGCGACTGGGGAGCGACGTCCCGCAACCGCGGCACGTACTAAACACGTTCCTTAAACGTTCAATCTGGTGCCACTTGGAGGACGGTTGAATTCTAAAACACAATAAAATCAAAAGTAATCGATCCCGTACGGATCAGATCATCAGTCACCAGCTAGATAACCACCAGTGGCCCGTGAGGAAAGCGTGTGTAATCGCGCACTGACAGTGGCCGGACGGATAAGGCCAGACCGCCCGCGTCGCTGCCGCGGTGTATTACAATTTGCAACTGCCTCACCGCCATCACCGTCGCCATCCTTCTTCCCAGCCTCCAAGCGACAACCACCATTAAAATATATACTCGGAGACATCAAAGACAGCTTCACGGCCATACGCGAAATGGGAAGAAGCCTCACGAGCCACACCCGTACAAAATAAACGATAACCTTTTGGTATTAATTAAAACCGGTGACTTGTAACATGGGATGCATCTCCTCCCACAAGTTGGGCAGGCAGGCGGTGGGGAATTGAAAAAGTGTAGTTTTGTCCTGTAGCCCTCCTAGGTGACTGATGGAGCGCAAGTTGGGGTACGGAACCAGGATGGGGATGACGGATTCAGCGCACGCGCTTCAGGTGCAGCTTCCGTGCACTACTGTAGCCGCTTACCTTTTCCGCCGGAACGATACCGGGGTTGGGCGGTGTCGGTTTCGAGTGGCGGCTTCAGGTAAGTTTTTTTTACAATCAATACCGTATATATTCATACTAACAAATAGTACATGGTAGAGATACATGAACTTACAAAATAAAGTCTAAACGATAGTAACAAATCCTCGAGGTCTTTAAATTATTTTTTTCTTCTAAAACACAATCTTGTACTCTTCTGAAGGCAACCAAAGATAGATAAGGAACCATAGAACTGTAAATACCGACGAAAATTCTCCCATAATTTTTTGAGTCATTAAAGCAGTCATTCAACATCGGCAAGAGTACCAACACCAGTATGTCAGAGAAATAACAACCGACTAGCTTTGTCGTCGTCGATGGAGAGACGAGAGTACGAATCACCATTGCCGAGGACGTAGCAACCGGGACAAAAACTGCAAGGATAATCCTCCTCGCGGCAACAACGACAAAAGATCCAAAATCCATCTGGCGAAGTAAGATCTGAAGGTCCATACCTAGAAAATTGTAATCTTTCAACACCACCGTTGACGTCGGGAAGAAGATCTCGTCGCCGAACAAAAGGCCGAAGATCACTTATTGCAGATGATGTCATCTCCATTGAGAAGAAACCAACAAGAAGGCGGCTACAAAAATCCTAACATAATGTAATAAAAATAATACTTTTATTAGAAACTCCACGCATAGATCAGGTTCCCCACTCCTCCCGATGCCGGCGAAGCCGACCGGGGGGGGGGGAACCGATCTATGGAGGAGGATGAACTGAAGGCGGCTAGAGTTGAGGCGGCGGCTAGGCGGAGGAAGTGTTTCTAACTTCTCAGCTGACGCAGCGGCGGCCTCAGGCAAGTTGACATCAGAGTAAAGATGAATATACAATATTTTCTCTACTTAAATATATGTCTTCCTCCATTGCACAATAAGTATCGAGAATTACAACAACTACTACTTCGGCCAAAGAAGGATAATATTTGGTCACTGTTGTACACTTGATCTAGAAAAAGAAATCTCTTGCTTTCTTTTAAATAAAAACAAAAACATAATTAGGAAATAATTGCATTTAGATTATTGATGTCTAAACCTCTCTTTGTGCCTAATGAGAACCCGACCAGTGATCACGATTTCTAAACACTTTCGCTTCACACGGAGTCCGAAAAAAGGCTTAACTGTGGTGATCACATAGTCTCGGTAGCTCCTGCACTCGTAATCTACTAATTAATAATGACATTATTATCAACTATTACCAAAATTAAATCATAGTACTTGTCACCCTCCGCCAAGCAAATTAGAAGCTAGATTAATTAGATTAATTATATTATGTACTGAACTTTTATACATTTTTTAGAGAAAAACATTGCATTCTACACTATCTACAAGCATGTAGTTTTTTACTTGCCATAATTAACCACATTCCAATGTTGTTAAATATTAGTTGCAATGTTCTTTGTTACGCTATTAAGATAAACTAGAGGAGATCTACACATCTTTGTTAATTGTAATGTTTTTTCTTGTACAATTGTAATATATATCTTCAAATAAACTTGTGTTGTATTGTCTTTATTTGTATTTTCATAATTATAAAAGTGTATATGTATTTTTTTGTAAAGGTCTCTACACCGTATGCCACAAAATTTGTGTATATAGCGGTTTGTAATATATTACTATGTAACCATATATATTTACTGAAACTTCTAGAGTATAAAATTTAACGCTCGACGTTACTCTAGCGTATCCTCATGTTGGTGTAGTGAATCATGATGATGCAATTGCTTATTTCTCAGATCTCGGCTACCATGGTGGTGGAAGGAAAGTTGAAGAAGGCTTGGCTTGCCTATGTTCCGTCGTGTGGAATTTTTATCCGATGTCTGCAAGCGGCACTCGACGGTCATCTCCTCCCTCACTTAGTAGTATTTTGTAGGGCATCAAAGTGGGATCCAGGGGGGACTCCCCTCAATAAGCTCGTGTGTTGGCCAGTTCGGCTGCTCAGGTTCGGATCTGGAGGTACTTTGGGTCCTTCTTGATCTCAGTATATGTGGAATTCTTGGTGGAGCTAATGCTCCGCCCCTCCTAAGATCCTCTGGTTGAATAGAGGCCTTCGGGAGTTTGTCTCGTGTTAATCTGGAGTTCGTTGGCACCGGCTCTTCAACGAATAAGACACCTCGCCGATGCTTCTCATGGCCAAAAGGCTTCCCCCATCTTCTTCCTTGCAGTCACCCCATGCAGAAGGGAGTGTCTTCTGTAGCTCTGTCACGGCGACCAACACATGCATGTCTCCAAGTGGTGATGTCCCGATGCTCGTCTGCATCGCCGGTGGATGAGGACCAAATGACATTTTGCTATCTTTTTAGGGTTCCTTCTGTTAAACTCGAGGGTTGCATTGTAGTTTTCTCTCTTTTAGTGATCCTCTGTGCAATCTATATGCCCGCCGCTTTGAATAAATGCAGTTGCCGGATTTATCGGGGTCCTTTCTTTGTTCAAAAATAAAATTTTGCATAGATCAGGTATAACGGTTTTTTTTTGCAAAGCACAATACAGACAAACAAGCTCACAAATACGTACATATGCTCATCCATGTGAACACACACGCACACCTAAAGGCGCTAGCGCCTATCATACTTGTGTTGCTCATACATGATATTAAAACATGCAATGATTCATGTCGTGAAGATAATAGATATTGCATAATTATATGGGCATGGACAAATGACTCCCGAGCTACAGATAGCTCTTTTTTTGAAAAATTGGAAAATATCATTTAAATATTTTTAAAATTTGGAAAATCATAGATGTGGATAATAATTAAATCTACTAGTGTGATAAAATACCAATCCGAAGTTCATTGAATTTTAGGGTGATAAAAAATGAAAAATGTGTGGATATGGGTTAGGTGAAGAGTACCCATTTTCAAAAATGTAAAAATGTCAGATTTTTAAATTTTTCTCAAGCCTACAATATAAATAATTTTGAATTGAGATTTTGCACTAAGGTAGAGTTCACCATTATTTACACCTAGGATTTTTGTTGTGAAATTTTTTAAACTTGAAAATGTCAATTTTGAATTTTTTTTTAAAGAAGCCCACCATGGAGGTGGAGCTCCATTTGTGGTTTCCGATAATACATATTCTTTAGAATTGGTTGATCTCTTCTCTCAGGTCCTGTAGTGGAAACTTATTGCTAATATAAGGTGGTTGACAATACATTGTCTCTTATCATGTTATCGACGGCAGTGGTGAGCCTAGAAGCTTCTAGAAGCCTCGACAAGCAAGTTTCACATGCAAAACTTTTGAACAAAATCACTATATAGAGAATCGTAGAATACAAGATATGTGCCGTCAGCATACCTGGTTGGCCGCCCAGGCTACAGGGGCGCCCCCTGATCACATGATATATTAAAACTTAAGAGACTAGTAATCCAATGGAGGTTTTAGCATATAACACCAGATGTTGGTGCTTCTTTTGCACAGAACCACAACATTAGCTTCTTGTTGCAAAAAACACCAATATTTGGGTTAATTATTTGCACAGAACACAAAATATGTAATTAGCTTGTTTGGCAAATAATTAGCTCGTCGGGCCCACTGTTAGGACATACGTGGCAGCCACTGTGGTCGAACGAACCAATTCGACAAACAGAGCCTCGTTCCAGTGGTAGATTGCAGCGGCGGTGGTAGCTGCATGCCGACGACTAGGAGGAGAGAAAGGTGACAAAGCAGAATTGCGGTGAACTACGGCATGGCAATGGATGGAGACCACAGACTGGCTGAATAGATCAAGTGGACAAGGACAAGGGGCTGGCCAATATAGAGGAGAGTGCCAAGTCTGGCCATCCATTGACTCTCAGTGATTCGTGTGTTTTTGCGTGTTGTGTACGTCAAATGCTTGTACGGGGTGCGGTGTTTCCCTCCGACTCCTTTGCATTGGTTGCAAGCAAGGTTTAAAATAGTGTGCATGTGCACTAGACTCGTGGTCTCGAGTCCCAACAAAGTACATTACCCTCATCAAGGACATGTACGATAATGTTGTGACAAGTGTTCGAACAAGAGATGGGGATACCGATGACTTCCCGATTAAAATAGGACTACACCAGGGATCATCTTTGAGCCCTTATCTATTTGATTTGGTTACGAGATCTTATGGGTTTCACCTCTAGCCTACCCCAACTTGTTATGCTAGTAGGCGATAGGGTTGGATGTGAATGGCAGAGGCGGCGGGGCTGGGCGGTAAGTGATGCCACGTCTGCTGACAGTAGGCCCAACGATCTAATTATTTATTAAAGTAGCTAACTGTGGGTGTTTGTGCTCCATGCAAATAATTAACTCAAACATTGGTGTTCCTTGCAAAAAAAAATTTGGGTTGTGGTTTGGTGCAAAAAGGGCACCAACAAGTGGTGTTACATGCTAAAACCTCAATCCAATGCATTGCCTCTTAGGCCTTTCACAATATATATATTTCTTTGCGTTATATCTTAATTAAGTAATTTACTTATGTGGCACTATATTAAATGAGGATAAAAGTTGATGTTGTATCTTAGCTAAGAGAAAGTAAAGTAAAGTTATGTTAGCTAGATATATAAGAATTTGAATATTATATATTTTTTCTTAGATGGAGGAGTCAAAATAGGAAAGAGAAGATAAGCCGACTGTAAGTTAAGAGGCAGATGCTGCATGGGCTCCTAAACACTTTGTGAGACTATAAGATGAATCATGTATTCAAAAAGTAGTAATATGTTATAAAAAAAACTATTGTACATTTTATCTATAAAAACTAACTATAGATGACATGGCAATATGATATAGCCAACGGTTGGCAATAGTATTGTTCTTGCTCTAAGATACAAGTATTGTGTGATGTAATATGCAAAATACATTGCTACTCCGACCTCATACATGCATGTTACCAAATTTGTTAAGATACACCGGTATGACAATATCTACGATAGCGGGCTAAGATAGAATATATTGCGAAATGCATTTAAAGGGTGTATCTAAATAAGTTCCAATTATTGATTTTAGGTTCATGCATGCATGAGATAAGCTAGATTTTTTTCCCTATGAAATTCATTGCAATAGTTGTAACTTAGATAATAACAAGGTCAAACTCTTTCCTCATTGAATAGTGACACATAAGCAAAGTTCCTAGGATAAAACATAAATAAACCATTGTAAAAGTAGCTCGATTAAGTTGATGAATAACTTGCCTACATATACTTTTTGTCAATGACACTACTACGCAGAGATACAAAACATCGCAGGGTGGACGATGAGTCGACGTCACGCCCAACCGTTAGCAATGACTCCAGATGATCATCGTCAAAACCCATGTTAACAGCATTCGATAGTAGTGTTGATACTCTTACCAAAATTGGTTGATTATTTTAATGACAACTATAAAAAGAAAACCTATGGACTCGCCACAACCAACGCCCTCACGTGTTTTGACAGTGGAATAAAGAACTTCGCTTCCATTTTGGTCTTTACTTTAGTCTTACTTTATAAACCAAAGACCACAAATTTTGGTTTCTAGTTTACAACTTGAATAAAACTGCGGTTACGAAATTTAGATGTATTTGTAAAAGGTATCTCGGTGCATCTAAATTTAGATAAACTTACGTCATTTCTTTTTATAAACAAATGTAGTAACTAAAATTTGCTCTGGCCATTAGATATTTTTTCTAGTGACAGGTTATTAAGAGCATCTCCAGTCGCGTTCCCCAAAGCGTGCCGGATCCAGCGTTTGGGGGACGTATTTCGTTCGTGCCACGTTTGGGGGACGTGTTTCATCCGTGCCGCATTTGGGGGACGTCGCTCCCCAATTGCGTCCCCTAAACAATATTTCATATATTTAACCCTAAACAATATTTCATATATTTAAAACTTAAGCGAATTCATTCAAACTTGCTATATATTACATAGATTCAAATGAAATTCGATGAAATTTAAACTAAACATAATCTAGTAGTACTTGTGGCGGCCGGGGGCGTCGTAGTACTGGTGGAAGTTATACATGTCGTCGGTTACGACCTCCTGCTTGCCGCGCTCGTCGGCCTCGTCGATGGGCTCTTCCTTCACCGCGCCGCTTGGTCAAGCCTCGCCGTCGTCGGTGAGGTCCACGAGCGGCTTCCGGCCGGTGTCGCGGATGGACATGGCGATCGCCGCGTCGAGGTCACCCCACTAGGCATCCTTGTCGTTCAGCGACGCCAAGAACACTGCTCGCAGCTCTGGGCAGTCCTCGGGGTCGTCGCTTCTCGCGATGAGACGCTGCTGCTGCTCTTACTCCGCCAGCAGCGCCGCCTTCCCGGCTGCCTCGTCGTCCTGCTCCTCCTTTGCCGCCGCCATCGCCGCGTGATGGCGTGTAATTCACACGTTCGTTGGGAACCCCAAGAGGAAGGTATGATGCGCACAGCAGCAAGTTTTTCCTCAGAAAGAAACCAAGGTTTATCGAACCAGGAGGAGCCAAGAAGCACGTTGAAGGTTGATGGCGGCGGGATGTAGTGCGGCGCAACACCAGGGATTTCGGCGCCAACGTGGAACCTGCACAACACAACCAAAGTACTTTGCCCCAACGAAACGAGTGAGGTTGTCAATCTCACCGGCTTGCTGTAACAAAGGATTAACCGTATTGTGTGGAAGATGATTGTTTGCGAGAGAAAACAGTAAAAACAAGTATTGCAACAGATTTGTATTTCAAGTATAAAAGAATGGACCGGGGTCCACAGTTCACTAGAGGTGTCTCTCCCATAAGATAAAAGCATGTTGGGTGAACAAATTACAGTCGGGCAATTGACAAATAGAGAGGGCATAACAATGC
The DNA here is from genome assembly GCF_022539505.1 of Lolium rigidum. Lineage (NCBI taxonomy): Eukaryota > Viridiplantae > Streptophyta > Magnoliopsida > Poales > Poaceae > Lolium > Lolium rigidum. The sequence goes on along the minus strand of NC_061512.1, from coordinate 242,333,326 downwards.
ACATACATGTCATAATAAGTACAGTGAGATTTAATTGGGCATTACGACAAAGTACATAGACCGCCATTGATGGCGTGTATTTCACACGTTCGTTGGGCAACCCCAAGAGGAAGGTATGATGCGCACAGCAGCAAGTTTTCCCTCAGAAAGAAACCAAGGTTTATCGAACCAGGAGGAACCAAGAAGCACGGTGAAAGTTGATGGCGGCGGGATGTAGTGCGGCGCAACACCAGGGATTCCGGCGCCAACGTGGAACCTGCACAACACAACCAAAGTACTTTGCCCCAACGAAACAGTGAGGTTGTCAATCTCACCGGCTTGCTGTAACAAAGGATTAACCGTATTGTGTGGAAGATGATTGTTTGCGAGAGAAAACAGTAAAAACAAGTATTGCAGCAGATTTGTATTTCAGTATTAAAGAATGGACCGGGGTCCACAGTTCACTAGAGGTGTCTCTCCCATAAGATAAAAGCATGTTGGGTGAACAAATTACAGTCGGGCAATTGACAAATAGAGAGGGCATAACAATGCACATACATGACATGATAAGTATAGTGAGATTTAATTGGGCATTACGACAAAGTACATAGACCGCCATCCAACTCGCATCTATGCCTAAAAAGTCCACCTTCGGGTTATCATCCGAACCCCTCCGAGTATTAAGTTGCTAACAACGAGACAATTGCATTAAGTATGGTGCGTAATGTAATTAACAACTACATCCTCGGACATAGCGCCAATGTTTTATCCCTAGTGGAAACAAGCACAACACAACCTTAGAACTTTCGTCACATCGTCCCGGTGTCAATGCGGGCATGAACCCACTATCGAGCATAAATACTCCCTCTTGGAGTTAAAAGCAAAAACTTGGCCAGAGCCTCTACTAGTAACGGAGAGCATGCAAGATCATAAACAACACATATGTAATAACTTGATAATTAACATGACATGGTATTCTCTATCCATGGGATCCCGACAAACACAACATATAGAATTACAGATAGATGATCTTGATCATGTTAGGCAGCTCACAAGATCCAACAATGAAGCACAATGAGGAGAAGACAACCATCTAGCTACTGCTATGGACCCATAGTCCAGGGGTGAACTACTCACTCATCACTCCGGAGGCGACCATGGCGGTGTAGAGTCCTCCGGGAGATGAATCCCCTCTCCGGCGGGGTGCCGGAGGAGATCTCCGAATCCCCCGAGATGGGATCGGCGGCGGCGGCGTCTCGGCAAGGTTTTCCGTATCGTGGTTTTTCTCATCGGGGGTTTCGCGACGGAGGCTTTAAGTAGGCGGAAGGGCAGAGTCGGGGGCCGGACGAGGGGGCCACACCATAGGGCGGCGCGGGCCCCCCGGGCCGCGCCGCCTTGTGGTGTCGCCACCTCGTGGCCCCACTTCGTATGTTCTTCGGTCTTCCGGAAGCTCCGTGGAAAAATAGGCCTCCGGGTCTTCGTTTCGTCCAATTCCGAGAATATTTCGTTACTAGGATTTCTGAAACCAAAAACAGCAGTAAAACAGAACCGGCACTTCGGCATCTTGTTAATAGGTTAGTTCCGGAAAATGCACGAATATGACATAAAGTGTGCATAAAACATGTAGGTATCATCAATAATATGGCATAGAACATAAGAAATTATCGATACGTCGAAGACGTATCAAGCATCCCCAAGCTTAGTTCCGCTCGTCCCGAGCAGTAAAACGATAACAAAGATAATTTCTGAAGTGATATGCCATCATAACCTTGATCATACTATTTGTAAACATATGTAGTGGATGCAGCGATCAAAACAATGGTAATGACATGAGTAAACAAGTGAATCATAAAGCAAAGACTTTTCATGAATAGTACTTCAAGACAAGTATTAATAAGTCTTGCATAAGAGTTAACTCATAAAGCAATAAATCAAAGTAAAGGTATTGAAGCAACACAAAGAAAGATTAAGTTTCAGCGGTTGCTTTCAACTTGTAACATGTATATCTCATGGATAATAGTCAACATAGAGTAATATAACAAGTACAATATGCAAGTATGTAAGAATCAATGCACAGCTCACACAAGTGTTTGCTTCTTGAGGTGGAGAGAGATAGGTGAACTGACTCAACATAAAAGTAAAAAGAATGGTCCTTCAAAGAGGAAAGCATCGATTGCTATATTTGTGCTAGAGCTTTTATTTTGAAAACATGAAACAATTTTGTCAACGGTAGTAATAAAGCATATGAGTTATGTACATTATATCTTACAAGTTGCAAGTCTCATGCATAGTATACTAATAGTGCCCGCACCTTGTCCTAATTAACTTGGACTACCGGATCTTTGCAATGCACATGTTTTGACCAAGTGTCACAATGGGGTACCTCCATGCCGCCCGTACAAAGGTCTAAGGAGAAAGCTCGCATTTTGGATTTCTCGCTTTTGATTATTCTCAACTTAGACATCCATACCGGGACAACATGGACAACGAGATAATGGACTCCTCTTTAATGCATAAGCATGTGGCAACAATTATTATTCTCATATGAGATTGAGGATATATGTCCAAACCGAAACTTCCACCATGAATCATGGCTTTAGTTAGCGGCCCAAAGTTCTTCTCTAACAATATGCATGCTCCAACCATGAAGGTGGTAGATCTCTCTTGCTTCGGTACATGACGGACATGCATAGCAACTCACATGATATTCAACAAAGAATAGTTGATGGCGTCCCCGTAAACATGGTTATCGCACAACAAGCAACTTAATAAGAGATAAAGTGCATAAGTACATATTCAATACCACAATAGTTTTTTAAGCTATTTGTCCCATGAGCTATATATTGCAAAGGTGAATGATGGAATTTTAAAGGTAGCACTCAAGCAATTTACTTTGGAATGGCGGATAAATACCATGTAGTAGGTAGGTATGGTGGACACAAATGGCATAGTGGTTGGCTCAAGTATTTTGGATGCATGAGAAGTATTCCCTCTCGATACAAGGTTTAGGCTAGAAAGGTTATTTGAAACAAACACAACGATGAACGGTACAGCAAAACTCACATAAAAGACATATGGTAAACATTATAGGACTCCATCCCGTCTTCCTTGTTGTTCAAAACTCAATACTAGATGTTATCTAGACTCTAGAGAAACCAAATATGCAAACCAAATTAGCAAGCTCTAAGTATTTCTTCATTAATGGGTGCAAAGTATATGATGCAAGTGCTTAAACATGAGCACAACAATTGCCAAGTATCAAATTATCCAAGACATTTTAGAGTTACTACATGTAGCATTTTCCAATTCCAACCATATAACAATTTAACGAAGAAGAAACTTCGCCATGAATACTATGAGTAGAGCCTAAGGACATATTTGTCCATATGCTACAGCGGAGCGTGTCTCTCTCCCATAAAGTGAATGCTAGGATCAATTTTATTCAAACAAAACAAAAAACAAAAACAAACCGACGCTCCAAGCAAAGTACATAAGATGTGACGGAATAAAAATATAGTTTCAGGGGAGGAACCTGATAATGTTGTCGATGAAGAAGGGGATGCCTTGGGCATCCCCAAGCTTAGACGCTTGAGTCTTCTTAATATATGCAGGGGTGAACCACCGGGGCATCCCCAAGCTTAGAGCTTTCACTCTCCTTGATCATATTGCATCATACTCCTCTCTTGATCCTTGAAAACTTCCTCCACACCAAACTCGAAACAACTCATTAGAGGGTTAGTGCATAATAAAAATTCACATGTTCAGAGGTGACACAATCATTCTTAACACTTCTGGACATTGCATAAAGCTACTCGGACATTAGTGGATCAAAGAAATTCATCCAACATAGCAAAAGAGGCAATGCGAAATAAAAGACAGAATCTGTCAAAACAGAACAGCCCGTAAAGATGGATTTTATTAGGCCACCAGACTTGCTCAAACGAAAATGCTCAAATTGAATGAAAGTTGCGTACATATCTGAGGATCATGCTCGTAAATTGGCTTAATTTTCTGAGCTACCTACAGGGAGATAGACCCAGATTCGTGACAAGCAAAGAAATCTGGAACCGCGCAGTAATCCAAATCTAGTACTTACTTTTCTATCAAAGACTTTACTTGGCACAACAAAACATAAAACTAAGATAAGGAGAGGTTGCTACAGTAGTAAACAACTTCCAAGACACAAATATAAAACAAAAATACTGTAATAAAAACATGGGTTGTCTCCCATAAGCGCTTTTCTTTAACGCCTTTCAGCTAGGCGCAGAAAGTGTATATCAAGTAACATCAAAGGGTGGTGCACCTACAGCGGGGTTTGGAGTTTTCTCAACCATGCATAGTATATTAGATACATAAGTTTCAGCGTCTCCCTTTTCATTAGTCTTGGGCTTGCTACTCTCATCAAACAAATTTTCAGGAACAAGCCAAGCATAGTTATTTTCTAGTGCATCATTCATAGCTAGGAGTTTACATGGTATTGGTGCTTTGATCTCCCCACCATAATTAACATTATTAGTGTACCTTATCCTATCCATATCCATTTTTTGAAGGAGACCAACAAAATTAGTATGAGAACCAAGCATATTAAATTTAGCAAAGACCTTTCTAGCCTCTCTTGCTAGACCACCAAATTCTCTAAGAAGGGTTTCTAAAACAAAATCTTTCTTTTCCCCCTCTTCCAAATCACCAAGTGTAAGAAACATGTGTTGGATTATAGGATTGAAATTAACAAATTTAGTTTCCAACAAGCGAACTAAAGCAGCAGCAGCAATTTCGTAGGTAGGAGCAAGTTCTACCAAGTGTCTATCTTCAAAATCTTCAACGGTACTAACATGGGTGAAAAATTCTTCTATATTGTTCCTGCCAATTATAGACCCTTGTCCTACCGGTATGTTCTTTGTGGTAAAATTAAAAGGAAACATGATGAATTAAGTAAAGTAAATGCAAGTAACTAATTTTTTTTTGTTTTTGATATAGCAAACAAGACAGTAAATAAAGTAAAGCTAGCAACTAATTTTTTTTGTGTTTTGATATAATGCAGCAAACAAAGTAGTAAATAAAATAAAGCAAGACAAAAACAAAGTAAAGAGATTGAGAAGTGGAGACTCCCTTGCAGCCGTGTCTTGATCTCCCCGGCAACGGCGCCGTAAAATATGCTTGATGGCGTGTATTTCACACGTTCGTTGGGCAACCCCAAGAGGAAGGTATGATGCGCACATCAGCAAGTTTTCCCTCGTAAAGAAACCAAGGTTTATCGAACCAGTGAGGAGCCAAGAAGCACGTTGAAGGTTTATGGCGGCGGGATGTAGTGCGGCGCAACACCAGGGATTCCGGCGCCAACGTGGAACCTGCACAACACAACCAAAGTACTTTGCCCCAACGAAACAAGTGAGGTTGTCAATCTCACCGGCTTGCTGTAACATAGGATTAACCGTATTGTGTGGAAGATGATTGTTTGCAGAGAAAACAAGTAAAAACAAGTATTGCAGCAGATTTGTATTTCAGTATTAAAGAATGGACCGGGGTCCACAGCTCACTAGAGGTGTCTCTCCCATAAGATAAAAGCATGTTGGGTGAACAAATTACAGTCGGGCAATTGACAAATAGAGAGGGCATAACAATGCACATACATGACATGATAAGTATAGTGAGATTTAATTGGGCATTACGACAAAGTACATAGACCGCCATCCAACCGCATCTATGCCTAAAAAGTCCACCTTCGAGGTTATCATCCGAACCCCTCCAGCATTAAGTTGCTAACAACAGACAATTGCATTAAGTATGGTGCGTAATGTAATCAACAACTACATCCTTGGACATAGCGCCAATGTTTTATCCCTAGTGGCAACAGAGACAACACAACCTTAGAACTTTCGTCACTCGTCCCGTGTGTCAATGCAGGCATGAACCCACTATCGAGCATAAATACTCCCTCTTGGAGTTAAAAGCAAAAACTTGGCCGGAGCCTCTACTAGTAACGGAGAGCATGCAAGATCATAAACAACACATATGTAATAACTTGATAATTAACATGACATGGTATTCTCTATCCATGGGATCCCGACAAACACAACATATAGAATTACAGATAGATGATCTTGATCGTGTTAGGCAGCTCACAAGATCCAACAATGAAGCACAATGAGGAGAAGACAACCATCTAGCTACTGCTATGGACCCATAGTCCGGGGGTGAACTACTCACTCATCACTCCGGAGGCGACCATGGCGGTGTAGAGTCCTCCGGGAGATGAATCCCCTCTCCGGCAGGGTGCCGGAGGAGATCTCCGTAATCCCCCGAGATGGGATCGGCGGCGGCGGCGTCTCGGTAAGGTTTTCCGTATCGTGGTTTTTCTCATCGGGGTTTCGCGACGGAGGCTTTAAGTAGGCGGAAGGGCGAGTCGGGGGCCAGACGAGGGGGCCACACCATAGGGCGGCGCGGGCCCCCCCGGGCCGCGCCGCCTTGTGGTGTCGCCACCTCGTGGCCCCACTTCGTATGTTCTTCGGTCTTCTGGAAGCTCCGTGGAAAAATAGGCCCCTGGGTCTTCGTTTCGTCCAATTCCGAGAATATTTCGTTACTAGGATTTCGAAACCAAAAACAGCAGAAAACGTGAACCGGCACTTCGGCATCTTGTTAATAGGTTAGTTCCAGAAAATGCACGAATATGACATAAAGTGTGCATAAAACATGTAGGTATCATCAATAATATGGCATAGAACATAAGGAATTATCGATACGTCGAAGACGTATCACCATCCAACTGCATCTATGCCTAAAAAGTCCACCTTCAGGTTATCATCCGAACCCCTTCCAGTATTAAGTTGCAAAGCAACAGACAATTGCATTAAGTATGGTGCGTAATGTAATCAACAACTACATCCTTAGACATAGCATCAATGTTTTATCCCTAGTGGCAATAGCACAACACAACCTTAGAACTTTCCGTCACTCGTCCCGGTGTCAATGCAGGCATGAACCCACTATCGAGCATAAATACTCCCTCTTGGAGTTAAGAGCAAAAACTTGGCCGAGCCTCTACTAATAACGGAGAGCATGCAAGATCATAAACAACACATAGGTAATAACTTGATAATTAACATAACATGGTATTCTCTATCCATCGGATCCCGACAAACACAACATAGAGTATTACGGATAGATGATCTTGATCATGTTAGGCAGCTCACAAGATCCAACAATGAAGCACAATGAGGAGAAGACAACCATCTAGCTACCGCTATGGACCCATAGTCCAGGGGTGAACTACTCACTCATCACTCCGGAGGCGACCATGGCGGTGAAGAGTCCTCCGGGAGATGAATCCCCTCTCCGGCAGGGTGCTGGAGGAGATCTCCAGAATCCCCCGAGATGGGATTGGCGGCGGCGGCGTCTCTGGAACGTTTTCCGTATCGTGGTTCTCCGCACTGGGGTTTTCGCGACGGAGGCTTTAAGTAGGCGGAAGGGCAATGTGGGGGGCCACACGAGGGCCCCACACCATAGGTCGGCGCGGCCAGGGCCTGGGCCGCGCCGCCCTATGGTGGCGGCGCCTCGTGGCCCCACTTCGACTCCTCTTCGGTCTTCCGGAAGCTTCGTGGCAAAATAGGACCCCGGGCGTTGATTTCGTCCAATTCCGAGAATATTTCGTTACTAGGATTTCTGAAACCAAAAACAGCAGTAAAACAACAATCGGCTCTTCGGCATCTTGTTAATAGGTTAGTTCCATAAAATGCACGAATATGACATAAAGTGTGCATAAAACATGTAGGTATCATCAATAATATGGCATGGAACATAAGAAATTATCGATACGTCGGAGACGTATCAGCATCCCCAAGCTTAGTTCTGCTCGTCCCGAGCAGGTAAAACGATAACAAAGATAATTTCTCGAAGTGACATGCCATCATAACCTTGATCATACTATTTGTAAACATATGTAATGAATGCAGCGATCAAAACAATGGTAATGACATGAGTAAACAAGTGAATCATAAAGCAAAGACTTTTCATGAATAGTACTTCAAGACAAGCATCAATAAGTCTTGCATAAGAGTTAACTCATAAATCAATAAATCAAAGTAAAGGTATTGAAGCAACACAAAGGAAGATTAAGTTTCAGTGGTTGCTTTCAACTTGTAACATGTATATCTCATGGATAATTGTCAACATAGAGTAATATAACAAGTGCAATATGCAAGTATGTAGGAATCAATGCACAGTTCACACAAGTGTTTGCTTCTTGAGGTGGAGAGATATAGGTGAACTCGACTCAACATAAAAGTAAAAAGAATGGTCCTTCAAAGAGGAAAGCATCGATTGCTATATTTGTGCTAGAGCTTTTATTTTGAAAACATGAAACAATTTTGTCAACGGTAGTAATAAAGCATATGAGTTATGAAAATTATATCTTACAAGTTGCAAGCCTCATGCATAGTATACTAATAGTGCCCGCACCTTGTCCTAATTAGCTTGGACTACCGGATCATTGCAATACACATGTTTTAACCAAGTATCACAATGGGGTACCTCCATGCCGCCTCGTACAAAGGTCTAAGGAGAAAGCTCGCATTTTGGATTTCTCGCTTTTGATTATTCTCAACTTAGACATCCATACCGGGACAACATGGACAACAGATAATGGACTCCTCTTTAATGCATAAGCATGTGGCAACAATTATTATTCTCATATGAGATTGAGGATATATGTCCAAAACTGAAACTTCCACCATGAATCATGGCTTTAGTTAGCGGCCCAATGTTCTTCTCTAACAATATGCATGCTCCAACCATTAAGGTGGTAGATCTCTCTTACTTCAGTACAAGACGGACATGCATAGCAACTCACATGATATTCAACAAAGAATAGTTGATGGCGTCCCCAGAAACATGGTTATCGCACAATAAGCAACTTAATAAGAGATAAAGTGCATAAGTACATATTCAATACCACAATAGTTTTTAAGCTATTTGTCCCATGAGCTATGTATTGTAAAGGTGAATGATGGAATTTCAAAGGTAGCACTCAAGCAATTTACTTTGGAATGGTGGATAAATACCATGTAGTAGGTAGGTATGGTTGACACAAATGGCATAGTGGTTGGCTCAAGGATTTTGGATGCATGAGAAGTATTCCCTCTCGATACAAGGTTTAGGCTAGCAAGGTTATTTGAAACAAACACAAGGATGAACGGTGCAGCAAAACTCACATAAAAGACATATTGTAAACATTATAAGACTCTACACCGTCTTCCTTGTTGTTCAAAACTCAATACTAGATGTTATCTAGACTCTAGAGAAACCAAATTAGCAAGCTCTAAGTGTTTCTTCATTAATGGGTGCAAAGTATATGATGCAAGAGCTTAAACATGAGCACAACAATTGCCAAGTATCAAATTATCCAAGACATTTTAGAGTTACTACATGTAGTATTTTTCAATTCCAACCATATAACAATTTAACGAAGAAGAAACTTCGCCATGAATACTATGAGTAGAGCCTAAGGACATACTTGTCCATATGCTACAGCGGAGCGTGTCTCTCTCCCACAAAGTGAATGCTAGGATCCATTTTATTCAAACAAAAACAAAAACAAAAACAAACCGACGCTCCAAGCAAAGTTCATAAGATGACGGAATAAAAATATAGTTTCAGGGGAGGAACCTGATAATGTTGTCGATGAAGAAGGGGATGCCTTGGGCATCCCCAATCTTAGACGCTTGAGTCTTCTTAGAATATGCAGGGGTGAACCACCGGGGCATCCCCAAGCTTAGAGCTTTCACTCTCCTTGATCATATTGTATCATACTCCTCTCTTGATCCTTGAAAACTTCCTCCACACCAAACTCGAAACAACTCATTAGAGGGTTAGTGCACAATAAAAATTAACATGTTCAGAGGTGACACAATCATTCTTAACACTTCTGGACATTGCATAAAGCTACTGGACATTAATGGATCAAAGAAATTCATCCAACATAGCAAAAGAGGCAATGCGAAATAAAAGGCAGAATCTGTCAAAACAGAACAGTCCGTAAAGATGGATTTTATTAGGGCACCAGACTTGCTCAAATGAAAATGCCCAAATTGAATGAAAGTTGCGTACATATCTGAGGATCACTCACGTAAATTGGCTTAATTTTCTGAGTTACCTACAGAGAATTAGACCCAGATTCGTGACAGGAAAGAAATCTGTTTCTGCGCAGTAATCCAAATCTAGTATTTACTTTACTATCAAAGACTTTACTTGGCACAACAAAACATAAAACTAAGATAAGGAGAGGTTGATACAGTAGTAAACAACTTCCAAGACTCAAATATAAAACAAAAATACTGTAGTAAAAACATGGGTTGTCTCCCATAAGCGCTTTTCTTAACGCCTTTCAGCTTAGGCGCGTAAAGTGTGTATCAAGTAACATCAAGAGATGAAGCATCAACATCATAATTTGTTCTAATAATAGAATCATAAGGTAACTTCATTCTCTTTATAGGGAAGTGTTCCATACCTTTCTTGAGAGGAAATTGATATTTAATATTACCTTCCTTCATATCAATAGTAGCACCAACGGTTCGAAGAAAAGGTCTTCCCAATATAATGGGACAAGATGCATTGCATTCAATATCCAAGACAACAAAATCAACGGGGACAATTGTTATTGTTAACCATAATATGAACATTATCAACTCTCCCCAAAGGTTTTTTTTAGCATTATCAGCGAGATTAACATCCAGATAACAGTTTTTCATTGGTGGCAAGTCAAGCATATCATAGACTTTCTTAGGCATAACAGAAATACTTGCACCAAGATCACATAAAGCATTACAATCAAAATATTTGACCCTTATTTTAATGATGGGCTCCCAACCATCCTCTAGCTTTCTAGAAATAGAAGTTTCAAGTTTTAGTTTCTCTTCTCTAGCTTTTATGAGAGCATTTGTAATATGTTTTGTGAAAGCCAAGTTTACAGCGCTAGCATTGGGACTCTTAGCAAGTTTTTGTAAGAACTTTATAACTTCAGAGATGTGGCAATCATCAAAATCTAAATCATTACAATCTAAAGCAATGGGAATATCATCCCCAAGGTTGGAAAAAATTTCAGCAGTTTTATCACGAGTGCTTCAGCAGCTTTAGCAAGCTTCGTGTAATTTTGCGCGCTTTGCACTAGGAGTAGAAGCATTGCCAACACCAATTATTTTACCATTAATAGTAGGAGGTGCAGCAACATGTGAATCATTAGCATTGCTAGTGGTGGTAATAGTCCAAACTTTAGCTACATTTTCCTCTTTAGCTAGTTTTTCATTTTCTTCTCTATCCCACCTAGCGCGCAGCTTCAACCATTAATCTTATATTCTCATTAATTCTAACTTGGATGGAATTTGCTGTAGTAACAATTTTATTTTCAATATCCCTATTAGGCATAACTTTCGATTTCAAAAGATCAACATCAGAGGCAAGACTATCAACTCTAGAAGCAAGAATATCAATTTTATTGAGCTTTTCCTCAACAGATTTGTTAAAGGCAGTTTGTGTACTAATAAATTATTTAAGCATAGCTTCAAGTCCAGGGGGTGTATTCCTATTATTGTTGTAAGAATTCCCATAAGAATTAGCATAACCGTTACCATTATTATAAGGATATGGCCTATAGTTATTACTAGAATTGTTCCGATAAGCATTATTGTTGAAATTATTATTTTTAATGAAGTTTACATCAACATGTTCTTCTTGGGCAACCAATGAAGCTAACGGAACATTATTAGGATCAATATTAGTCCTATCATTCACAAGCATAGACATAATAGCATCAATCTTATCATTCAAGGAAGAGGATTCTTCAACAGAATTTACCTTCTTACCTTGTGGAGCTCTTTCCGTGTGCCATTCAGAGTAATTAACCATCATATTATCAAGGAGCTTTGTTGCTTCACCAAGAGTGATGGACATAAAGGTACCTCCAACAGCTGAATCCAATAAATTCCGCGAAGAAAAGTTTAGTCCTGCATAGAAGGTTTGGATGATCATCCAAGTAGTCAGTCCATGGGTTGGGCAATTTTTAACCAAAGATTTCATTCTTTCCCAAGCTTGAGCAACATGTTCATTATCCAATTGTTTAAAATTCATTATGCTACTCCTCAAAGATATAATTTTAGCAGGGGAATATCTACCAATAAAAGCATCCTTGCATTTAGTCCAGGAATCAATACTATTCTTAGGCAGAGATAGCAACCAATCTTTAGCTCTTCCTCTTAATGAGAAAGGAAACAATTTTAATTTTATAATGTCACCATCTACATCTTTATACTTTTGCATTTCACACAATTCAACAAAATTATTGAGATGGGCAGCAACATCATCGTAACTAACACCGTAAAATTGCTCTCTCATGACAAGATTCAAGAAAGCAGGTTTAATTTCAAAGAATTCTGCTGTAGTAGCAGGTGGAGCAATAGGTGTGCATAAGAAATCATTATTATTTGTGCTAGTGAAGTCACACAACTTAGTATTTTCAGGGGTAGCCATTTTAGCAGTGGTAAATAAAGCAAACTAGATAAAGTAAATGCAAGTAAACTAATTTTTTTGTGTTTTTAATATAGCAAACAAGATAGTAAATAAAGTAAAACTAGCAACTAATTTTTTTTGTGTTTTGATATAATGCAGCAAACAATGTAGTAAATAAA
>NC_061512.1:242249664-242320573 GCF_022539505.1 Lolium rigidum | reverse complement strand
TTTGGTGTGGAGGAAGTTTTCAAGGATCAAGAGGAGGAAATGATGCAATATGATCAAGGAGAGTGAAAGCTCTAAGCTTGGGGATGCCCGGTGGTTCACCCCTGCATATTCTAAGAAGACTCAGCGTCTAAGCTTAGGGATGCCCAAGGCATCCCCTTCTTCATCGACAACATTATCGGGTTCCTCCCACGAAACTATATTTTTATTCCGTCACATCTTATGTACTTTGCTTGGAGCGTCGGTTTGTTTTTGTTTTGTTTTGTTTGAATAAAATGGATCCTAGCATTCACTTGTGTGGGAGAGAGACACGCTCACTTGTTGCATATGGACAAGTATGTCCTTAGGCTTTACTCATAGTATTCATGGCGAAGGTTGAATCTTCTTCGTTAAATTGTTATATGGTTGGAATCGGGAAATGCTACATGTAGTAATTCTAAAATGTCTTGAATAATTTGATACTTGGCAATTGTTGTGCTCATGTTTAAGCTCTTGCATCATATACTTTGCACCCATTAATGAAGAAACACCTAGAGCTTGCTAAATTTGGTTTGCATATTTGGTCTCTCTAAAGTCTAGATAATATCTAGTATTGAGTTTTGAACAACAAGGAAGACGGTGTAGAGTCTTATAATGTTTACAATATGTCTTTTATGTGAGTTTTGCTTGCACCGGTTCATCCTTGTGTTTGTTTCAAATAACCTTGCTAGCCTAAACCTTGTATCGAGAGGAATACTTCTCATGCATCCAAAATCCTTGAGCCAACCACTATGCCATTTGTGTCCACCATACCTACCTACTACATGGTATTTCTCCAGCCATTCCAAAGTAAATTGCTTGAGTGCTACCTTTAAAATTTCCATTCATTCACCTTTACAATATATAGCTCATGGGACAAATAGCTTAAAAACTATTGTGGTATTGAATATGTACTTATGCACTTTATCTCTTATTAAGTTGCTTGTTGTGCGATAACCATGTTTACGGGGACGCCATCAACTACTCTTTGTTGAATATCATGTGAGTTGCTATGCATGTCCGTCTTATGCGAAGTAAGGAGATCTACCACTTTAATGGTTAGAGCATGCATATTGTTAGAGAAGAACATTGGGCCGCTAACTAAAGCCATGAATCATGGTGGAAGTTTCAGTTTTGGACATATATCCTCAATCTCATATGAGAACACTAATTGTTGCTACATGCTTATGCATTAAAGAGGAGTCCATTATCATGTTGTCCATGTTGTCCCGGTATGGATGTCTAAGTTGAGAATAATCAAAAGCGAGAAATCCAAAATGCGAGCTTTCTCCTTAGACCTTTGTACAGGCGGCATGGAGGTACCCCTTTGTGACACTTGGTTAAAACATGTGTATTGCGATGATCCAGGTAGTCCAAGCTAATTAGGACAAGGTGCGGGCACTATTAGTATACTATGCATGAGGCTTGCAACTTGTAAGATATAATTTACATAATACATATGCTTTATTACTACCGTTGACAAAATTGTTTCATGTTTTCAAAATAAAAGCTCTAGCACAAATATAGCAATCGATGCTTTCCTCTTTGAAGGACCTTTCTTTTACTTTTATGTTGAGTCGAGTTCACCTATCTCTCTCCACCTCAAGAAGCAAACACTTGTGTGAGCTGTGCATTGATTCCTACATACTTGCATATTGCACTTGTTATATTACTCTATGTTGACAATTATCCATGAGATATACATGTTATAAGTTGAAAGCAACCGCTGAAACTTAATCTTCCTTTGTGTTGCTTCAATACCTTTACTTTGATTTATTGCTTTATGAGTTAACTCTTATGCAAGACTTATTGATGCTTGTCTTGAAGTACTATTCATGAAAAGTCTTTGCTTTATGATTCATTTGTTTACTCATGTCATTACCATTGTTTTGATCGCTGCATTCATTACATATGTTTACAATAGTATGATCAAGGTTATGATGGCATGTCACTCAGAAATTATCTTTGTTATCGTTTACCTGCTCGGGACGAGCGAGAACTAAACTTGGGGATGCTGATACGTCTCAGACGTATCGATAATTTCTTATGTTCCATGCCACATTATTGATGATATCTACATGTTTTATACACATTATATGTCGTATTTATGCATTTTACGGCACTAACCTATCTTTCACGGTGCACCTCCATGATCCATAGGACCTGATAATTCTTCCAACCACGTGAGCGATACACGCAGCCTCGAAGATGGGGAACGCCAATCCGGCGAGCAACTCGACGAAGAACGCCGAACCTCAAGCGTAATAGACACGCCAAGAAGCTCGACTACCCTTGACAGATTCAAGGACCTCCGAGAACACACGATCACTCTTGACAACTCAAGAACTCTCATATCTTTATTAGATAATGGGACGAACGTCCGAGACGCCGTCACACACGCCGATCCCATAGGAACGGAGATAACTGAACTCGAGGTTCTACATTATTCTGATTTCAATCTAAAGCTCGGTCTACCCTAACCCGAGCCGCCCACCTCCACTTATATGAGGGGAAGGGTGGTCGGCCGGCCAACCCCTATTGGGTTGGGGCGCCCACTCATGGGCCTAACCCTAATTTGACTTGGACAGGCCCAAGTCAAATAGACTCTATTAAAACCCTAGATGGCCCACAAAGCATGACCTCGGCTACATTATTTCCTAATAACAAGATTATAATAAACTACTCGGTACAACCTTAGACCCAAATATCATATCAATGGCTGTCCTAGAGTACCAGGCCTGGATATCCTCATCATCCTCCCTTCTTCAAGAAGCGTTGTCCCCAACGCGTGTGGGTCCTGCTAGAAAAAGGGTGACGCCAGATAAGGAACATCGCCGGTCTTCATCCTCAAGCTTCGCCAGTCTTCCACACCTCATCCTCCCTCTCGACTAGCTTGTCTTGAAACTTGGCGCCCCGTTGGTCTTCGACGCCATCAACCTGATTGAAGACACAAGCATCCTCCCAAATGCAACTGAAGTGCACCATACATATCACCCAAAACAAACAGAACAAACTCCTGTCCGCCATGGATCCAAATAAGCTGAACACACCCGAGTACGCACTCTCTTGGATCACCAATGTCTTCTTCCTTGAAAAACAAAATTTGCCCTCCACGATGAACAAGCAACAGCAGCAGGAAACAGCCAAAAACTGACTCACGGCAGAAAATTCCTGTCGCGGCAGAGAAACTGGCAGAAATCCTGCCGCGGCAGAGAAAACTGTCAAAATTTTGGGAAGGCCGGCAGTGCCGGGGTGTTGAGGCCGGCAGTGCCGGTGTGGCCGGCAGTGCCGGGGTGTCAAGGCCGGCAGTGCCGGTCTCCTGACGGATCTGACCTTCTTCCCCGCGATTTTTCCCGCCGCGGCGAGAATTCCCGGCGAGCTCCCGTCGTGGCAGCAGATTCTCGCAGACGACTACTCCTTCCTCTTCCTTGCTGCCGCCTCCTCCTCCGCATGAACGAAGGCTTCCTCGATCTTCACCAACAGTATGGTGGCGACGTACCCAATGGTATCCACTCCAAATCGAGAAAAACAATGGCGAACAACAAACAAACCGCACCGTGATCAACCTAGCGCTCTGATACCAAGATGATAAGGGGTGGCCCGATCTTCTCAGTAAGCAGCGGTGGTGATGATGATCACGGGATGATAGCAGCGGAGAGACACGACGATGTAGTGTATGATAACTTGTATGACGCAACGAGATCTCTCGATTGGTCCCTGTCGCCAATGCAATGCCTCTCAACCCCGCAAGATATTCGCAACTCCACACACTTGCGCACGTAGCCGCCGACCACGAAGCGGTAAGTTGCAACCGTCTAATTCCCAATGGAACAGCAGATCACACAAGACTTAAACAGGATCTACACAATATCCAAGCAATATGGTGTAGGGAATTCAATAGTTTTGCATAGCAAACAACTAAGAACTAGGGTTTATCTTAAACGTGGTCTAAAGCAACTAGGGGGGTGTCCTGGGCACTTATATAGGTGTCCGGGACGAGTTCTGGTCGAAAAGATACAAAATAACCGACCTGGAATAGATCTGGTCGAGACAGTACTCTGACCGGTCCGGTCCGGGATCCGGTCGATCGGGCCGTGGACCGGACGGTCCGGCCTCGTGGTCCGGTCAACCGGGCTGTGGACCGGGCGGTCCGGTCGGGGTCCGGTCAACCGGTCGGAAACCGGGAAACCGCGGCTTCCGGTTTCGCCCGGCACGATAAATTTCCTCCGGTTGGTGGCCGGTTTACGACCGGTCGACCGGACCAGGGACCGGGCTGGCCGGTCTGGGGACGGTCCGACCGGGCTCTGGACCGGCCCGGACTTCTTCTTCTCCTCTCGCGCATTCCTCCCGCTCCTCCTCGCGCGTCCATGAGATATCTTCATGTCCAGCTCCATGTCCAGCCTTCACGGCCTTCTTGACGTCCGTCTTCACGTCCAAACTGCTCCTCTCTCGTGCGATGCATGTCTCCTCTTGATACCTGATGATACATAAGTAATAGGACTTAGGCAGTATAAAGTTCTCATCAATTAAAGTACCGTTTAGAAACAAGTTCACCTGTTGTTTAAGTAGCTTCGCACGAGCTCTTGTAATTGGTCCAATCCGAACTTCATTGGACTTGAGCTTCACAGCAGGTTCATCTTCATTTGTTAATGACGGAGGTAGTAGTGAGGTAGGGATGTCCTCATCATTGAGATTGACGAAGTCACGCCTCGCTGTCGACGGAAACGTCGCCTCCCACTGAATAATATTCTGCCTTTACGAGACACCAAAGTGTCAAATCTGTGATTTGAACTCTGGTGGATACAACATGATTGAGTCAACACATATTGTCGCGAGGATGAGAATGTCCCTCCACGGATGAAATATTGTGACTTAATGAGACACACATACCGTTAAACCTTTAGAATTGACGAAGATACAACATTATTCGACACACCACTAGTAGAAAAAGGCCCTTTAGTCCCGGGTCATAAGGGACAACCGGGACTAAAGGGTCGAGACTAAAGGCCCCCACTTTAGTCCCAGTTGCTTACGAACCGGGACTAAAGGTCCATCCACGTGGTTCCGCGCGTCGGGGCGAAAATATCTTCAGATTTTCTAATTTTATTTTTTTAATTTTTTTTTCACTCCATCTTTTTCTTTTTTTGGAATTTCTATTATTTCAGTTATTTGCATAGTTTAGTCTCTATGTCTAACTAGACTTATCTCTAGTCAAATTACTTACTCGTGGTCAAACTTCCCGCTCGGTCACCCATCCTCCCACTACTCTAGCACTAGCACGCTTAACTTCCGAGTTCCATTCCGTCCCGCATCCAAGTGCTTCGCGCGCATGTATGTGATATTAGTATCATATCAATCCTATTAACATGTTGGTCGATGTCACATTTTTTTTTTTGAATTTCAAATAATTCTTTTAATAAACAAATGTAATGATGTAATAATAATCTTGAATAAATAAATAAACATTAAATTTTTAATTTGTATTATTTTAATTTTTTTAGTTTTTAATTTTTTTTTGCCAAACCCAAAACCTAAAAATTTGAAAATCTAAAAATTGGGTAAAACTAATAGTAATCTTTATGCAGATGCAATTATTAATTTTAATTTTTTTTTAAAAAAAATATAAAATCCATAATTTGTAGCAAAATCTAAAATCTTCCCCCTTTCGTATTTTCATTTGGAATTTTGAGAATCTAAAGTTTGGCTAATCGGATGTAACTTTTTTCCACGATGATTTTGATATATTATACGTTTTTTTCCGACGTCGTATGCAAAAGTTAATGCGGTTTTACCATTTTTCAAACCTTTTTTCCTAATAGTAGGTTGCGTAACATACAGGAATCTCAAAAGATTTTATTTTTTGGATTTTCTATCATTTTCTTTTCTATTTTACAGAGTTAAAAAGGCGATCCACGGGGGGGGGGGGGGGGGGAAGGGTGCGTGGGGAGTAAAAACCTGAAAAAACCTTGAGTCCCGGTTGGAGACATCAACCGGGACTAAAGAGGCATGCGCCGACCGCAGCCCACCATAGCCCTTTAGTCCCGGTTGGTGTTACCAACCGAGACTAAAGGATACACTTTAGTCCTGAGCCGGAGCATTAGTCTCGGTTCACAAGCAGAACCGGGACTAAAGACCTCATTAATACCGGGTCAAAGTATTTCGGAACTAATTGGTTGGGATGGAAGACCTTTTTTCTAGTAGTACACCATGGGACCAAACATCCCTCACAAGGTAACATATTTTATTTTAATGATACACACATGGCTAAGTCACCACACCTTTCCGCTTCACATGTTTCGTATTGAGTAATCTACATAGTGTGTCAATACTATTTAATCTAAGTACCTAAAAGGAAACACTTAATTCTTATAAATAATTTTGGTGAATATTGATTTGATTTTATGATAGACATATTTGTATTATCAATATGTTATTCTCAACATAAGAGCATGTGTCATTGACCGTAAAATTGAGTACTGAGAGTCTTGAACTATGCTATCCAATATATCTGAGTAGTCATTTTGCATAACACGGAAAATACATGTGACTAGGTGTGTAGAAGGAAGATCAGCATAAGTTAAAAGTATATAAAACTTAGAGTCACACTTCTCTAATTTTGACTGTCGATGTATATTGCTTGAGGAAAATAATTTACCTTTGTCAGCATATTCATATAGAAATAATGGACAGGGTTTCATCATGTTTATGCTTCTAATAAACATAGAGTGAATAAATGAGAGGACAAACGTCATAACAAGATAATTCACTATTTAGTGTGACCTACCTACTATGAGAGGATAGAACGTTTTTATCTTAATTCAACATTGGACGTGGCTAATTCCTGGTCAACCAGGAATTAACTTAATTCCCGATCAACCTGTTTTCATGTTTAATTCGCGTGCAACTAGAGCAAAGGATATGCAATTGCACATGCATGTGCAATTACACAACCATGTGTAATTCTCTTCTGCACGAATCACGATGCAAATCTGACTATCGTCGAGTTGGTCGGGCTCTAACTTAGTTCCCGGCTAACCGAGTGTTAGCAATCCAGTTCAACATTTTGATTTTATGAGCGATAAGTGACCTCTTGTACTGATCTAACATCATGCAAGAACTGTAGCTTAGCTTAGAAATCAAACATCACTTACATGGGTGTTTCAACATATGGCATGATAATCGTTTTATTTTCTATAAATTTCGTATTCCCATATATGTTATTACATATATGGAAATACGAAATTAGTCGCATACAATATCATGTGTGCAACTATACGTGCTATTGTATTTACCAAAATATATGCAATAGTTGTAGAACAATTTTGAATATTGTCAAGAGAAAACTATGATATGGATGAAATTATATTTTATTGCTTGAACACTTTTATCCAGCTACAGATGATGCCCTTACATCTACGAGGTTGACCATCTTTTTTTTTGACAATCAATACTACATATATTCATGGTAACAAATAGTACATGGTAGAGATACATGAACTGACTTCAATGATTACAAAATAAAGTCTAAAAGATAGTAATAAATCTTCGAGGTCTTCAATTTCTTTCTTCTTCCAGAACACAATCTTGTACTCTTCTGAACGCTATCTTAGTTCTTACGATCCCGCCGCGATGCTCAGGAAGTGCAAATTTGACCACGACGCAGGAACACCAACACCCCTTTATATGTATATATATAAGGTGTGACGTGGCAAGGCCCTAAATAAAGATGTGAGGTCTCTAGAGTCTATACCCGTTGACATCCAGCTCCAAGAGGTGAGGGCGCCGGGCATGCAACGCTGACCAAGAAAATTCTGACTTCCTCCAAAGTCAGCGGCACCGCCGCATAGAAAAAGTAGTGACTTCACATCCCGCTGCATAGGTGAAGAAGATAGCAAAGGCCGCCTGACTGCTGCGTGTTGAGTTGAAACAACCGAGTCCCCTTGTGTTGGCAGCCGATCGATCGATGTGGACGCAGTGATGTCATCGCTGATCGTATTTCGTAACAGCGACACAATGAAATAGGACTGTCCCGTACAGCATCGGCCGTGGACTGTTGACCAAGTAAGCCAGAACAAGCACTGTTCCGTGCATCGCCTGATTCAGAGTACCGGTATGACACTAACCAGAGTTCTGTGACAAACCAACAGTTCACCGTAAGAATTGTCCTACTCTACCAGTATTGATTTATGGTGATAATTTTCATCCCAATTGCATCTATCTCCAGCAGTTGTTTTTTTTGGAAATTTGAGAACATAAATTTAAACGTCAAATGATGAATTCTATTTATATTTTGAGAATATCTTACAAACCAGAATCAATTTAAGATAAACTGAAATCTAAACTAAACCCTATCCACGGCGGTAGCAGTAGACACATCATAGTCCTCGAAGTGGTCTCCTCCGTCACTGTCGCCGGTTCCTGAAGGGCCTCCTTCCTACCCCATTCCTCTCGCCGCTTCCAATCTTGCAGCTTCCAATCTCGCCGCACCCTCTTCCTCTCGCCGCACCTCCTTCCTCGGCGCAAATGTCGTCCTCCCGCAAGAACGTCCTCGCGGCAAACGGCTTCGGCCACGGCAGCCTCACGGTGGCGGAGGCGTGGGCGATGTACCGTACGTGGTACCCTCTCCCGCCGGACATGCGCCTGCCAAGCAGCGGTGGCTGGAGGATGGCCGTCAACGGGGTCGGCGTACCGCCACCGGGAACCGAACGCTGGAGGGACGCGATCAGGACCCAGCGTGCTCGCCTCAGCGCCGAGGAGTGAGCCGATCCCACCTGGGCCCCCACCGGTATTGACGGCTGGTGGGCGGACTTCTTCTAGGCGCATCACGACGCCGAGATGAACAACACAGACGGTATCGTCAGTCGGAGGAACACGAACAGGGAGGGGCGCCTCTGCTTCTGGACCGTTCCCGGGCGCACCCTCCCGAACGTCGTCGAGGGCATCCAGAACGGCGCCCCAAGGTTGGAGATGCCGCCTTCGCCGCCACCATCTCCTTCGGTACTGTGGCAGCCGAGGACTGACTTGTCGTCCTCGAACTCTTCTTCCTCGGGGCCGGTGCAATTGACGCCTTCCACGCATCGCACCACGCCGTACAGCATGCCGAAGCGCAAGGTGAAGGAGGAGCCGGAGTACATGACGCCGCCCGCGTTTCAGAGACGCGGCGGCAGCAGAATCACCATCCGCGAGCCAGGGCGATAACAACATAGGCGTGCCGGCGGCGCCCTCCTCGTTTCGAAGCCGAAGGAGAAGGAGGAGCAGGGCAACGAGGAAGCCGTGAAGGCCGTGCAGCTGTCGGAGTACGAGCGGCGGCAGCGCCTCATCGCCCGCAGCGACGACCCCGAGGACTGCCCAGGGTTGCACGCCGCGTTCCTGACGTCCATGAGCGACAAGGACGCCTGGAGGGGCGACGTCGACGCGGCCAACGCCATGTCCAATTACGACGCGGGGATGTCGCTCGTTGACCTCACCAACGACGACGAAGCTGGGCCCAGCGGCGCGGTGAAGGACGAGCCCGCCGACGAGCCCGCCGATGAGCCCGACGAGCGCGACAAGCAGGACGTCGTCCATGACGGCATGTACAATTTTCATCGGTACTACGACCCCTCTGGACGCCGCAAATAGTACTAGATTAGGGTTTAGATTTAAATTTCATTGAATTTCATTCGAATTTATGTAATATATAGTAAATTTGAATGAATTTAACTGTTTTCGCTCAAACGTGACACGAAGAAAACACATCCACCAAACGTAAATCTGGCGCTGTTTAGGAATCATTTTAGAGAAGGCTGCTGGAGATGCTTTAACACGCAGCTGGATGAATCCTGATACAGTAGTATCTTTTGTAATCGATCCCGTAAAAAGACGGATCATATCATCACTCAGCAGCTAGATAACCACCTGTGGTCCGTGAGGAAAGCGTGTGTAATCAGTCACTGACAGTGGCCGGACGGATAAGGCCAGACAGCCCGCGTCGCTGCCGCGGTGTATGTACTGTCTCACCGCCGTCACAGTCGCCGTCCTTCTTCCCAGCCTCCAAGCGACAACCACCATTAAAATATACTCCGAGACATCGAAGACAGCTTCACGGCTATACGCGAAAGGGGAAGAAGCCTCACGAGCCACACCCGTACAAACGAAACGATAACATTTTGGTATTAATTAAAACTGGTGAATTTAAGCATGGGATGCGAGTACTCAGAGCGTGGTGGGATGCATCTTCTCCCACAAGTTGGGCAGGCAGGCGGTGGGGAATTGAAAAAGTGTAGTTTTGTCCTATTCCCCGCCCAGGTGACTGATGAAGCACAAGTTGGGGTACGGATCGTGATGGAATTCAGCGCACGCGGTTGAGGTGCAGCTTCCATGCAGTGCTGTCATCCTTTTCCGCCGGAACGATACCAGGGTTGATCGGGATGGTAGGCGGTCTCGGTTTCCACTGGCAGCCCCGGACACGTCAACATCAGTGCGAATATACCGTATTTCTTCTACTTTGTACTTATCCGTCTTCTTGCCATGCACAATTACGGTCGAAAATTACAACAACTACTGCTGCAAAATAAGTATAATATTTGGTCACTGTTGCACATTTGATCTAGAAAAAAGAATCAAACTTGTCTCTTTTTTTCTTCTTTTAAATAGAAACAAAAATCTATTTACGAAGTCACCGCATTTCGGATACTGATTTCTAAACATCTTTTTGTGCTTAATGAGAACTTGATATTCTAAACTCCGTATAATAAAGTTCTCATTAATTAAGATTTCTAAACAATTTTGCTCAACACGGATTCTGAAAAACAGCTTATCTATGGTAATCACTTAGTCGGTAGCTGAATTAACTGTGCACACCTTATCTACTAATTAATAACAACATTATTATCAACTATTACCAAAATTAAATCATAAAACTCGCCGCATCCCTTCAAGAAAATCTGAAGCTTGATGGATTAGATTAATTATATTATGTACTGAACTTTTATACATATTAAGAGGAAAACATTACATGCTACACTTTTAGAAAGAATTCCATGATTAGCCGCATTCTAATGTTGTTAAATGTAAGTTGCAATGTTCTTTTCTTACACTATGAAGATAAACTAGAGGAAATCTAAACATCTTTGTTAATTGTAATGTTTTTTCTTATACAAATGTAATATGTATCTTCAAATAAACTTGCGTTGTATTATGCTTTAATTGTATTTTCATAATTATAAAGTGTATATGTATTTTTGGTAAAGGTCTCTACAACATATGCCCCAAAAAAATTTATATATAGCGGTTTGTTACTAGGTATCCATATGTATTTATTGAAACTTCTAGTGTATAAATTTAACGCTCGATATACTATTTATTGTCTCCTCTGTGAACTTGTTAGAGTACTGAATCAGGATGATGCAACTACTTATTTCTCTGATCTCAGCTACCATGGTGGTGGAAGAGAAGTTGGAGAAGGCTTGGCTTGCCCAGGTTCCGCTGCATGGAGTTTTTATCCGGTGTCTGCGAGCGTCGCTCGGAGCTCATCTCCTCCCTCTCTTAGTAGTATTTTGTAGGGCATCAAGGTGTGATCGAGGCGGAACTCCCCTCAATAAGCTCGCGTGTTGGCCAGTTTGGCTGCTCAGGTTCGGATCTGGAGGTACTCTAGGTCCTTCTTGATCTCACTATCAGTGGAGTTCTCGGTGGAGCTAATGCTACTCCCCTCCTCGATCCTTCTGGTCGAATGGAGGCCTCTTGGATTTCATCCCCTATTAATCTGTATTTTGTCAGCACCAGAACATCAACGACTAAGACGCCTCACTGATGCTTCTCATGGCCGAAAGGCTTCCCCCATCTTCTTCCTCCCAATCGGCATGCCAAAGGGAGAGTCTTTTGCAGCTCTACCACGGTGATCAACGCCTTCATGTCTTCAAGTGGTGATGTCACCAACGACGGAGCGGGTGGCCATGGCATAGAGCTCATCTGCATCGCCGGTGGAGGAGGACCCGATGGCATTTTCCACTATCTTATTAGGGCCCCTTTTGTAAAATTTGAGGAATGCATTACAATTTTCTTTCTTTCAGAGATCCTCTATGTAATCTCTATGCCCACCGCTTTCAAGTAAATGCAGTTGTCAGGCCCATAGGGTCTTTCTTTGTTCAAATATAAAATTTAGCATCGACCTGGTATTTTTACTTTTTTTGCAAAACAGAGTTCACACAGAGACGTAAAAAATATGTACATACACCAACCCATTTGAACACATACTACCTCCATCCCAAAGCTTAAGACTTATATTATTTTTAGAAAGTCAAACTATGTCAAGTTTGACTAAGCTTTTACCAAAATTTATTAACATGAAAAATACAAAATTAATATTATTAAATAGATAATGAAATATATTTTCGTATGGTATCTACATAATATTATATGTGCTGATAGATTGCTTTAAAAGTTTGGTCAAATTTTACTTGGTTTGACTTTTTTTTAAAGCCTTAAGCTTTGGGATGGAGGTAGTACATGATATTAAAACATTCAATGATTCATGTCGTGAAGATAATAGATATTGCATAATACATGGGCATGGACAAGTGGCACCCGAGGTGCACATAGCCCTTTTATTTTGCAACATTTAAAAATATCATTTGAATGTTTCAAAAAATTGGAAACATAATAATAGATGTGGATATTAATGAAATCTACTAGTGTGCAAAGAAACCAATCCAAAATTCGTTGAACTTTAGGTTGAGATAAAAGTGACAAATGCGTGGATCTGGGTAAGGTGAAGAATACTCATTTTCAACTTGAAAAATTGTCAGATTTGTCATTTTTTCCTAGGCCAGAATATAAGGAATTTTCAATTGAGATTTGGCAATATGGGAGAGTTCAACATTATCTACACCTAGGATATTTATTCCGAATTTTTTTAAAATTACAAATGTTGATTTAGAATTTTTCAAAAAATGTCCACCATGGAGCTCGAGCTCCATTTTTTGTTTCCGATAATACATATGCTTTAGAATTTGTCGAGCTCTTCTATCAGGCCCTGTAGTGGCAACTTATTGCTTATGTAAGGTCTTTTACAATACACATTATCTCTTATCATATTATCGTAGGCATTGGTGGGCCTAGAAGCTTCTGAAAGTCTCGGCAACCAAGTTAAGATACCAAACTTTTGAAAAAAAACACTATAGAGAATCATAAAATACACGGTATGCGCCGTCAGAAAGCCTAGGCGGCCGCCTAGGCTAGAAGGGTGCCATGTCCACTCCTGATCATAGGATATATTAAAACTTAAGAGACTATTAATTCAATGCATTGCCTCTTGGACCTTTCACCATGGATGATTCTTTGCGCTATATCTTAAGTAATTTACTTATGTGGCAAATATATTAAATAGTAAAAAGGTGATGTTGTATCTTTGCTAAGAGAACGTACAATAAACTTATGTCCATCTGGCTACATAAGAATTTG
The DNA here is from genome assembly GCF_022539505.1 of Lolium rigidum. Taxonomy (NCBI): domain Eukaryota; kingdom Viridiplantae; phylum Streptophyta; class Magnoliopsida; order Poales; family Poaceae; genus Lolium; species Lolium rigidum. The sequence continues at coordinate 242,307,118 of NC_061512.1, read as the reverse complement.
AGTATTATATGTTTTTCCCTAGTTGGAGGAGTCAAAATAGGCGAGAGAAGATAAGCGGCTGTAATTTAAGAGCAAGATGCAGCATGGGCTTCTAAACACATTGCGAGACTATAAGATAAACCATGTATTAATAAAGTAGTAATATTTTATAGATAATTGTTGTATATTTTCTCTATAAAGCTAATTCACTTGGATAACATGTCAATATGCTATAGCCAACAGTTAGCTATAATATTATTCTTGCTCTAAGATACAAGTCTTGTGCGAAGTTTACACTGCTACTCAAATCTCATAAATGCATGTCACCATAATCCTTAAGATACAATGCATTGGGGTATTTGTTCCTTAAGATGCACGAGTACGGCAATACATATGATAGCGGGCTAAGATAGAATGTATTGTCTAATTACTTTAAAAGGTGTATCTAAATAAGTTCCAATTTAGTAATTTTGGGTCCATGCATGCATGAGATAAGCTAGAAACTTTTTTTTGGTATGAAAGTCATTGCAATAGTTGTAATTTAGATAATATAACACTCCAACATCAAACTCTTTCTTCATTGAATAGTGTCACATAAGAAAAGTTTCTAGGATACAACTAAAAAAACCATTGTAAAAAGCCTAAGAGACTCATATTATCAATCCTTTTCCCTTCTCAATTTGTAATTAAACAATGTCAAACCTTGAATTTATCAAACTTATATATTGGCAAATTTATAAAAGTAGCTCGATTAAGTTGATGAATAACTTGTCTAGATAAACTTTTTGCAAAACATCTACGCGTAGATGCAAAACATCGCAGGGTGGACGATGAGTCGAAGTCACGCCCAACCGTTAGAAATGACACCAGATGACCATCGTTAAAACCCATGTTAACCACATTCCCTAAAATATTCGTGTTGATACTCTCTTACCAAAGTTGGTTGATTATTTTAACGATAACTATAAAAAGAAAACCTATGGACTCGCCACAACCAACGCCCCCACGTATTTTACAGTGGAATAAAGAACTCCGCTTCCATTTTGGTCTTTACTTTGGTCTTACTTTATAAACCAAAGAACTCAAATTTTGATTTCTAGTTTACAACTTGATGAAAACTCCAGTTACAAAATTCAGATGTTTTTGTACAGTAAAGAGAATCTACATACATCTAAATTTAGATAAACTTACGATATTTCTTTTATAAACAGAGGTAGTAACTAAAATTAGCTCTAGCCATTAGCTATTTCTTCTAGTGACAGGTGTACCAAGCGGCAGTACAGTAGGGTGGGGACGGGATCATCTGACATTGAGGAGTAAAGTTAGCTATGCTACAGTAGGCTGACTTTTCTTCTTCAAAATTGTAGGATTGAGGCTTAAATGGTTTGAATTGGTTTAAAAAATACAAATTTATATTTTGCATTTAGAGTAACTTTATACAGGCAAAATTATGGTGTAATAAAATTTAGTTTAAAATTTTATGTCTACAGTAATTATTTACATCACATAATATGGTACAAATGCTTAAGATGCCCTGACTTTACTACATTATTTTTACTGACTTTGCTCCTCAAGGTTAGAGGAGCCGGTTCCAGTAGGGTGAAGGGGCGAATGTCTCCAGAGCTAAGTTAAGACAGAAAACGATAAGACCAACGAAAAAAAGAAGGATTAGATAGAATGTACTGGCCGTCTAGTGGAATCGCTGATAAAATAAAGAAATCGTGGTGTCACTCTCGAAGTCTCCCTCTCTTCTTCCCCTGTGGGCTGTGGCTTACCGGGATGCATCCCCTTTCCCTTTCGCTGTATCCAAGCTGTGTCCTCTCAACCGGTGAGGCACTGGCTCCCTGGCCGCGTTTTGCCCCCTGCGCGCCACCACCTATAAGTATCAGCTTCCGAAATCACTCCGCTCAAACTTCTCATCGCACAGCAAAACCACTTCACTCAAGCAACCAAAAGCATCCAGAGCTTACGAAGCTAAGGAACAGAGTTACAGAGGGTATTGTGATTGAGCTGAGCTCCTAGTTGGATTTGTGAATTAAATCGAATCTCAAGGTAGAAGATGTGTCAAATCAAGAAGGAGATGAGCGGGGAGTCGGGCTCGCCGTGCAGCGGGGAGTACCACTCGCCCTCGACCTCGTCGGAGCAGAAGCAGCAGACGGTGTGGACGAAGCGGCCAGCTGGGCGGACCAAGTTCAGGGAGACGCGGCACCCGGTATACCGCGGCGTGCGGCGCAGGGGCAATGCCGGGCGGTGGGTGTGCGAGGTGCGCGTCCCCGGCAGGCGCGGGAGCAGGCTGTGGGTCGGCACCTTCGACACCGCCGAGATCGCGGCCCGCGCGCACGACGCCGCCATGCTCGCTATCGCCGCTGGTGACGCCTGCCTCAACTTCGCCGACTCTGCCGAGCTGCTCGCCATGCCGGCATCCTCCTACCGCAGCCTCGACGAGGTGCGCCACGCCGTGACCGAGGCCGTCGAGGAATTCGAGCGGCGGCAGGCACTGGGCGAGGAGGACGCCATGTCAGACACTGAGTCGTCGACGCCCTCCTCCCCGCTCACCGACGACGAGGACTCGTCCTCGCCGTTCGAGCTGGACGTCCTGAGCGACATGGGCTGGGACCTGTACTACGCGAGCTTGGCACAGGGCATGCTCATGTCGTCTCCATTTCTGGCTGCGTCTGCGGCGCTCGGCGATTACGGCGAGGCCAACCTCGCCGATGTGCCACTCTGGAGCTACCTGAGCTAGTTCAGTTGTCGCCACTTCAAATTTTACCTCTCTCCTTCGGTGTCGTCTTGGCTTCGGATGCCAAATTTTGGTTCTGTACGCTCACTGTTTGCAGTTTCTGGGTAATGTGATGTGATGGTGCAAATTGGAAAAAACAGAGCATGGATTTTGCGTTTTGACTCTTTTTTGAACTGGATTTTTGACTCTTTGACATCAACGTGATCTTTGCATTGTCGCGAAGGTACTAGTTACGTTTAACATCTGCACCAACAATATGTTGATACACACAAAGCCGTCGCGGTGATCATTTACTGGTGATCACTCACTCGCATCAGCAACACTTTAAACCACCACCGAAGAAAACATCGGTACTATAAAACAGGCTTACTAAAAGCAACATCTCAAAAAAAAAAAAGACAATGCATTCCGACTAAGTATATAACAAAGGGTATATATGTAAACTGAAGACCTTGTTTCTGTGATTGAGTATATATAAATGGAAAATTTATTAGACAGCCATCAGACCAACACAATTACAGAATAATGTCGGATGAAGTCAGTGCATGCATTGTTTTTATGATTAAGTACGCGTAAATAAAAAAAATTAGTTGACTACCATCAGACCAACATTTTCACAAAATGCTTACGAAATCTAAGGAGTTCGGAGTCGTGAAAATTTAAAATTAATAAAATCACAACATTAGTCACACTGCCGACAAAAATGTCTCCCAAACTAAAAAATAGTAGTTCCTCCGATCCCAAAAATACGTCGGCATGTTAGTACAAATAGCGTTTTACAGTTACACCCTTCCAAAATCATGAAACTAGACCATCAGTTTAACTGGATCTGGCCAATGCCACCACTGCAACCCACGCCCGCTCGTTCCAAGCGATATGGAGTGCAGGTTGTGTACAATACAAACGCAAAGTTTTTTTTCGTAAAATAACCTGTCCGCCATTTTTCTCGATCGGAGGGAGTAACAAGATTAATGATACAAACATGGTTGAGTCAACACATATTCTCACGGGGATGAGAATGTCCCTCCACCGATGGAATAAGTGACCTCTTGTACTGATCTAACTTCACACAATAACTCTAGCTCAGATTAGAAATCAAACATCACTTACATGGATGATTCAAGATATGAAATGATAATCGTTTTATCATAAAAAGTATTGCCATATATGTATGTCGCATATGTGATATTTATTTTAATTCTTGAACACTTTTAGCCAACAGGAGATGATGCCCTTAAATTTACGAGGATCACTATTTTAGTTCAAAATAATTAGGAGCCCGCCGCGACGGTGGGGCAAAGATATTTGATCACGAGGCAGGCACACCAACACCAGGGCACGATTGGATCTCAGGCGACTTACACTAATTAACTAAATCTCAGTAACTTATAACAAAGTTGCAACTCATATACCAGGACGAATCTTGAAGCAAATTTAACGGTGTGGATATCTTTTTTCTCAGTTATAATCCACTTACAACAAGAAAATGTTATTTGCAATCCACCTGCAAATAGGGAAATCGCAGTTACAACTCACTTGCAATTGTGATATCTGTACGGATCAAGAGGCAAATCCAATAACTAATGAGTCGACTGAGACATAATAAAAATCAAGCGACTAATTTCTAGGAAACCGTTATAGGTATAAGGTCAGACGTCCCAAGGCCCTAAATACGGGTGTGACCGTGTGAGGTCTCTGGAGTCTGGACCCGTTGACATCCATCTCCGTGAGGTGAGGGCGCAAGGCATGCAACGCTGACCCAGAAATTTTGACTTCGTCCAAAGTCAGCGGCACCCTCGCATAGAAAAAGTAGTAAGTTCACACCCCGCTCCCTAGCTGAAAAAGTCAGCTCCTATTTTATTATCGAACAAAAAAGTCAGCGTACGCTATCCATCCAATCTTCTGGTCAGTTGCCGCTATACACTAGCGTATTCAGAAGCCACCAAAGGCCGCCTGACTGCTGAGTGTTGAGTTGAAGCAGGCCACTCCCCTTGTTTTGTTGGCAGTCGATTGACGCAGTGATGTCATCGCTGATAGTATTTCGTAACAGCGACACGATAAAAAACGACTGCCCCGTAGAGCATCGGCCGTCGACTGTTGACCAAACAAGCTAGAACAAGCATTGTTCGGTGCATCGCCTGAATCAGAGACCGAGGGTACCAGTATGACACTAACCAGAGTGTTGTGATAAACCAACAGTTCTCCTGTAAGAGATGTACCACTCCCCCCGATTCATATTACGTGACACAAATATAGATGTATCTAGCCACATTTTAATCGTAGATACATTCATTTCAGTCGCAAGTAATATGTGTCGGAGGGAGTACTAATATTTATTTATCTCAAGAAGGTTTTTTAAATTTTGAGTATATCTTAGAAAGATGAGTCAATTTAAGATAAACTTAAACCTAAACTAAACCCTATCCACGGTACTAGCGGTACAACACTTTGCAGTCCAGTGGTCACCGTTTCCACCATTGCCGTCAGTGCCGCCAGTGCCTTCACTGCTTCCGCAATTTCGTCGTCGTCTGAGGTCAACATAGTTGCTGCTCTTGTGCGCCGACCATGTCAAGGAGTAGGGCAAGGCACTCACATTGCGTCCGTCTTGTTCCATGACGCTTTCCAGGTGGCAGTGTGCCCCGAATTGTCCTCTTCATCATTGGGGCCACGCAACATCGCCTGCTTCCGGGCATCCGCGATCCAATTCGGCTCCTCCTCCTTGATCTTGTTCACCGGTGGAGTTTGTAGCCTCTTGTGGCGGCGGAAGGCAATGCGTGGCGCCGAAAGATTCCCACAACAAGAATGTATGGCTATACCCGACAAATTTTCTATACAGCACAACCCGAATTTCCTACAAAAGTTTTTTGTCGGAATATAGTGCATGCGTGGCGAGTAGGAAGGGCGGCAGACAAGTTAATGTTGTGGATGATTATTTCATGGTGCTAAAGTTGCCGCACTAGCTGGTCAGCACTACCGGCATTCGTATATTCTTTGGTACACAAATTGAGGGAGTGATTATTCCTCCATGTAAAAAACACGACGTTCATTGTGGGTCTGGCATCTTAAACATTTCCTGGCACGAGTGAAAGGATTGTTATGGTCGACTAGAGGAGGGTAAATAGGCGACTAACAATTTTTTTCCAACTTTAAGGCTTTGACAAGTATATATGTAATCCAGATGTGCAACTAGATAAGAAATTTATATGACACACATGCACAAATAAAGCAAACAAGGTACAAGTATAAATGATATAGATAAGCGCATTAGAGACATGAGGATGTATTCTCGCAGTTCCTTCATTTTTAGAAAAAGTATGTTTACATTTGACATGTGTGCAGACACGAACCACACCAACATCACAAACGATCATCTTATTCTCCTTGTGTTTAGGCCACAAAAGCGAGCTCACATTCCACTAAGTGGTGACCTTGAAGGCGGCAATCGAAACCTTTGTAAATAAGGTTAATGAGCTTCACCGATGACCTCTTACCACTTGGGTTCCAAATAATCTAAGAGTAACAAAATTTCCCAAAACATTTGTGTGTCTGTGTGTGCGTGGGGGAGGGGGGGGGGGCAAATTTCCTTCGCGGAAAGTGTTGATCTAGTTACGTCTACTCCCTCAATCGTAGAGAATGGGAGAGCCAGATCTAGTGTTTCAAAGGTTTGCACTAATGGAGGAGAGAAGTGAAAGAAGCATCCCTCTCCGAGGAAGGAGTGGCATATTATAGGTTATGTGGTTTCTTGAGTTACACCACGGCGGCCTAGCTTGAAGTATCGAAATAGAAATTGGGGTCGGTAATTGTTGAAGATTTATGAGCCTCGGAAATAAGCACTAAAACGAAAATTCTGGGGTTTAAGGAATGGAAACTTCAAATCCCCCCCCCCCCCCCTCCCCTTCTGCACATCGAACAACAGAAAAATGGGGGTTTCTCACTTAAAAGAAATGCAATGATTTGTGTGTGCGATATAAGTATGTCTGTACGTGATCTGATTCCACCCATTCCTTGGTGCAAGTTCTTGACACTTACGGATGACCTAAGACACAAATAAAAATATATGATTATCGGCTCTAGTATTTTCTCTTACACGTATTGTATACAACGACCTACCTAGAAACCTCTGTCAAAACATTTATTTATTTGTTACAACGTTGCAATCTTATCTACCATATTAAACTGACCATCACACATTGACATACACTATTACTTGCATGTGTCCCAAATAATCTTTTGCAATGATTTTTTTTTTACTTATTGCATTTAGTTTTCTTATAAGAAGCGAAGACTCGATTATAAGGAAAGTTATGTATCAATGACGCGCAAAAAAATGGAATTTTATTAGCAACAGAAATGTTGAAACAACAATATTACATCTTCATTGAACAAAAATAAGAATGTTTAGTATAAATATGCCAATATGTGTCTGAGACTACTCTGCTCTAGAACTTTACAAATGAATAGCGTGGAGTTTTTCCAAACAACCAGATTTTCAAATTTATGGTGAAGGACAGTAATGATGATGTCTAGTTGGTTTCGGTGAGCCTGCAATAATAAAAGGGCTATATGGTATGGAATAAATTACCAGGAAATAAGATATATCTTTGACGGGACACCGAGAGTCATACCATTAAACAAGTAAACTAGTAGTGGGGTATGAATTTTTTTGCTATTATATGTATATATCTAATTAGTCTTATTGTATTGGTAATGATATCAATTGGTTATATATAGGAACGATATGAGATGCGACACACACGAGGCAAAAAAAAATGTAAACAAATTTTTGTTACATTTTCGTAGGAAGTACCAGTTTGAATGGCAACATGACAAACTAATTACGAATATTCCCCCGATTAGGTGTTTTGATTACGACCCTTTTTTAGAATTTTTGGAAACATTGAAATGTTAATTATAATTATTTTAGAACAAATGGCTCTCGAGAGCTCGACCTCCATTTGGAGTTTCCGCGCTGCACCTTGAATACTTACATGAGCTCTTCCACGGGGGTTGTTATGTCTCACTAATAGTAATAGTCATACAAATAATCCTGGGATACTAATCAAACACCATTCAATCGCCAAAAGACAACTAGCATACTGGCTAAGGGTGCTCAGTACAGATTGTCAACCTCTGTGGGGAGTTGTCATGGTTGTACATCTTTTTCTTGTACCCCTGGTCACTGACCTTGAACACGAGTGAGTGAGTGACATGCATGAACCAATCACGGTGCTCGAAGGTGAGTGATGCAATATAAACTAGAAAAAAATCACATCGTGATGTAAGTACAGCACCGATTGGCAATTCATGTTTTTATACTATATAAGGAAGTCCATAACCTAGCGACAAATATTTGAATTTGGCTAATCTCTAAATATAGGTAATTTCAAATCAGGGGGTGGTATTAGTTAGGTTATATAGACTTGGTTTCTTATTGAATAACCGACGATTCTTGTATAACATATATTTATATCCATCGTGTATCATTCTGCGATTAACAAAATTAACTTTATCCGACGGAAAGTTAACTTGATCTCTGGAGAACCGAACAAATTATCTGAAACAAAAAAGGGTTAATGAGCATATATACAACCAACTTGTATCTGGCTGCCGCCGGACTGGCAGCAAGAATCATCAACACGTGAGCGGTAAGAGAGAAAAATAAAGTAATTCACTCCACATCACCACATGCTAAGCTAAGTATACCTTTGACAGTTGGACCCAGACGTGAATGAATCCTGCTTACCAAACTCTGAACTATTTTAATCGATGGGTGTAGGAATATCAGACGAGTCCTGCACACGAGCAGCAGTCACCAGCTAGATAACCACAAGCACAACGAGCTAGCCCGTGCGGAAAGCGTGTGCAATCGCACTGGTAGAGACCGGACGGATAAGGCTAGACCGCCCGCGTCGCTGCCGCGGTGTATGCAACTGTCTCACCGCCGTCGCCGTCGCCGTCGCCGTCGCCGTCCCCTTCCCAGCCACCAAGGGACAAGCACCACTTGCCCGAGACTCCGAAGACAAGCGAAAGGGGAAGAAGCCTCGTGGTCGCGGGCAGCACAGAAGAGCGGGTGCAGCTGTGTGTGAATGGGCACGGACCCGTCCAAATGAAGCGATAAACTTTTGGTATTAAAACCGGCACGGGCCTCGACTGGGACGGGGATGCATCTCCCGCCGCTCTGGCGACTGAAAAAGTGGAGCTTTGTCATCTTGCCCACTCCGGGACTGACGGACCCTAAGAGCATCTCTAGCCGCATCCCTCAAAGCGTCCCTAAACCGCGTCGGATTGAGCGTTCGACGGACGTGTTTTGTTCATGCCGTGTTTGGGGACATCGCTCCCCAGCCGCGTCCCCCAAACGCCTCACCAAACATTTAAAATACTTTTTTTAGCATTTTTATTTCAATTTCCACAAACTAATACATAAAGACAGAGTTAGGAACATGGTTTCCATAAACTAATACATAGTTGGAACCGTGGTGGACACAAATATATAATATTGCAAAAAAACTAAACCTAACTAGGCCGGTCATCGCAGGATTCGTGTGTTCGCTGCCAAGAAAGAACACTCGAGGGCACACCCAGTCACCGAAACTGGAAAATCCAGCTGGTGACGGTGCCCCTGTTGGTTCTTGCGAGGAAGAACAGTCAGAAACCTCCGTGCACGTATTCGCTGCGGCAGCGCGTCTTGTCGAAGACCTTGACGATCATGTCCCTGAGTCGAAGTAGGAGAACAGGAGGATGAAGCCGGCTTCGAGGCTGTGGTGGCGCGCGAACTTCTCCCAGCCGATGTTGAGGTACATCTTGTCGCGCTCGTCGTAGATCGCGTCGACGATCCACCGGTAGTAGCCGCACGAAGCCTCCTGCAGATGCATCGTGCGCGGCGGTCGCCGCCGGCGACGTACTCGGGCGAACGAGTCCGGCAGCCTCTCGGATGCCGCGCGGGTCGTCCCTGGAGGACGAGGACGAACTCGAACAGCACGCCCGGCTCCACGTCCATCTCCGACGATGAAGCCGATGGCGTGGCAGGCGACGGCGAGCGTTCAGCTCTGCCGCGACCACGACCACGACCACGGCCGCGAGGTCGGCCTCCGCCTCTGCCAGACATAGCGTCGACTCTTGTTGAGATGGTGGCAGCTAGGGTTTGGGAGAGAGGCGCTAGGGTTTGTGTGTGAGAGGGACGATGAGAGGCGACCCTTTTATAGGCCAGAGGGAGGCGGAGGAGCGGTGGCGCTCATTAAAACCGGCACGCAGAGCTAGGCGCGACGAGACGCGTCGCTGCGCCTCTGCGGGAACTGCATCGTCGCTGCGGGAACTGCACCGTCGCTGCAAAGCCAATAACTTCTGTCGCGAGGTAGGCGACGGTTAGGTTAAAATTTATTGTGCCGCTGACGGGTCGGTCCCGCCACTTCCCGCCTCGCTTTTCGGTGTGTCCGGCGTCCTCGGAGCGTCCCATGTGGGACGGGGACGGGCTCGGGGCGCCGGACACCGTATCGAGCCGCGCCGGACAAAAATAGGCTTTGGGGGACGCGGCTGGAACGGATTTTTGGTCCGACGCGCCTCAAATTGCTTTGGGGGACGATTTGGGGGACGCGACTAAAGCGCCGGCATGCATGCCAGCAGCAGGCTATGGGGAGCGGGGGCTGCATGCAATTAGTCTTTGGAGACCGCATCTCACACCAATTAGCCTAATAGAGACGCCGACACCATGCATGCACATGCAAGTGGAGATAGAAAAGTAGGAGAGATGAGAATCTTTAGAGGGCTGTGTCACATGCAAGTGGGGCACATGCAACTTTTCAGCAGAAATTAGACGCCGGCGCTCCCAATCGGCTGCCTTCGCGAAGGGATTGCTACGGGCGTGCCGGCGCTTTTATTGGGGTCTCAAAGTGACCGGCGCTTTATTGGGACCGTTGGTGTGGGCACTTTCTCTCTCTAAGACCCCCAAAGTGCTATTGGGAGGGCTATGGGGAGGCCCGGTGGAGATGCTCTAAGGGAATCTAAGGGGGCAACACATTTTGGACGCTCGAATTGTTCGCGGACGTCAGTTTGCGTCGCCTAGCGGACGCAAAAATGATCGCGAGGAGCAAATTGTCCGTTTGCGTCAGGGGCCACCTCCAACGGTTTGACGCATTTTTGACACCCACTGTTTTGTTTTCCTGCTTCTTCTTTTTCTCTTTTGTTGAAGAACTCTCCAATTTCTACATCGGTTGTAATTGTACTTAACGAATCTTTGAAAGAGCAAGTTCAAACGCGAGGCGGCGGAGGAGGCGGCGCATTGGGGCGAGCAGCCGCAGGCCCCAGCCCACCCGGAGGAGGCGGCGATCCTCGCATCGCTGAACGCACAACACTATCAGCGGTTGAAGGAAAAGGAGCGGGAGTTCGTCAACGACGCGAACCTCGAGCACACCCTCCAGATCTCGCGCCAGCGAGCGGCCACGGAGGAGGCGGGATGCCTCCTCATAGAGGCGGAGGGACCGAAGCTCGCAAAGCTCCACGCTCATCGCCACTACGAGGCGTTCGTCCGCGAGCAGGCGAGGCGCGCCGAGATCGAGGCTTCTCGAAAAAGGCTAGAAGCGCGAGGACAGCACCGCCGGCAAGCTCCTGCGATGCCGGCCGCCATGCTCCACCGCCATATGCGCGAAGCAAGGGACCAGAAGCGGGCACGGACGCAGACGGTAAAGGCGAAAAACGACGATGAGGCAGGCTCATCGAGCGCCCCAACCGACGGCCAGCAGATTAGGATTAAGTTTAAGTTTTATTTAGATTTAAATTCGAGTTACTTTTGTATAAATTTCGTATGAATTTCGGTTTTTAAATGTCATTTTAAATTTATATTTTTAATGAGGCTAAGCTATAGAGGCGCCAAATAAAGGATGTTGTGCCGCCGTCCCCCGTACGGTAGTGCCTGCAGCCGCGCTAAATTGGGGGCTGCCGGTGGAGAGGATGCTCATATTTTCGCTAAGAAAAGCGAAATTACAAACTGGGGCTATGAGATATTTATTGACATGACAGATTTAGTAAGCTGGCCGCACACTGGGGCGCAGGGGCGAAAGTATTCAAAGCTAAGCTAAGGCACAAAACGATAAGAGAAAGGACACCTCCAAAAGAAAGATAGAAGGTACTGGTCGCCTAGTGGATTCCCTGATAAAATAAAGAAATCACTCGGTCACTCTCGAAGTCACCCTCTTCTCTGCTTCCCCCTTGGCTCGCCGTCTCCAGCCTGTGTCCTCTCAGCCACCGCCTCGCTCGCCGCGTTTTTGCCCCCTGCGCGCCACCACCTATAAGTACGCTCAAATTTCTCAGCGCAGAGCAAAACCACTTCACTTCAGCAACCAAAACATCCATCACTTCGGCGGCCAAAGAACAGAGGCATAAGCTCCTTGTCGGATTGTGAATCGAGCAGAGCATGAAGATGTGTCCGATCAAGGAGGAGATGAGCGGGGACTCGGGGTCGCCGCGCAGTGTGGACTGCAACTCGCCCTCGACGTCCTCGGACCAGCAGACGCAGCTGGCGGCCTGGACGAAGCGGCCGGCGGGGCGGACCAAGTTCAGGGAGACGCGGCACCCGGTGTACCGCGGCGTGCGGCGCAGGGGCAATGCCGGGCGCTGGGTGTGCGAGGTGCGCGTCCCCGGCAGGCAAGGGAGCAGGCTCTGGGTCGGCACCTTCGACACCGCCGAGATCGCCGCGCGCGCTCACGACGCCGCCATGCTCGCCCTGGCCGGCGCCGGGGCCGCCCGCCTCAACTTCGCCGACTCCGCCGAGCTGCTCGCCGTGCCGGCCTCCTACGCCAGCCTCGAGGAGGTGCGCCGGGCAGTCACGGAGACCGTCGAGGGCTTCGAGCGGCGCCAGGCGCTGGGCGAGGAGGACGCTCTGTCCGGCACTTCCCCGTCGACGCCCTCCTCTCCCGTCACCGACGACGAGCAGTCGTCCTCGCGGGCCGACAACTCGCCGTTCGAGCTGGACGTGGTGAGCGACATGGGCTGGGACCTGTACTACGCGAGCTTGGCGCAGGGGATGCTGATGGAGTTGCCGCCTTCCTTGGCCGCGGCTGCCGCTCTCAGCGACTGCGGCGAGGCCAGCTTCGCCGATGTATCGCTCTGGAGCTACCAGAGCTAGCTCGCCGTGGCAGTGCTAGGTGTAGTTTGAATTTCGCTTTTTTCTTGTCTTGGCTTCCGACGTCGAAAGCTTGGCGCTGTACGGTCGCTGCTTGTAGTTTCTGGTAATGTGATCCTGCAGATTGGGGAAACAGAGCATTGCTTTTGACTATTGACTTTCCTGAATTAGGAGTAGTACTATACTAAAAACGGAAAGTTTTGCACTTTTACATGGGATGGCTAGTTTTGAAGACAAAGGGCAAAACTTTCCGTTTTTAGCCAAGTGGTGTGTTCTGACAAATGTGTCACAAAATTGTAATGGTACCTGGCAAAGACGCAATCGAGCGGTGTGTTTCAGCAAATGCCAGAAAATAACAGTGTCCTGTAGCAAATTTTCCCTTGTTAAAAAACTTGCTTTAGGCAATGAGCATGGGCGCACGTGACAGTCTTTGCCTTACTTAATTTTTTGAAATGGAGTTTTGTTATGTTGTACTCACTCCATTCAAAAAAATAGTTTCTCAACCTTTTCTAGATCTATAGCTAAAACATTTATAGATATATATATCGGTATCTAAACAAAGTTCAGAAGATTTTTTTTTGGAACGAATGAAGTACTAAACCCAAGTCCACTAAAGGGCATGAGCAATGGAGGCAACTGTCAAACTAGGCTTGGATAAAACTTTTGACGTATGCATGTCATGTTATGGTCTCATTAATATGTCTATCTTTTAAAAGTTGATTTGGTTTTTCTCTTTCTCTCTCACATTTTCACCCAGTTTTTATTTTATGACTGAAGATGCTGCCTCCTGATGAAGATGCTGCCTCCATATCCGAACCTAATTTGAACCACCCGAACCAAGATAAAGCTGTGAGGAAGGATAGGAGGGGTAGATCATTTACAAGCTTTACGGACAAAATACATCGATTAATGCTAAATGACAAAGCGATTACCATGTGAAGGATAATGTGCCTAACAGCACCACGATCATTAAGCGAGACTCGACACGATTGATGCGGAAGATGAAACATCGCTCCACCAATAGACCCCCAGAGGTATCACACGTTTTAAAACGATGTCCCACAAGAGGGTGAGCAACACCGAAAGTGGCTTCATCGTTCAATCTGGAAAATCCAATCTAGATATGCGGATTTCCTCGAAACATCTTGTCCCAAGGATGTTGTCGTTACCGATCATTGCCTTGGCTCCATCTCGCGCAGCAACCTCATGAGCGACAGCGTTCACCATCAATCTAGCCTAAGAGGTTACCATGCCATCCGCTCCATCGTCGTCGAAAGACGCTGTGGCGTGCGGCGGGTGTACCACTTCATGCCTCTGGTCTCGTAGCAGCATTCTCCCAGCCTCCGTCGTTCCGTGGTAGCTGCCTCGGATATCCAAGTCCACCTGACACGTCTGTCGTCCAGGGCCGGCCGCCACATTCGATTCGCAGGTACTCGCAACGAGAAGGCAAGGACACCAAACAAACTAATGAGTAGGGGAAAATCAATTGAATGGGGCCATTGCTTGTCCAAATTTCACAAAATTTGAAATTTTTATGTCAAATATAAATAAATCCTACTTCCTCTGGTTCATATTACTTGCCGCTAAAATGGGTAAATCTACAATTAAAATCTATCTGGATACACCTATATTAGTGTCAATAAATCAGAGGTAGTATTAAAATTTGGATTTTTGATTTGGGCCCACGCCAGAACGCAGCTCTTCTTGTGTCCGTGACTGCAAGAAGGGTCAAGGAGACAAAGGACATTGAGATGTAGCTGTACTGTTTTGGTACCTCAATTCGTCACAACCGCCTCCACGACTTGATTAATTTGTGAGTTAGGGCATCTCCAGCGGCGCGACGCAAACGCGTCCGTTTGTGTCCGCCGTGACCAAAAATGCGTCGCGCACCACCTCCAGCGACGCGGCGTAAAGTGACCGGGCCGTTCGCAGAGACGCAAACCTGGCCCAAATATGCGCCAGGTTTGCGTCTCGACGGACGCTGCGCGGACGAGCAAAGTGTCCGCCGGTCCTCGCACGGGCCCGCCTGGCAGCGGCACAACTGCTTCGTCTTCGGACATTACTTCTGGGCGGCGCGCCGCAACCTTCGCAGGCCACGCTAATGGCGTGCCTCGGCTTCCGCGAGCGTGCGCAGCTAGTAGACGTTGCACCGGCAGTCCATTGAAGGCGATATGGCGTCGGAGCCTTTTAAATGGACGCCGCCGCGTCCATTTCAACGACCAAACCATTGCCAAATCCCACGAGCATCCACCCCACCGACGCCATGGGAAAGAAATGCCGGCCGTTCCGCAAGACGAAGAACGACCAGGAGGCAAGCGGCTCGCGTTCCGGCAAAAAGGCAAGGGTCGGCCGGTACGTCCGCGTTGAGCTCGCGCGGCAGCTATGGGAGGAAAACCGGCATGTGCCATGGCCGGACGCGAACTTGCCGGGAGGGGGCTGGTACCTCAACTCGCGGCGTGTGCCGGTCCCCCCGTGCCGCGCGAGGGCCGAGAGCGGGGGACGAGGTGCGCCGCTGCCGAGCGATCTTGCCGCCGGATCTGCGGGAGGATGAGGCGTACGCGCTGAACTCCTACAACTGGATTTCATTCGGGACGTGGGAGTTTGACGCGCGCCGCCGCGCTGGCTACCTCGGCGACGTGGACTTCTTCGACCGAGAGATCGCCGCAGAAGAAGAAGAGAACGACGAGGAGGACGCGGACGACGAGGAGGGACGCGGACGAGGACGTCGACATGGTCGACTACGACCACGACGACGGCGGGCCGGCGTGGGATCCGGAGACCCAGCCGCCGGACCTTTCCGAGGATGAGGCCATTGCCATGACACCGGCCAACGGCGCGCGCAGACGAGCTCAACGAGCTCGCTTTGTGGGAGGGGCTCGCAATCCAGCTGCGGGAGTCAGCGCTCGCGCAGGGGAGGCCGGCAACTCCTCCGGCTACGCCGACGCGTTCCAACGGCCGCGCTCCGCCTGCTGCTCCGGCGTGGGATCCCTGGCCACATCCTCCTGCCCATGCGGCGGTACCTCCTCCACCGTCGGCGTACGAGCTTCCATGGCCGACGCCGAAGTTCATTAACCTCGTCAGCGACGACGACCAGTAGGCAGCACCAACTTTTAGCACGCCTTTATAGCTTTTTTATATTTTCTTAACATAAATTATGAATGAAAAAAAAAATTATGCGTCGCGCTGCTGGAGCCACCCGACGCAAACGGACGCCCGGATGATTTCAACCATTTCAGCGGACGCAAACAGACACGACGCGTCCGTTTCGACGTCCGAAATGCGTCGCGCTGGAGATGCCCTTACGAGAAAAGCTAGGCAGGTCAAAGTCAAGGCGCCTGAAAGTTGTTCTCTGCTGAGCGCAGTGATGACTCGTTGCACTGATCTGTACTAGCTGGGTTTTACCATACTCGGTTAACTTCCCAAATCCACCACGTGAATGAATTCATCAGGGTCAAACGCCGGCGGTAAAACCTCATGCCACTCGCTTTGACAGCTTTTACTTGAGCCATTCCACACGCAGGTCCAAGAGTCCAGGGCCACGGTGTGGAATATGCTGGTCCAAGAGCAAGTTTGCTCTGCGAAGCAAAGGTAGCTGTGCACAGCCGTGAAACAAACAAGAGAGCCGAACAGAAACAACTGCCGCGAATGAACAAAGTGCGCCCAGCAGCGCCGCGCTTTTGGGTGCCCACAAATCTATCTATCTGCGGCTGTGCTGCGTCGCAATCGCGTGCGAGTCATCGTCAAACTGGCCGCGCCCATCCTTATCGTGCTGGATAAAATATTGTTGCCGGTGACGAGTATATTCGCGGCGTTCGTATCTGCGTTCTGCCTCCGGTGCTGCTGGCTGGATGCGGCTAGAAAACGGCTGGCCTGCTCGCGTCACTGGTTTTCCGTAACCAGGGGCTGCTGGTCACGATTTGTGGCATGTGATGTGCATGTCTTGCTTTAGGTGTTGCTTTAGGGTGTGTTTCCAGTTTGCCTGGAGCTGCCGCTTGTTTATTCCTAAAGTGCTGAACTTCGGCCATCACATTATTGTTCTTTGGAGAAACAGGGAGCGAACAGCATGCCCTATGCAAACATCCACGTGTTGCATTACTCAAAGTTATGAAAGTTTGTATCTTGATGGATAACACCTGGTGTACATAAAAATTATGAGCGGGGAAATAATGAAGCAATGTGCTTAAGCAACTTGAATTATTCTCAAAATTCGCTAGCCACCTTAATTTTAGATAGCCCGAGCAACCGTCTTCACACGGCTGCATCCAGAATTTATAGGCGTCCGTTACGCCTCAAATAACAAGGTAGGACCATGTCGTGGGGTATTCCTAACGCAGGCCCCGAAGGGGAAGAGGAGAACGGACAAGAGGCAACAGATCCGAGAGGCGCAAGCGCTAACAAAGGGGACCCACCAAGTGACGGGGACCACCGGCAACCATCGTGCGGGGGTGTACAAGGCAACGATCGCGCCAGCGGCGTCTGGCATCTCTCATAAATTCTCTGAACCGTTCCACTGGATTTTCTCTTCATCCCTCTCTAGCCGCATGCTATTCTTGCCCTCGTGATGCGGGTTGTATCCAGATTTGTGAATCTCATGTGTGAATTCGTGAATTAAGCGTGGGCTAAACACTGTGAGAGATCTAATGTGTTACATGCCACTCTACGAGTAGTCATGCAGATAACCTGTAAACTACATACCCAACTTTGTTAAATAGAGCACCATATGTTCACTGCCTTCTCTAACTCATGTTTCATGAAAAGAAATATATCGTCGGCATATAGTTAAATAGACAATCCCCCACCTACTGAATACGGTACTAGTTTACCCACTTGATCATCCTCTTTTTCCCTTGCAACAAAGATAATCAACATATCTGCCACTATAATAATAAAAAAGTATGGGTGATAGGGGATCATTTTGTGTGAATCCCTTTCTTGTTTGGCAATAATGGCAAATATCATTACTACCTTTACTCCAATATATCCACCATGAATAAATTGCACAATTAACTTGCCCGATAGTCCGGTGCAAATCCTTTCATGCACAATGTTTCCTCAAGAAAATACCATTTGACCTTGTTATATATCTTTTCATAATCAAATAAAAGAGAACTCCATTTATTTTCTTCCTATGAAGTACGTGGATGGTTTCATGCAACACTACCACTTGCCGAAGCATACGACGGTCTTGCCTGAGAGCAGTTTGAGTTGGTCAAATTACCTTTGGGGTTATCCTCGTTATTATATTAGTACCTTTTTGTGAATATATTGAAATTCACATTTATCAGACAAATTGGAAGATAATGTTGTATTTGAACCGCATCCTCTTTCTTATGAAGTATAGTTATTAGTACAAAATTCACCACCCCTTTTGCCGCAACATTTTAAACAATGCCATCAAGTCATTCTTTATGACCTACCAAGAGGTTTGATAAAATTCTGATGGAAACACATATGGTCCTAGAGCTTTGTGCATTCCATTTGAGATATGGCCTCAAAATTTTCTCCCTCTATAAACTACTAGATATAAGAAGGTTGATATTGTGTTGACAACCGTGGAATATCTGAATTCACATCTTGTGCAAAAATTAATATTCACATTCCATTCGAGAAGATATCTAGTGCTACCACCTCTTTGCATGCTACCGTGCTACCGTACAAAAAAAATGTATTTTATACGTGTCAAAAAATTATATGAAAAAATATGAGTACTCATGAAGCATGTCCGTACAACATCCCAAAATTTCATATCCAAAATCGACATGGACACTGAGAAACAAAAAAGAGAAAATCAGCATGAATAGTGCTACCTAGTGTCACAAAAAGACAAATCAGAAAATGACACTATTCATGCTGATTTTCTCTTTTTTTATTTCTCAGTGTCCATGTCGTTTTTGGATATAAAATTTTGGGATGTTGTAGGGACATGCTTCATGAGCACTCATAATTTTTCGTATAATTTTTTGACACGTATAAAATACATTTTCTGTATGGTAGCACGGTAGCACCTAAAGGGATGGTAGCACTAGATATCTTCTCGTTTCGATAGGATTGGTGCCGTTTTCTCTGTGGTGTCGCAAATGTAGTGGAAGGGATGAAAATAAATTGATTAGAGGAAAATTGCACAAAATTACCTCTATTGAGGCTATCGGTACACAAAACCACGACGTTCAGAGTTTTATTTTTATTTGTGATGCACAAAATCACGAATTTTGGGGCATCAAGTTGCAGATGCAACAAATATTGGGTCGAGCAGGATAACAACGATTCTGAAAGTTGTTGCTTCATTACACTGTACCTGCAATTAAAGGCTTCAGCCACCTAGTATGTGATCATCGCCGTCGAGTGTCCCTTTGCGCCTTCACCCCTACTAGCACACTGATGGACTAGTACAATAGCATCTCATTGTGTAAGTAATGGTAAAACTAGTGAAGAAAGCACCAAACTCCTTTACCTCTTGAGTTATACCTGTAATTTCAGGTCTGCCAATGGAAGGTTCCTTTATTAATTTAACCACCTCTTGAGCATTAGATTTGATTTCGACCATGTGACTATGTGAGAACCCCTCTCCACCGCCAACTGGATGACATCACGGATAGCCAGAGCTTCCACTGCCATCGGACTCACAACATGAGGATACGAGAGAGCTTGTGCCACAATCAGCTCCCCTTCATGGTCGTGTACCACTAGCCCACTTGATCCATGCATCTCCACCTCTCTAAAGCTCGCATCCACACTGATCTTAAGGACATTATGACCAAGCCTTCTTCCAACGTGTTCTCACACGAGGATGTTTAGGCACCTTGCTCTTGCCCGTACGAGCAAGATCATTTGTGGCTTCCAAGGTCCATTTAACTGATTCAATAACCGGTCTTCCTCTCCTCTATCATCATGCCACACCTTGTTGTGTTCAGTCCAATTCGCCCAACACCCACATAAAATAACACTTGCATTTTCCAGGGTCGTGATTTTTTCCATCTATCAGATCTATTGCCGAAGAGGCCAGGCATAATTCTGGTACTTCGATCCTCTTGGCTTCCTTCAACTTGTGCCAAAACTGCTCGGCCCATGTACATTCAAAAAGAGCATGCAAAGTTGTCTCCTCCTCGGCACCACAGATTTTGAAATGGTCTATTAGTTCCATATGTCTCTGTTTTAGAACTTGGCGACCCAAAGAAGGCACAGACGTGCCTGCAAAAGGCCCCTCGCTCGACTACAAATAAAGTTGTCAGGAGAAAATAGTTATGGGCTCGGCACCGTATGTTTTTCTAGAAACAAAATCATGAAAATGCATGATCGTTTAGATTTTTATAGAAAGCTCCGGATCACGCCACGTCCGCGCACCACTGCGGGAACATTCTCCCCATATGTTCTCCCTTATTCATTTAAGGGTACCATAAAAGATCTAAAACACAAACAACACACATGCACCACAAGTTAGAACTATTTTCCAACGTTTCTACTTTCTACTCCACCACAAAAACTTGAGCAATCTTTGAAGTCATCACTATCCTTAGCGCAATCACCGTAGACGTTGCCACCATCCCTGACATCGTTACCATAGAAAACACCGACGCTGTTGCTGCGGCGGCCAACGCTGGACCGTATGTGTTTCTTCCTTTCCTATTTCAATATTTACTAGAATTTCTAGTTATAGTTTCTGAGGTAGATGCAATTGTTTCGTCTTGTCTCGATTCGATTTGTTCATCTTCTATGTTGATCTACATGTTTAGTTTACTTGTTGTTTCTGTAGTCATGTTTTATCAATTGCCATGAAAATAACCACAAGATTAAAACACCACATGGATAAGATCCAAATAACAACAAAGAAAGATGATACAAAAGTTTGAGCTCTCTCTCTCTCTCTGAACGATATCAAGTATAGGGTGAGGAGACGCGTATATAAGAGGAGTCTCTAAATCTTGATTTTAAGGTGTAAGTATAGGGTTGAGGAGATGTTTGTTGCATTAGCCTATATAAGGGTACAAAGTGGAAGTTATGGATTGATTTCCTCCCTTGTCTTCACTCTCCTCTCCCCCTTTCCTAAGAGCTCCTATGTCGCCCCTAGCTCTTCTCCCCCTCCTCTCCGGTGGCCTAGATAGCAGGAGATGACATGTGAGAGGAGGGCGGCTTGCTATGAATAGTACTAGTGGTAGGGTCAAGGTTTATCTAGGGTAGGTGTTTCCCATGTGGCGTTTGGCATGATGTCGTAGGGGAGTTTGTCTTCGGAGCCTACGAGCAGCCTCTGGTGGTGGATAGTTGTGTTTCTACTAGATTTAGTGTTCGCGGGGATGGAACTGTCGGGTGGCGGTGATGCTCCAGCCTCCTTTCAGAATAAGCTTGCTTTTGGAGGTGATCCAGATCTGGACGACGTTGTTCTGCTACCTCCTTCTTCTTGCCACCGAGGTGAAGGAAGACCCAAACGGTGGTGGCTTTCGCTTTGTGCTAGAGCTGGAGGCTAGGGAATCGAGGCTGCATCCATGGAAATCTTCGGGAGTTCATTCTCAATTATCCTTGACAACCTACTGTTGTTCAGTTACGGAATCCAATGGCTGTAAGGTAGCACTCCCTCCCTGGTCGTTGACAACAAGCTGTAGAAAGGTGTTCAACCTCCAGACCTTCGTGCCATATTGGAGGCCATGTAACTCCGCCGCAGTGTGCGCCTGCCACTCCACCCTTAGTGGCTATGTCACAGGTGGTGTTGTGGTCAATCGTGGCCCGAAGCTTCGTTTAGAAATCGACAAAAAAAGGAGCGGAAAGAAGATCTGAACTTGGTTTCTTTTTCCATTTTTTTAGGGTCTCCGGTGCAAAAGTTGAGGGTCAAGTTATATTTTCCTTTATTATCACGATTTTTTTTTTGTAAATACTCCAGACCATGGTATAAATGGAACAACAATGTCGTTCCAGACCCCTTTTTCTTTTAAAAAAATGAGATGCAAGGCATTCAGCCGGGGGACCCCAACGCAATACCCAGTGCGTTCTCAAGATGGCAAAGAGCCAAAGACGAATTAGCCGCTGCATCGCCGCTGTTTAGCACGAAGCAGGAAGCTGCCTTTTTGTTTTTGACACTTCAAAGCCAGCAAAATCCTCACATGCCCACCCGCTGAAAAGTCACATGGCACTATCAACGATCATAATTTAATCCCATTGTCGCCAGTTGTTCGGACACCGTCATCAACTCCGCTGTCTTGAGCGCGTTCAAACTCTTCCAGGCTTCCAGCTCCCGCACACCAAACGCATACGTATAAATAAGCATCGCACACTCCCCAGATGTTCGCAACACAGAACACACTCACTCAAGCTCAGGCATCTCACAGCTAGCTCACTCCACTCTCCAAGATCAACTAGGAAGAACGCCATCACTGAGCACTCTGCCTGTATCCATGGACATGGGCCTTGAGGTCTCCAGCTCATCCACCTCCTCCTCGTCGGCGTCCGCCACGGCCTCGTCCGAGCACAGCAGGGTGATGGCGCCAGCGAAGCGCCCAGCGGGGCGCACCAAGTTCCGGGAGACGCGGCACCCGGTGTTCCGCGGCGTGCGGCGCCGGGGCAACGCCGGCCGGTGGGTCTGCGAGGTGCGCGTCCCCGGGAAGCGCGGCGCGCGGCTCTGGCTTGGCACCTACGCCACTGCCGAGGCCGCCGCGCGCGCCAACGACGCCGCCATGCTGGCGCTCGGAGGAAGCTCCGCCTCGTGCCTCAACTTCGCCGACTCCGCCTGGCTGCTCGCCGTGCCGTGCGCGGTCGCCGACCTCGCCGACGTCCGCCGCGCCGCGGTCGAGGCCGTCGAGGACTTCCAGCGCCGGGAGGCCGCCAGCGTCCCCGAGGAGCCCACCTCTAGCGATTCTTCTGCAGCATCCTCGCCTGACAACGCTCGTTCGTCCGAGACGTCGGAACCTTCGGCGGCCCATGCAGAGCTCGATGGCAGCGATATGTTCAGGCTTGACCTGTTCCCGGAACTCGACTTGGGCTCGTATTACACGAGCCTGGCGGAGGCCCTGCTCATGGACCCGCCGCCGCTGGCCACCGCCAACGGCTCGTCCTGGGACAACGGAGACTGCGGCGACGGTGCAGCCGACTTCTCGCTCTGGAGCTACTAGCTAGTGTCGATAACTTTCCGCCGCTGATTCTATACTCTGTTTTGACTCTCTAGGTTTTTATTTTTCTTTGCAAAGGGTCTTTTGCGAGCAGACTATGTAGCTAATAAATGGAAGCTCATTCAAATCCAGAACTGAACTATGAAACACATTTTAGTTCCTCAAAATTGGTCTGCCACCGACTCAGATTCTTCTCTTCATGAAACGTACATGTGATTTCAAACAATAACAGCAACATGAAAATGACAAATCAGAGGCCTGCAAAGGATTCCAGGAAAAGGAAGTGTTCTTTCATGTGCCATGACCTTAACAGGCAAAGCAAAACCAGACGAGAGTTGGAGGTAACTTTCAGGGATCAGTTGATGCCGAGGTGAGATCCAAAGTGCGCTAAACCCTTGATCGCAACCAGAAATTAATCCACAAGATGTGGTGTCATGCCTTCTATCCGTCTAGAACATGTGTGCTCTAGGGTTGATCTGGTCATGCGGTCTAGCTCTGAATCTTCTTTGTGTTTCTTATTGTCAAGATTTTTTGCAGCTGGGCGAGCTGTCAAGTCGCCTCACTTTTTTTTCAGTGGGTGGTACTGAAGTGTAGAGGCAGCCGCACACTCTCACGCGCTCCATGGCTCCTTCCGAAATCTTCTGTCGAAGAGAGCGAGCGAGATGCGTTGTGTCTCCCTGGCTTTGCTGGATATTTCGATTTGTAGGGATTGTAGTGATACTGGACAGTACGGACTGACTGGTACGTGCGCAGAATTTTGATTCCTATATCTTCTCGAAAGACGTTCGTTCACCAGATTATTGTGGCCCGGAAAATCTCTTTGCCGAACGAACTTACAGGGACTTTTTTCTGTACTTGTAGAGTTTGAGGGATTTTCGAGGTGTTATATAGAATTGAAATTTCCTTAGTTATTCATCTAGAGTGGGCCATGCCCACGGTTATCTTGTGATTTTACGATCTGCTGGGACAAATTTGGTACATGTCATGATGGTATCTTAATCTGGTTATATCTTGGACGTATCCCGATACGTATTGTGGTATCTTTAGTATCTCAATACAAAGTCGATACCATAAGATCCAACACCTATACCAACAAATAAGGACACAACAACGTGGCAAGCTGGAGTGTAAAATTTATTCTATACTCTCAAGGCTAACTAAATATTTGAACAATATATAGTCAATTAGTATGAACAAGATTCGTATAAAATAGGAGTTTCCAGCAAGAATGCAACCAACTAGTCATTTGTGTATATTGTTTTAAATCATATGGGCACAACTTTTAACTTTGTGGGTTCATAATTAGTTGTGTTTGTATCATGTGTTGGACGAGTTGACCCATATTTATATTTTATTATACAAATGCAGTAGTTACACGATCAGCCTATATGATAAGACATAGAACAATGCTCAAAATTCAAATTTAAAATTATTTGAGGTATAATTTTAATGTATACATACATTATATGTAAAATAAAAATCACATGGTATCGTGATACTACGATATGATTCTACCATATGATACTACTAACAAGAAACAATACTAAGTACTATCCGATACAAAAAAACCTTCGCCGTGCAAGAGTTGCAAGAAAATCTTCGTTGCTAGTGAGCCACTCTCCATCGGCTCGCTCTTTTAGCTCGACTCGACTTTGACTCGGAAAGAAATGGGCTGAGTATAATCAGATCCTATAGCTCGACTAATAAAAACAAACAAACTGATATTGGCTAGTTTAATTAAATAATTATTCTTTAGCTTATATGTTGTGAACAGTGTTTTACTTTCCTTCTACATGCAACCAAAATATGGAAGGTTAATTAAAGGAGAACATTTAGGAATTAATATGCTTTTCGCCACCTATGAATAGGCCACCATAGGACTTCTGGCCGAGACATTAGAACACACCTTATCTACCTTGCTATATCATTCATTATTTCATCCTAGATTTTTTTTTTGAGAACGCAGTACAACGCAGACGCTCACAAACACGCACGTACAAACACCCCTATGAACACCTCCGAGGGACTAAGCCGGCATATCTTGAGGTTGACGAAGTTACCACTGGCGCCTCGCTGTTGACGGGCACGTCACCTACCACTGAAAGCATAGCGCCGGTTAAATCCTGAAATAAATCCAGGTAAATGCAAACACCCATGTCAAGTCTAGGACTTGAACCTGGGTGGGTTGGTTCCACCACAAGGGACCTAACCACCAGAGCCAAGCTCTGTTTGCTAGATATTTTTTTCCAATAAAGAGTGTTCTATTATTCTTAAAATGTTTAAGAATTACACCTGGCCTCTTATAACCTGAAAACACACAACCACTCTACAAACCAAGATTCGAACACATAAAACAAAAAAGGCTCAATACAAGTACTAAGGAAACTATATCGCCCCCCTAGTGCGGTGGAGGTCTAGTCCTGAGATTACATTGCCACCCATGTTGGTAATAAAAAAAATCGTCGGGTCCTCCAACCAGGTAGACACCTTAGTAAATAGATCACAGACTCTCCAAACAATAAAGAGACATCCATGAACCAATTTGAATAATCTTTCTATTCTTAATAGATGATCCCATTTTCGTGCACATGCAAGGTATCCACCTCATCAAGAACGTCCAACCAATCCTAGCCTTCCACCTGAACAGTCTGCCATGTCACCATTTTATTTTATTAGATTGTTTATACGGCTGATTAACAGTTAATCACTATGGAACGTCACTAAAAATAGTCTGCATGTTTCCTCTCCACACCGATCACTAAATTGACCCTTGCCCTCCTCAAACGATCACAACATTGATGAACATTAATTAATTTCTTTGGCATGCACCTTCGCTCCTTCCTCTCCTCGCAGCACTAGGGGCAAACGGAACCACCGACGAGCCAGCAACAAGTAAACCTATTTCTCATGTCGTGCCACTGAAGCGCGAGGCCTGTCACTCTTCAAGTATCACTTCTGTTCTTTTCATCAATTGTGCACCTCAATAGTCGTTGCCCATCCATTCACCTCCCCACCTTCCTCTCTTTCTAAATTCTGATGGGTTGTAATTGTCCACTGGCCCACCACTTTCATTTCCGGACTCTGGTATATATCTCAAATCCTCACCATTGTGGCCACACTCCCTACTTACTCAATCTTCGGTTGTAGTTCCTGCTGCTCCTAGCCTGTCTTCGGCGACCATGCAGAGAGCCGCCGTAATGCTGTCTGATGGATACACCGTTCCCGATCAGTCGATTATGACAAAGAGCTCCAAGAGGGTGGAGGTAATGGCGCTGCAGATCAAGGCAAGGATATCACCCATCAAGTCGAACCAGAGGTCTGAAGAGGGCCAGTAATTCAAATAAGAGGAAACGGTGGCCACCAAGCAAGCAGAAGAAACAAGGTATGAAGCCTTTGTCTTCGTTTAAGCCATGAGGGTCCAAATGACTGGAAGTTGTATTTGTTTCTTTCCTATTGACCGTAGCGTTAGTTACCAAACCTGTTTTCTGGTTCATATAATCATTTTGCATATTCTTATTTTCCGTTTGATTCAAAATTAGGAAATTTATAATCAAATGATTTTTCAGAATAAGTACTTCTATCCTTTGGCGGTGATCCAATCCCTGTGAGAGAAAACAATACATAAATGTTGGCACATCCTCCATTTTTTCTGCTTATACTAACTGACTTTCCCAAGTTTCATACGGCCTGTATATCGCTGTCAAGCGAAATCATTATCATGAGTATGGTGTTCAGAGCATGCGTTACTGACCTGATTATTCTCTGATATGATACTTTGCCCCCAATTAAACCATATTTTTCAATAATTTGTGCAAAATGAAATAATTATAACAGGTAATGCGCATCCAAGTTTCAACTTTTCATGCATGGATACTTGATGGTCACGCTCCAAAATTCCGTTTCAAACAAAAAAAAGATGGTCACGCTGCAAAATCTGAGATATGGGAGCAATTCTACTTACATGATTGATTGCACTGCCAAAATCGAATGGGCTTCAATCAGGTTTGTCAATATCTAAAATTTAATAATTTGTCCTTTTCTATAATCTTCTACGGTACCATGTTAAAATCATGTGTTCTATTTTCAGGAACAAATACACAAATAGTTCACGT
Organism: Lolium rigidum; assembly: GCF_022539505.1. Classification (NCBI taxonomy): domain Eukaryota; kingdom Viridiplantae; phylum Streptophyta; class Magnoliopsida; order Poales; family Poaceae; genus Lolium; species Lolium rigidum. The sequence continues at coordinate 242,280,082 of NC_061512.1, read as the reverse complement.
GATTACGGCACTGCCAGGGCAGGTCTATTGAAGACAAATCCGATTAGCTCAGCGTTGCATTACTAAAAAAAAAAAAAATCCTATAGTTACATTCCGAAGTATATTCCCATGTCTTGCTGATATGTTCCTACCTATTTTGCATTACAAAGATGTTTAATCAATCGTGCGATACATCATCTTTTGTTTTTTATGTTCAATCTGTTATACCCTTTTTTTCTCGGTTCAAATTTTCTGAATCCCCCTGGGAATACAATTTGTTAAGCTCTGATCTTAAAATAATCTTCTTCTTTATTATATGATTTAGCCCACTTTCATTGCTATAAATTGCCGCAGCAACGCGCGGCCGGGCATTATCTAGTTGATTATATAGATCAAGCCAATTGAAAGTCAAAGAATAAGTGTTTAATAGTATCTTCCTAGAAAAGAAATGTCTTATTGTGTTTTGAGATAACATTAGTTCACTTTAAATTGTATGAAAGGATTGTTCTAATATAGAGGAATTTCATTGTCTTACTTAGTTTGAAACTCGGTCAAGATCGTTACAAACTGACTCTGAGCTAAATTTACACAACGATCTATAACTCAACTCAACTCGTTCAAGATCTGAGCAAAATTTGAATTTGAAGAAATTTTAAATCTGAGCAAAATTTGAATTCTATAAGTTTTTCGAATCCGAGGAAAATTTGAATTTGAAAAGTTCTTGAAACCGGTCGAAAACCGAACAGACAGGCCAAAAACCGCACAAAACTAGACTAGGACCTCCTAGAATATTCCTTTTTTAGAACTTCTAGAATATTTCTAAAACCGGAAAAAACCGAAACAAATAGACCACTTGGTCGCTTCTGTGTCTAGCGGACCGCGGTCCAAAAGTGTTATGCGTATTAACCCGCACCAATGAGGAAATCGTTAAAAAAAGGCCGACCTTCGCGAAGGGAAGACAACTCGCTCTGCATACGACAAATGGCGCGTTGTGGTGCCAGAAAATCCCTGGGAACTAGTCTCCCTGCTCGCCACGTGTCGCAAGGGGAAGCAAGGTGGGGATGAGGGAGGAGAGAGAAGAGCTGGGTTGTGTTAGTTTTTTCCTTTTTTTGATAGATTCGTTTTTTTTAAATGAAATATCTTGAGAACCGTAAGTCCAAATGACGAACCGTTTACACTTTTGAGATCCTCTCATCGAGATCTTCAAAACTAGATCTCATGTTGATAGGTTTCGAGATACTTTTTCTTTCGTACTTCCTATACTACTATGGTTGTACTCGTGTTGTGTATCTAACTGTACTCGTGCATGAACTGATAAGTACTTCTGCGTATTTAGTGCATTTTTACCTTTACTCGTGTGAGCAACTGTATCTGTACTCGTTCGTGTGCGTGACTGTACCTGTCTTATGTGGACGACTGTACCTGTACTCGCTCGTGTAGGCGACTGTACTTACTCGTGTGCGCGACTGTACCTGTCTCGTGTGAGCGACTGTACCTGTACTCGTTCGTGTGCGCGACTGTGTAGACGACTGTACCTTTTTTGTTTTAAATATTAGGCTGTGGTCTCGATATTGGGCTATGGGCTGTATGAGCCTCTTGTGATTGGGCTAGGGACTGGCGCGAAGAACAGATAACGCGGGAAAGAAAAAGAATGTGCCTTTCTGGGCCTCTATGGGCTGAGCCGGTCGGTGGAGGCCAATTCACTACTTCCAAACAACGAAGCTGCCTTTTCCTTTTCCTCTAAAAAAAATGCCGCAAGCTGTCTTTGCTTCACGCTGAATTCTTCCACGCGTCAATCTCACAAGAGCCACGATGTCTTGAGCGTGTTCAAAATCGAAGCTCCCACATACTCCTAACAAACACAAACCTATAAATAAGTACCACACCATCTCACGGCTAGCTCACACTCCTCACTAAGCTCATCTGCTCAAGAAGGAAGCCACCAGCCCATCACCAAGCAGTCTGCCGGAAGCCACGGACAAGAGCTCCTCACCCTCCTCCTCATCGATGTCGTCCTCCCCTGAGCGCAACACGACAAGGTGGGCGGCGCCGGCGAAGCGGCCCGCGGGGCGCACCAAGTTCAGGGAGACGCGGCACCCGGTGTACCGCGGCGTGCGGCGCCGGGGCAGCAACGGCCGGTGGGTCTGCGAGGTGCGCGTCCCCGGCAAACGCGGCGCGCGGCTCTGGTTCGGGACGTACGTCACCGCCGAAGCCGCCGCGCGCGCGAATCACGCCGCCATGCTCGCCCTCGGCGGCCGCTCCGCCACCGCGTGCCTCAACTTCGCCGACTCTGCCTGGCTGCTCTCCGTGCCGTCCGCGCTCTCCGATCTCCGCGACGTTCGCCGCGCCGCCGTCGAGGCCGTCGCAGACTTCCAGCGCCGGCAGGCCGTCAGCGCCCCCCACGGCACAGCCGCTGCGGAGGAGCCCTCGTGTAGCGATTCTTCAGCCTCGTCGTCGGCTGACAGTACCGGTTCATGGGAGACGTCGGGATCGTACGCCGATGCAGTCGTCGAGGTGCCGGTAACAATGGACAGCGATATGTTCAGGTTTGACGTGTTCGCGGAAATGGACTTGGGCACGTACTACATGAGCCTCGCGGAGGCCCTGCTCATGGACCCGCCGCCGCCGGCCACCACCACCGGCGCGTACTGGGACAACGCAGACTGCTTTGACGGCGGAGCTGATGTGGCTCTGTGGAGCTACTAGCTAGGCAGGCAGCTGCTTAGCTCGATAATCCCCAGCACCAACTGATTCTGCTATGTAGCATTTTTTTTGGTTCCATCTGCATTTTTTTTTATTTACTGGGAGACTCTGTTTTTTTTTCGAAATGAGGAAAACTCGTCCCAGCTTCCGCATCCAAGGAATGCACACGGTATCTTTGGAAGATTAAAATACCTCTCAAGATAAAGATATTTATGTGGTTTCTTAGTAATAAAGTGTTACTTACTAAGGATAATCTAATAAAGAGGAAGTGGACGGACAGTCAAAAATATTGTTTCTGTGATAATAATGAGACCATTGAACACTTGTTTCTATCTTGTCCATTTGCAAAATTAGTCTGGAGAATGGTATATTTTGCTTATAACATTCCTCCCCTGCTAATATCACGAATATGTTTGGCAATTGGTTAAATGGAGTGAAAAGAAGGATAAACAGCATATCCGTATTGGAATCTCAGCAATTTGTTGGTCAATATGGACAAGTAAAAATGATATTGTGTTTAATAAACAAAAGGGAACTAATTTTTGCAGGTTATTATTCGTGCAGCGCACTGGATTCAACTTTGGGCGTATCTTCTCCCGGAGGACCAGCGGGATATTATGGCTATTGGATGCAACCGAATCCTGACGGTCGCACAGGATTGTTATTTCCGGGCTACTGGATGGCAGCACACTAGAAGAATTGAAGATTGAAGATGGATAGATTTTGTTTGCTGTTCATCTTTTTGTGGTTGTTCCTTGTTACATCTTTAGTATCTATGTGATTGTAACAAGTACACTGTTTTGAACTTCGTTCGTTATTTTAATAAAAGACATGGCTGTGTGCATCTATTGATGCAGAGATCGGAGCAATGCTCCCATATCGGGAAAAAAATGAAGCTATAAAAGTAATCTAATGGGTTCAGCCTTTGTAGCACTGGTATCATCTTTGCTGATAATTAATGTTTAATGCAAAAAAATAGTGAAGGATTTTCTGAATTCATTGGTGTCAGCTGACACCATTACTATGCATGCAGCTCCGTCCCTGCTTGTCCTCGACAACTGCGAGTAGAGAGGCGTCCACGAGTAGCAGCGGGCAGCGAAAACAGTGGCGCCGGCGGGGTACGCGCTGGCATAGCGGCGTCAGTGAACTCATCCTCGGCTAGATTTATCGTACCGCTTCGGTTTCAAGCTCGGGAAACTTATCTCGACCAGTTTCTAAAATTGCACTATGCATTGGCTTCTCACTAAAATAAGCCTAACTTAAGCCGAACAGTTCTTTTCAGCTTCAGCTGTTTGACACCTAGAAGCCCCTAACCTCGTCCAGACTCTGAGTTGTCCATGTTACGTGCCGATTTCCTGCCAATAGAAGAATAGTTTTTTTTTTTTTGAGGGATCAACAGAAGAATAGATAACGCGGGAAGAAAGCGAGTGTGCCTTTCTGGGCCTCCATGGGCTGAGCCGGTCGGTGGAGGCCAATTCTCACTACTTCCAAACAAAGAAGCTGCCTTTTTCCTCTGGAAAATGCCGCGCCAGCTGTCTTTCCTTAACGCTGCATTCTGCCACGCGTCAATCTCACAAGACCCACTATGTCTTGAGCGCGTTCAAACTCGGAGCTCCACATAACAAACACAAACCTATAGATAAGTCGCAGACACTCTCACTGAATCTTAACCATCTCACGGCTAGCTGAGTCACACTCCTCAGTCCTCACTAAGCTCATCTGCTCAAGAAGGAAGCCACCCGCCGATCATCGGGCACAAGCAGTCTGCCGGTAGCCATGGACTCGAGCTCTTCATCCGCCTCCTCCTCATCGACGTCCTCCTCCCGTGAGCACAACACGGCAGGGTGGGCGGCGCTGGCGAAGCGGCCCGCGGGGCGCACCAAGTTCAGGGAGACGCGGCACCCGGTGTACCGCGGCGTGCGGCGCCGGGGCAGCAACGGCCGGTGGGTCTGCGAGGTGCGCGTCCCCGGCAAACGCGGCGCGCGGCTCTGGTTCGGGACGTACGTCACCGCCGAAGCCGCCGCGCGCGCGAATCACGCCGCCATGCTCGCCCTCGGCGGCCGCTCCGCCACCGCGTGCCTCAACTTCGCCGACTCTGCCTGGCTGCTCTCCGTGCCGTCCGCGCTCTCCGATCTCCGCGACGTTCGCCGCGCCGCCGTCGAGGCCGTCGCAGACTTCCAGCGCCGGCAGGCCGTCAGCGCCCCCCACGGCACAGCCGCTGCGGAGGAGCCCTCGTGTAGCGATTCTTCAGCCTCGTCGTCGGCTGACAGTACCGGTTCATGGGAGACGTCGGGATCGTACGCCGATGCAGTCGTCGAGGTGCCGGTAACAATGGACAGCGATATGTTCAGGTTTGACGTGTTCGCGGAAATGGACTTGGGCACGTACTACATGAGCCTCGCGGAGGCCCTGCTCATGGACCCGCCGCCGCCGGCCACCACCACCGGCGCGTACTGGGACAACGCAGACTGCTTTGACGGCGGAGCTGATGTGGCTCTGTGGAGCTACTAGCTAGGCAGGCAGCTGCTTAGCTCGATAATCCCCAGCACCAACTGATTCTGCTATGTAGCATTTTTTTGGTTCCATCTGCATTTTTTTTTATTTACTGGGAGACTCTGTTTTTTTTTCGAAATGAGGAAAACTCGTCCCAGCTTCCGCATCCAAGGAATGCACACGGTATCTTTGGAAGATTAAAATACCTCTCAAGATAAAGATATTTATGTGGTTTCTTAGTAATAAAGTGTTACTTACTAAGGATAATCTAATAAAGAGGAAGTGGACGGACAGTCAAAAATATTGTTTCTGTGATAATAATGAGACCATTGAACACTTGTTTCTATCTTGTCCATTTGCAAAATTAGTCTGGAGAATAGTATATTTTGCTTATAACATTCCTCCCCCTGCTAATATCACGAATATGTTTGGCATTTGGTTAAATGGAGTGAAAAAGAAGGATAAACAGCATATCCGTATTGGAATCTCAGCAATTTGTTGGTCAATATGGACAAGTAAAAATGATATTGTGTTTAATAAACAAAAGGGAACTAATTTTTGCAGGTTATTATTCGTGCAGCGCACTGGATTCAACTTTGGGCGTATCTTCTCCCGGAGGACCAGCGGGATATTATGGCTATTGGATGCAACCGAATCCTGACGGTCGCACGGGATTGTTATTTCCGGGCTACTGGATGGCGGCACACTAGAAGGATTGAAGATTGAAGATGGATAGATTTTGTTTATTGTTCATCTTTTTGTGGCTGTTCCTTGTTACAGCTTTAGTTTCTATGTGATTGTAACAAGTACACTGTTTTGAACTTCGTTCGTTATTTTAATAAAAGACATGGCTATGTGCATCTATTGATGCAGAGGCCGGAGCAATGCTCCCATATCGGGAAAAAAATGAAGCTATAAAAGTAATCTAATGGGTTCAGCCTTTGTAGCACTGGTATCATCTTTGCTGATAATTAATGTTTAATGCAAAAAAATAGTGAAGGATTTTCTGAATTCATTGGTGTCAGCTGACACCATTACTATGCATGCAGCTCCGTCCCTGCTTGTCCTCGACAACTGCGAGTAGAGAGGCGTCCACGAGTAGCAGCGGGCAGCGAAAACAGTGGCGCCGGCGGGGTACGCGCTGGCATAGCGGCGTCAGTGAACTCATCCTCGGCTAGATTTATCGTACCGCTTCGGTTTCAAGCTCGGGAAACTTATCTCGACCGGTTTCTAAAATTGCACTATGCATTGGCTTCTCACTAAAATAAGCCTAACTTAAGCCGAACAGTTCTTTTCAGCTTCAGCTGTTTGACACCTAGAAGCCCCTAACCTCGTCCAGACTCTGAGTTGTCCATGTTACGTGCCGATTTCCTGCCAATAGAAGAATAGTTTTTTTTTTTTTTGAGGGATCAACAGAAGAATAGATAACGCGGGAAGAAAGCGAGTGTGCCTTTCTGGGCCTCCATGGGCTGAGCCGGTCGGTGGAGGCCAATTCTCACTACTTCCAAACAAAGAAGCTGCCTTTTTCCTCTGGAAAATGCCGCGCCAGCTGTCTTTCCTTAACGCTGCATTCTGCCACGCGTCAATCTCACAAGACCCACTATGTCTTGAGCGCGTTCAAACTCGGAGCTCCACATAACAAACACAAACCTATAGATAAGTCGCAGACACTCTCACTGAATCTTAACCATCTCACGGCTAGCTGAGTCACACTCCTCAGTCCTCACTAAGCTCATCTGCTCAAGAAGGAAGCCACCCGCCGATCATCGGGCACAAGCAGTCTGCCGGTAGCCATGGACTCGAGCTCTTCATCCGCCTCCTCCTCATCGACGTCCTCCTCCCGTGAGCACAACACGGCAGGGTGGGCGGCGCTGGCGAAGCGGCCCGCGGGGCGCACCAAGTTCCGGGAGACGCGCCACCCGGTTTACCGCGGCGTGCGGCGCCGGGGCAGCAACGGCCGGTGGGTCTGCGAGGTGCGCGTCCCAGGAAAGCGCGGCGCGCGGCTCTGGCTCGGGACGTACGTCACCGCCGAGGCCGCCGCGCGCGCGAATGACGCCGCCATGCTCGCCCTCGGCGGCCGCTCCGCCACCGCGTGCCTCAACTTCGCCGACTCCGCATGGCTGCTCGCCGTGCCGTCCGCGCTCTCCGATCTCCGCAACGTTCGCCGCGCCACCGTCGAGGCCGTCGCAGACTTCCAGCGCCGGGAAACCGCCAGCGCCCCCCACGTCGCAGCCTCTGCGGAGGAGCCCTCCTGTAGCGATTCTTCAGCCTCGTCGTCGGCTGACAGTACCGGTTCATGGGAGACAGGTGCCGGTCACAATCGACAGCGATCTGTTCAGGTTTGACGTGTTCGCGGAAATGGACTTGGGCACGTACTACATGAGCCTCGCGGAGGCCCTGCTCATGGACCCGCCGCCGCCGGCCACCACCACCGGCGCGTACTGGGACAACGCAGACTGCTTTGACGGCGGAGCTGATGTGGCTCTGTGGAGCTACTAGCTAGGCAGGCAGCTGCTTAGCTCAATAATTCCCAGCACCAGCTTATTCTGCTATGTAGCATTTTTTTTTTGGTTCCATCTGCAATGTTTTTTTTTTTATATATTTGCTGGGAGACTCTGTTTGCTGTAGCAAACTGAAGCTGCTTCAAGTCCAGCATAATGGAATTTCTTTTGATTGACTGAACATGCTGCCGATTTGCTCTCCGATTCGTCTACTCCGTTGCTTTCCGATGTGAATTTTAAGCTATGAAAAGGAACATGAATGAAAATGACAAATAATGAAAGCACACAAACGGCTTGCAAAGGACTCTACAAAAAGGAGCTATTCTTTCATGGATCAGTAGGCCAGTTGATGTCGTCGATATTGACGAGCAACCAAGAAGATGTGGCCTGAGGCCGCACCATCTTTGCAAGATTTTCAGTGGGTGGAACTGACGTGAAGTGGCAACCGCACACCCTCTCACGCGCTGAGTATCCTTCCTGTAAATCTTCGTCGAGGAAGGCTGGATGCTATGTGTCTCCTTCTTTAGCTAGCTAGATATTTAGATGTGTTGCGCTACTTGGGGAGTGGTACTGACTAGTAGTGGTAGTAGTGCGCACCATAATTCCTAAATCTTCTCGAATTCACCATTTCTTCCATGAATTCCAGACGCATATAATTAATTTTCTATGCGGACTATAATTCATACCGTTTTAAAGGAAAGTCTCTATTGACAGGAACCATTTGGACTGGGTTTCACAATTTATTTATATACTCCCTCCGTTCTAATTTAGTGTACATTCTAAAAAAAAATAAGACAAACTAATATTGCATTTATTAGTATTACTTAGATATATGAATAACTAATTCAAGCTACATTGAAAATAACAACATTCAATGAAAAGGGCAAAACCACTTTGTTTTTAGTGTTGTTATTGATCAAAATATAGATTGTAGAGTATTTGAGAATAAAATTTAGAGCTAGAATATAGACTATTTCAGAACGGAGGGAGTATGGTGCAACAAAAGATCGTTTGGATTCATGAAAGGATCAAATTGACATATCATAGGAGAATATATATAAGAATAAGCTTATTCCAATTGACACACGAATCCAAGTATCCAACAATATATCTTGGTGGTCGAATCGATGATCAGAGTTTGGAGAAAAGCGAATATGGTCCTATGAAAATCTCAACTTAAGATCTAGACCACCGGCTCAACCGTCTTTGGGAATACATGCGAAAAGAACCATAACACAGAGAAATCTTGGTGCACATACTATATTGAGCTGGAAAGTGTAAGTGTAGTAGGTTCAAAGGTTTTGGACTAGAGGCATGCCCCCATCTAGATAGACAGCAGGACTGTACGCAAAGTTGTGCCACTCTCTCCGATTTTTTCATTCATACGAAGTCCCAAATAACGCGGGCAAAGAAAACGAATATGCCTCTTTGGGCCGCCATGGGCTGTGCCGACTGGTGGAGGAAGTTGCCATCCTCTTAAAAAAAAATCTGTGCGCTGTCTTTGCTTAACGCCTCAATCTGCCATGCGTCAATTCCACAAGAGCCACATGACAAAAAACACCACGCACTTTAGCTCCTTAGAATATGCATTGCCACATGCTACCGGCTGTGATTCTTACCTTCGCCTGTAGGCCACAGTATCCGTGTGGTGGCCTCGTCGACGCATAACCTATAAATAAGCACGCTCCACACACCACGATGTCCTAACACATTCGATCTCAAGCAACGATGAGTGCGGCAATGGCGGAGCCGATGCAACGCTATGGAGCCACTCATATCGATAATCTCCGCAAATACCTATGAGTTGCCATTCTTTAAGCAAATGGAGAATGGTGATGTTTATGCACGCTTTTATTTTTGTAGATAGTGTTGGACCTTCAAGTGCAGAGATTTGTAAAACAGCAGCAAGTTTTCCTTAAGTGGATCACCCAAAGTTTATCGAACTCAGTGAGGTAGAGGTCAAAGATATCCCTCTCAAGCAACTCTGCAATTACTATACAAGAAATCTCTTGTGTCCCTAACACATCCAATACACTTGTCAGATGTATAGGTGCACTAGTTTGGCAAAGAGATTGTAAAATGCAAGTGTTATGGATGAATATGAGTGGTAGTAATAATCTGAAATAAATATGGCAGCAATTAAACATGCAGTAAAACAGTAAATAAACGGTGATTCGATGTTTGGAAACAAGGCCTAGGGATCATACTTTCACTAGTGGTCACTCTCAAGAATGATATCATAAAGGAATATAAATATAAGCACTTCACTATGCCATTCTGAACTACTCTCCGGTTGGATAACGAACACTAAGTCACCGCGTAGGACTGCAAAAGCAACCTCAAAGATGTATTCCCAAGTACTAATGAACACCCCACACTATCAATTTGAGCATTCATAGGACGTACTAACACATCACAATTTTATAGAGACATCCAACTCAAATCATAATTCAGTGAACAAGTATTCTGTGAAATATAGCCTAAGAGACCCACACGGTGCACACACCGTCACCTTTACACACATGGAACAAGGAGTCTCCGGAGATGACATAAGTAAAATCCACTTGAATAGCATAACGACATCTTGATTACAAAGCTCATGGTCACATAAAGATCACACCATGGGAGAGAGAGATAAACCACGTAGCTACCGGTAGACCCTTAGCCTTGGGGGAGAACTACTCACTCATCATCGTAGGAGTCATCAACGTTGATGAAGATGGCGGTGGAGTCGATGGAGATGGCTCCGGGGGCAATTCCCCATCCTGGCATGGTGCCGAAACAGAGACTTTCTGTCCCCGGATCTTGTCTTCGGCGGCGGCGGAGCTACGGAACTTTTCTGAAACTAAGGTTTGTTGATTTAGGGTTTTTGCGTCGGGAGCTTTATATGGGCGGAGGAGATAGGTCGGTGGGGTGCCCGAGGGCCCCACACCATGTCTAGACGCGGCCAGCGCCTAGGGGTGGTCTGGGCACCCCGATGCCCTTACTCGATTCCCCTCTGGACTCCGGCTTCGTTACGGTAAAATAGGCACTTCGGCTTTTGTTTCGTCCAATTCTGAGAATATTTTCTATACAACTTTTCTAAAACCAAAAACAGCAGAAAACGGGGAACTGGCACTGTGGCATCTTGTCAATAGGTTAGTGCCGGAAAATGTATAAAAGTGCAACGAGGTGTAAATAAAACATATTGGAATCGGTGTGAAATAAGCATGGAGCATCAAAAATTATAGATATGTTTGCGACGTATCAAGCATCCCCAAGCTTAACTCCTGCTCGTCGTCGAGTAGTTAAGTGATAATAAAAATAATTTTTGAGGTGACATGCAGCCAACACAATCTTGATCAAGTTATTGTAAAAGCATTGCAAGCTGGGATTAAAGTACTCTAATCATAGGCATGATAGATATAATTCTAACAATAGAACTTAGCAACTATGTTATAACATGAGGAGTAACTCAAACAAAGGTCATGAATAATTATGCAATGAAAGCAACTATTTGTTTGTGAGCATAGAGTAAACATAGTAAAGTGGTACTCAACATGTCCTTTATGAAGTAGGAAAACATAAATGCTAGGACACCATTAAAGTTCAGAGGGTGACTAGATACAAGTAATTTAAGAACAACCAATAGCATAATCATGAATCAATCAATAATAGATTTTGCGACTATAGACATTGTACTAACTATGCTCTGTTAATTGGTGCATAAAGTAGAAGATGAAGACTCAACATAAAAGTAAAAGAAAGGCTCTTTGCAGAGCAAGCAAGATAAACAAGTTTTACAAACCTTCCAAAAAGTATGGTGCTTATTAGCTTTGAGCTCTCATTGCCCCTATCATAGGAATCTTGAATGGTTAAAGTTAATGTGATGGCAAATATGAGCTATATGCTTGACAAATCATAAGTTGAAAATCTCATGCCCCTTGAATACGAGTACCTACACCTCATGCTATTCAACTTAGATCCCAAATAAGTTCTTGTCATTGTAAGTATACATGTTCATAAAGAACACAGCAGGGATACCTATTGCCCCATGATATGGAAGTACTCTTTCAAATAAGTGCAATCCCACACCAAAATGACAAGACAAACAGACAGCGACCATCTCAGCAATCCTTTTATTTACTATGGGTATATCTTTTTATTGAAGATGCTTCACGGAATGCTCACTATGGAATGCTGTAAACTTCCACCATGAATGATGCATGGCTTAGGTTAGCGGCCCAATGTTTCTCTAACACATATACAAACTAGATGAACTTACAAGTTTCCATTCTATTTCGCATCGATAGGCGTCCATAAGCAAAAGATCATGATATCAACTAAATAACAAGTGCAATGTTGAAAGCGTGCCCCATGAAAGCATGGTTGTACTAACTACCAACTTACAATTTGCAAACATATAAAGTTCATAAGATAGTCACAATGATCAAATTTATTAAGTACAAGAAAGTAAATGTGCCATCAAGTTCGTGAGAGCTTTACTAACTAATTTTCTCATGCGAAAATTTAATTTGCAAGATAAATAAAATCATGATGAATATACTTGGAATAGAAATGATGCTAGTAGGTAGATATGTGGACACAATTGTCAAACTTTTGGTTAATGGTGGTTGGATGTACGAGTAGAGTTCATACTCAGTACATGCGAAGGCTAGCAAAAGACTGGGAGCAGCCAACTAAGAGAGCAATAATGGCCATAATCATGCATAGTGACAAAACATTATCAATCAAAGCATAAAGTGATATTACAAGTCAAAAACAAAATGATGATAGAGGCTTTAGTTGAATGATCATAGTCATAACATGGTGTAAACATGCACCAAATCAACTCAATAAAGCATCAAAGGAGAATACCACAATATTATGCTTCTATGATAAAAAAACACATGATTCTTTCAAGAGCACATTATGCACTCTCAGCTATTTGAGACAAGTCATGATGCAACAATAAATACCAAGCGTGAGGGAGATTGAAGTCAGTAATGCTCAAATATCCCATTCATGAGCTCCCGAGTAATACTGTTATTAATAACTTCTATGGAAGGCTTTTTCTTCATGATAATGATTTATTGGATGCTTCTTGTTCTGGATCATTTACACGTATGAAGTAAGAAGCTAAATGGGATCTCCTCGACCGCATTCAGGAAAATACCAAGGATGGGAGAATTATAAAGGAATAAAGTCAGGCATTAATTATGATTATGAATGCATTGAATCTTATATGTAAACTAATGAATTTCGTAATACTAGTGCTGTTTATGGTCTTGATTCTCAAATTATTGCAAAAAAATTTAAGGCTTTTGCCTCTTATCTTGATGTTCCCAAAAAGGAGTGGAACAAGTATCATGCACCTTATAAAGATATTGTTAATTGTGTTTCTGCTAGAAATATTGAAGTTTCTACTGTTGATCGTGTTTTGCCTGAACCTTATATTGAGAAAGTACCTTTCCCTGCCAAGGTAAAGGAGCATTCTATTATAACTAGTGTGGTTAATAAAAGTAAAAAAGAAAGCTATAGAACCTGATGAACAAATAACTACGGAACCTGCGTTAGCAATAGTAAAGGACTTAATTAGTTACTGAAAATGTAGAAGATGGACATATTATATTTTGTGAAGATGCTTCTAATATTGTTTCATATCCTAGCTAGTAAATCCAAGAAAACTAGTGTTCCTGTGCGTTTTGTCAAAATAGGCGATCATTGCTATTATGGTTTATGTGATATTGGCGCAAGTTCTAGTGCTATTCCTTATGAGCTTTACAGGGAAATTATGCATGAAATTGGTTCTTGTGAACTTGAAGAAATTGATGTGGTTATTCAGCTTGCTAATAGAGAGACCATCTCTCCGATTGACATTGTTAGAGATGTTGAAGATTTATGTGGTAAGATTAAATATCCTGCTGATTTTCTAGTACTTGGTTCAGCAGCTAGTAAGACTTGTCCTATAATTTTTGGTAGACCTTTCTTGAATATTTGTAGTGCTATTATAGATTGCAAGAAGGAGAAAATTCTTACTAAATTTGATGGAGAGTCTTATGAGTTTAATTTTTCTAAGTTTTCTAAAGCTCCTTATAAAACTGAATTGCCTAATGAAAGTTTTATAGTTGAACAACTTGCTTCTATTGTTGTTGCTCCTAACAATGCTTTGCAACAATTTATGGAGGATCATGAAAGTGAGATCTTTAGGGAGGAAAGGAATGAGATTGATGAGATTTTTCTTCGTCAACCGGAGATGCTTAAGCATGATTTACCTGTGGAAGACTTGGGTACCACGCTACCACCCAAGGAGGATCCTACTTTTGATTTAAAACCTTTACCTGATGATCTTAAATATGCTTATATTGATGATAAGAAAATATATCCTGTTATTATTAGTTCTAAACTTTCAGTACATGAAGAGGAAAGATTATTGGGAGTATTGAAGAAGCACCGAGGAGCTATGGGATATACACTTGATGATTTGAAGGGGATTTCTCCTACTATATGTCAGCACTCTATTAATATGGAACCTGATGCAAAACCAGTTTTGAACATCAATGTCGTTTAATTCTGAAGATGAAGGATGTGGTAAGGAATGAGGTATTAAAACTCCTTGATGTTGGTATTATTTATCATATTGCTGATAGTAGATGGGTTAGTCATGTGCATTGTGTCCCTAAGAAAGGAGGAATTACTGTTGTGCCTAATGAGAATAATGAACTTATTCCTCAAACAGTAGTAGTTGGATATAGGATGTGCATTGATTTTAGAAAAGTTAACAAAGTTACTAAGAAAGATCATTACCCTTTACCTTTTATTGATCAAATGTTAAAAAGGTTATCTAAGAAAACTCATTTTTGTTTCCTTGATGGTTATTCTGGGTTTTCTCAAATTGCTGTTAAAAAACAAGATCAAGAGAAAACCACTTTTACTTGCCCTTATGGAACTTAAGCTTATAGACGTATGCCTTTTGGTCTATGTAATGCTCCTTCTACATTTCAAAGATGCATGTCTGCTATTTTTCATGGTTTTTGTGAAGAAATTGTGGAAGTATTCATGGACGATTTCTCCGTCTATGGGACTTTTTTTGATAATTGCTTGCACAATCTTGATAAAGTTTTGCAGAGATGTGAAGAAACTAATCTTGTTCTTAATTGGGAGAAATGCCACTTTATGGTAAATGAAGGAATTATTCTTGGACATAAATTTTTTGAAAGATGTATTGAAGTCGACAGAGCCAAAGTGGAAGCAATTGAGAAAATGCCCTATCCCAGGGATGTTAAAGGTATTCATAGTGTCCTTGGTCATGCTGGTTTCTATAGGAGGTTTATTAAAGATTTCTCTAAAATTTCAAAGCCTCTTACTAATCTTCTCCAAAAGGATGTACCTTTTGCTTTTGATGATGATTGTAAGGAAGCTTTTGAAACTCTAAAGAAGGCTTTAACTACTGCTCCTATTGTTTAACCACCTGATTGGAATTTACTCTTTGAAATTATGTGTGATGCTAGTGATTTTGCGGTAGGTGCTATTCTTGGACAGCGAGTAGATAAGAAGTTGAATGTTATTCATTATGCTAGTAAGACTCTTGATGCTGCTCAAAAGAATTATGCTACTACTGAAAAAGAATATCTAGCTATAGTCTTTGCTTGTGATAAGTTTAGACCTTATATTGTTGATTCAAAAGTTACTATTCATACTGATCATGCTGCTATTAGATACCTTATGAAAAATAAAGATGCTAAGCCTAGACTTATTAGATGGGTGTTGCTTTTACAAGAGTTTGATCTGCATATTGTAGATAGGAAGGGCGCTGAAAATCCTATTGCTGATAATTTGTCTAGATTGGAAAATATATCTTATGATCCTATTCCTGTTAATGATAGTTTTCCAAATGAAAAATTGGCTGCAATAAAAGTAACTTCGCATGAGAGTCCCTTGGTATGCTGATTATGCTAACTTTATTGTTTCCAAGTATTTACCTCCAACATTTACAACTCAGCAAAGAAGGAAGTTCTTTTATGACTTGAGGCATTATTTTTGGGATGACCCACACTTATATAAAGAAGGAGTGGATGGTATTATGCGAAGATGTGTTCCGGAATATGACCAATAGGAGATATTGAGAAAATTTCATGGTAGTTCTTATGGAGGACATCATGCCGGAGATAGAACTGCACAAAAGGTTCTACAATCAGGTTTTTATTGGCCTACCCTCTTTGAAGATGCAAGAAAGTTTATTTTATCTTGTGATGAATGCGAAAGAGTCGGTAATATTTCTAGACGCAATGAAATGCCTATGAGTTATTCTCTTGTTATTGAACCATTTGACTGTTGGGGATTTGACTTTATGTGTCCTTTTCCGCCTTCAAAGGGTTATACTCATATACTTGTTGCTGTTGATTATGTTACTAAATGGGTAGAGGCTATACCTACAAATAGTGTTGATGGTGAGACCTCATTAAAAATTCTTAAGGATGTTATTTTTCCTTGATTTGGTGTGCCTAGATATCTTATGAATGATGGAGGTTCTGATTTTATTCATGGTGGTTTTAGAAAGACCCTTGCTAGATATGATGTTAATCATATAATTGCTTCAGCCTATCATCCTCAAACAAGTGGGCAAGTAGAATTATCAAATAGAGAGATTAAATCTACCTTGCAAAAGACTGTTAATAAATCTAGAAAGAATTGGGTTAGTAAGTTAAATGATGCTTTATGGGCTTATAGAACTGCTTATAAAAATCCTATGGGTATGTCTCCTTACAAAATGGTTTATGGAAAAGCTTGTCACTTGCCTTCAGAATTAGAACACAAAGATTATTGGGCAGTGAAAGAACTTAATAGAGATTTTAAGCTAGCTAGTGAGAAAAGGTTGCTTGACTTGATTTTTCTAGATGAATGGAGGAGTGAAGCTTATAAAAATTCTATGCTTTTTAAGGAGAAGGTTAAAAAGTGGCATGATAAGAGAATTCTAAAGATAGAATTCCATGTTGGTGATAAAGTTCTATTGTATAGGTCTCGTCTCATATTTTTTGCTGGAAAATTACTCTCAAAATGGGGAGGCCCTTTTATTATTGAAGAGGTGTATTGTTCTGGTGCCATATAAATTGCTTCATTGAAGGATAATACTACACAAGTGGTGAATGAGCAAACAATCAAACATTATATTTCTGAAGATTCTTATAACGAAGATATTGATATTATTCAAGTGGTGACTCCGGAAGAATTCATTAAAGAGCAAATTCAGGAATCTGCAGACCCCATTTTCGAATAGGTAACAGTTTTAGTAACAAAAAGTTCGCGTTAAGCTTTCCAGGTTATGTTTTTATTGTTTTTGCTAAATATGAAAAATTACGAGACGGAAACGGGTAGGAGAAGGTTCCCAAGGGCACCAAACCACCCCTAGGCGCGGGCTAGCCCCAGGCCGCGCCTAGGCATAGTCTGGGCGCCCTGGAGCCCCTTCCCGACCCGATTTTGTCTTGTTCTCTTCCGTTTGTTACAGAACTTTTTACTATATAATCCCCCGGATCCTCTGAGGTCCGTATATCGTGTTCTCGTCGTGTTTTCGTTTCGAGCTATTTCTGCCATGATTCATTCTTGGTTTTAGAGGCATCATGGTCTCCACCAACAACGATAGAGGCAAGGAGCTACCGGAAGATGATCTCCGAGATCACCGCCGAAGGAGTAATTTGTCATTGGTATTGGCATCCCCTTGGCTTGTTCCAAGCTTGTGGGAGTGCCGCGGTATCACACTATTCTCTTTTACCTATTTACCTTTCAGTAGAGTCATATCATGAGTAGCGAAGTTATCATATATGATAGTTTGCAGTGTGGAAGTATCTCTCCTTTAGTTGATTATCTTGTATCCCTTGGTGTGAGTTGCCGTTATGGAATATTAATGAGAAGTTTTTATCATTTACTTTATATACATCTTATTTTAGTTTGTAACTTCTATCATATGATTAATCTTGTTGGTTAGTATTGGTACCACTTTGGGAGCATAAAGTAATTCTAATTGGTCTTGGCCAACTTAGCATTGGCCAGTAGCAACATTACTTTGAGGCTTAAGTAGAACAGAGAGAAATGCATGTAGATATATTTTTCCATTATCTTTCTTTCTTGTTGGCTCATTGATGTCTACGCACGCTTCTATTCCTGTAGACAGTGTTGGGCCTCCAAGAGCAAAGGTTTGTAGAACAGCAGCAAGTTTCCCTTAAGTGAATCACCCAAGGTTTATCGAACTCATGGAGGTAGAGGTCAAAGATATCCCTCTCAAGCAACCCTGCAATTAAGATACAAGAAGTCTCTTGTGTCCCCAACACACCTAATACACTTGTCAGATGTATAGGTGCACTAGTTCGGCGAAGAGATAGTGAAATACAAGTAATATGGAGGATTGTAAGTAGTAATTGCAATCTGAAATAAAGATGGCAGCAAGCAAACATGTAACAGAACTTGTTGGAAACGGTGTTTCAATGCTTAGAAACAAGGCCTAGGGATCATACTTTCACTAGTGGACACTCTCAACAATGATCACATAAATAAATAACTTCTCTTCACTTGTGCTACTTTCAAACACTCTCTTGTTGGATAACAAACACCATTCATTGTGTAGGGCTACAAGAGCACACCTCAAGCCGGAGTAAACAAGCTCCACAACATCCGGAGTTCATATTAGAGTAACCTCTAGAGTGCATAATAGACCGTTGCAATTTAGACCGAGTACTAACATAGCATACACACTCGTCAACAATAGCTATGAAAGGGGGAATAGATCACATCAATACTATCATAGTAATAGTTAACTCCATAATCTACAAGAGATTACAATCATAACCTACGCCAAGTACTACATGATGCACACACTGTCAACATTACATCATGGAGGAGGAATAGACTACTTTAATAACATCACTAGAGTAGCACATAGATTAATAATGATACAAAGCTCATGATCACATAAAGATCACATGGGAGAGAGAGATGAACCACATGGCTACCGGTAGATCCCTCAGCCTTGGGGGAGAACTACTCCCTCCTCATCATGGGAGACAGCAACGGCGATGGAGATGGCGGTGGTGTCGATGGAGATGACTCCGGGGGCAATTCCCCGTCCCGGCGGCGTGCCGGAACAGAGACTTCTGTCCCCCGAAACGGAGTTTCGCGATGGCGGCGGCGTCCCTGGAGTCTTTCTGGAGTTTCGTCAATTGGTGTAGGGTTTTCACGTCACAAGAGATTATATAGGCGAAGAGGCGGCGCAAGGAGGTGCCTGGGGGGCCCACCCCATAGGGCGGCGCGCCCCCCCTCTTGGCCGCACCGGCCTATGGTGTGGGGGCCCTGGGCCTCCACTCCGTCTCCCTTCGGTGTTCTGGTCCGTCTCGGTAAAATAGGATGTTTGGCTTTTGTTTCGTCGAATTCCGAGAATATTGCCCGAACAGCCTTTCTGGAACCAAAAACAGCAGAAAACAGGAACTGGCACTTCGGCATCTTGTTAATAGGTTAGTTCCGGAAAATGCATAATAATGATGTAAACTGTGTATAAAACATGTGAGTATTATCATAAAACTAGCATGGAACATAAGAAATTATAGATACGTTTGAGACGTATCAAGCATCCCAAGCTTAGTTCCTACTCGCCCTCGAGTAGGTAAACGATAACAAGGATAATTTCTGAAGTGACATGCTATCATAATCTTGATCAATACTATTGTAAAGCATATGAGATGAATGAAGTGATTCGAAGCAATGGTAAAGACAATGACTTAAATAACTGAATCATATAGCAAAGACTTTTCATGAATAGTACTTTCAAGACAAGCATCAGTAAGACTTGCACAGGAGTTAACTCATAAAGCAATAAATTCTTAGTAGAAAGTTTTGAAGCAACACAAAGGAAGATATAAGTTTCAGCAGTTGCTTTCAACTTCAACATGTTTATCTCATGGATATATCTCATGGACAATTGTCAACACAAAGTAATATGATGAATGCAAATAAGCAAGTATGTAGGAATCAATGCACATAGTTGACACAAGTGTTTGCTCCTAAGATAGAAAGAAGTAGGTAAACCGACTCAACATAAAGTAAAAGAATGGGCCCTTCGCAGAGGGAAGCATGGATTACTGTTTTTGTGCTAGAGCTTTTCATTTTGAAAACATAGAAACAATTTTGTCAACGGTAGTAATAATTCATGTGTTATGCATAAGATATCCTATAAGTTGCAAGCCTCATGCATAGAGTACCAATAGTGCTCGCACCTTGTCCTAATTAGCTTGGATTTACATGGATTATCATTGCATAACATATGTTTCAACCAAGTGTCACAAAGGGGTACCTCTATGTCACTCCGTACAAAGGTCCAAGGAGATAGATCGCATTTGATTTCTCGTTTTTGATAGATCTCAACTTAGGACATCCATACCGGGACAACATAGACAACGAGATAATGGACTCCTCTTTAATGCTTAAGCATTCAACAACGAGATAATATTCTCATAACAGATTTGAGGATTAATGTCCAAACTGAAACTTCCACCATGATTCATGGCTTTAGTTAGCGGCCCAATGTTCTTCTCTAACAATATGCATACTCAAACCATTTGATCATGATAAATCACCCTTACTTCAGACAAGACGAACATGCATAGCAACTCGCATGATATTCAACAAAGGTGTAATAGTTGATGGCATCCCCAGAAACATGGTTACCGCTCAACAAGCAACTTATAAGAAATAAGATACATAAACTACATATTCTTTACCAGAATAGTTTTTTAAGCTATTTTCCCATGAGCTATGTTTTGCAAAGACAAGGAATGAAATTTTAAAGGTAGCACTCAAGCAATTTACTTTGGAATGGCAGAGAAATACCACATAGTAGGTAGGTATGGTGGACACAAATGGCATAGGTTTTGGCTCAAGGTTTTGGATGCACGAGAAGAATTCCCTCTCAGTACAAGGCTTTGGCTAGCAAGGTTGTTTGAAGCAAACTGATGACCCACAAGTATAGGGGGTGTATCGTAGTATTTTCGATAAATAAGAGTGTCGAACCCAACAAGGAGCAGAAGGTGTTGACAAGCAGTTTCGATGAAGGATTCATCGTAAATGCTCACAGACAAGTATTCAGGGGTTTTTGATATAGCAGATGAATAAAGTACAAGTAAGTAAAGTGCGAGATAAATAATTGCAGCGAGTGGCCCAATCCTTTTTAGCACAAAGGACAAGCCGGTTTGTTTACTTATAATGACCAAACGTTCTTGAGGACACACGGGAATTTAGTCTAGTGCTTTCGCTTCATATAGCTGATTAATCTTCATTGTTTTGATAAGTGTTGTGTGGGTGAACCTATGCTAATGCACCGCCCTTCCTAGGACTAATACATACTTGTGATTATACCCCTTGCAAGCATCCGCAAATACAAGAAAGTAATTAAGATAAATCTAACCACAGCCTTAAACTCGAGATCCCGCTATCCCTCCTGCATCGATATACCAACGGGGGTTCAAGTTTCTGTCACTCCGGCAACCCCGCAATTAGCAAACGAATACAAGATGTATTCCCCTAGGCCCATAAATGGTTAAGTATCATGTAGTCGACGTTCACATGACACCACTAGAAGAATAACAACACAACTTAAATATCATAACATTGAATACTAACCAACATAATTCACTACTAACATTTAGACTTCACCCATGTCCTCAAGAACTAAACGAACTACTCACGAGACATCATATGGAACATGATCAGAGCTGATATGATGATGAATAACAATCTGAACATAAACCTTGGTTCAATGGTTTCACTCAATAGCATCAATAACAAGTAGAAATCAATACCGGGAGAGTTTCCCCTACCAAACAATCAAGATCCAACCCTAATTGTTACAGCGGTGACGAGGTGCAGTGGTGGAGATGGCGGTGATGATGATGGAGATGATGGTGATGATGATCCCAATGATGTCCAGCTCGATGACGATGACGATGGCGTCGATTTCCCCCTCCGGGAGGGAATTTCCCCGGCGGATTTCAGCCTGCCGGAGAGCTCTTTTCTCTCTGGTGTTTTCCGCCCCGCGAGGCGGCCGTGACTCTTCGCGACTATCCTCTCGGAGCTTAGGTTTTCGGGACGAAGAAGTACGCGAAGGGAGAGGAGGCCGTAGGGGCCGTGGGCCCCCTCCCCACAAGGCGGCGCGGCCGGGCAGGGGCCCGCGCCGGCCTATGGGGGGGGCCCATGGCGGCCCTCCTCGGCTCCTCCTTTTGGCTACCTCCGTCTTCTGGAAAAATAGGATTTTCGGTATAATTCCCGTCAATTGCCGATCTTCCGAAATATTGCATTCCGACGGTGCTTTTTCCAGCAGAATCCCGACTCCGTGCGCGATTCTCCAATAATCATGAAACATGCAAAATAGATGAAATAACATAAGTATCATCTCTAAATATGAAAAGATATCAATGAATAACAATGAATTATGATATAAAATAGTGATGCAAAATGGACGTATCAACTCCCCCAAGCTTAGACTTCGCTTGTCCCCAAGCGAAACTGAGCTCGGTAAACAAGACCACATGTTTATGGAGTGAAGAGTCGATAAATAAAATACGGACAAGAAGCATCATATTAATTCACACAAGACATTCTAGTGAACAACTTCCTCATATAATTCAACTTGAAACAAGTAAAAGGAAATCACAAATAAAGGTGCATAGGAAATCATAATTGGTGATGGCAAACTTTGTTCTTGGTCAGAGAACAGTTAACAGGTTGTACTTATCTATTGAGCAGCGCTCTTATATTAAAGCTTATAACAAAACTTGCATACTCAATCATAATAAACTCCTCATAATCATTGATAACCTTCAAAGCTATATTCATTCAAATAAAACTTGTACTAAACAAGGAAGAATAAAAGGTATGATTAAGTAGATCACAATATAGATGGTTGGATCACAACAACTCAATTGCTTGCTTAAGATGGAGGGAAATAGGTTTGCTGACTCAACATAAAGTAAAAGATAGGCCCTTCGCAGAGGGAAGCAGGGATTAAATCATGTGCTAGAGCTTTTTAAGTTTTGAAATCATATAGAGAGTATAAAAGTAAAGTTTTGAGAGGTGTTTGTTGTTGTCAACGAATGGTAATGGGTACTTTAACCCCCTTGCCAAGCATACTTCCAAAGAGCGGCTCCCATGAAGGATGTTATCTCTACCAGCAAGGTAGATCATCCCTCTTCTCTTTTGTTTACACATGTACTTTAGTTTATTTAAGGATGACACTCCTCCCAACCTTTGCTTTCTCAAGCCATGGCTAACCGAATCCTTGGGTGCCTTCCAACATTTCACATACCATGGAGGAGTGTCTATTGCAAAATTAAGTTGCTTACTGATGAATCAGGGCAAAACATGTGAAGAGAGTTATTAATGAAAGTTGATTAATTGGGGCTGGGAACCCCGTTGCCAGCTCTTTTTGCAAAATTATAGGATAAGTGGATGAAGCCACTAGTCCATTAATGGAAGCTGCCCAACAAGATTGAAAGATAAAACACCACATACTTCCTCATGAGCTATAAAACATTGACACAAATAAGAGGTAATAATTTTTGAATTGTTTAAAGGTAGCACATGAAGTATTTACTTGGAATGGCAGGGAAATACCACATAATGGGTAGTTATGGTGGACACTGATGGCATTGGTTTGATTTAAGGGTTTGGATGCACGAGAAGTATTCCCTCTCGGTACAGGTCTTTGGCTAGCAAGGTTAATTAGCAAGCATAAGAGTTGAGGGAAACAAACAAATATACATGTGATAGAAACAATCATGCATCTTCCTTGTAAGCACAAACAATTTTAACTTCAGAATACTAAGCTATGAACTAACAAGCAAGGTAATAACATATCTACATGTATTTCCTCTTTTCTACTTAAACTTAAAGTGTTGTTGCTATTGACCAATGCTAAGTTTTCCAAAACCAAATAGATTTACTCAATGCTCCCAAAGTGATACCAATACTAACAACAAGATCAATCATATAATAGAGATTGCAAACTAAAATAAGATGTGCAATATGTAAATGATAGGACTTCTCATTAATATTCCATAACGATAACTCACACCAAGGGATACATAGATAACCAACTAAAGAGAGATACTTCCATACCGCAACACATCTTATATGATAACTTCCCTACTCATGATATGACACTACTTTATAGTAAAAAGGTAAAAGATAGTGATGATGTGATACCGCGGAACTCCCCCAAGCTTGGAACAAACCAAGGGGGTGCCAATACCGATGATGAATTACTCCTTCGGTGGTGATGATGGCCCGTTCCTGCGATTCTTAAAGATCTCCTTCAGCTTCAGCTTCTCAGTTTGGCAATTCTGCACTAAGACTCGAAGAGATTCATTGTTATCCAAAGATGGCGGTGGTGGCCTTGTGATGGGAATTGAGTGATATTCCAGCATTCTGTGAAGTCGGTTGTTCTCCTCGTGGAGTATCTCCACCTCCCTCCTCAGAGCACGGTATTGATCACAAAACTCATCGGTAACCCGTAGTGCTTCCTCCACAGCAGGGAAAGAGTTGAGGCTAAGGGCAGGTGGTAGAGGTCCCTGCAAGTTATGAGAAAAAGAACGTCCATTGTTAACCGATCCCACCAAGATTGGCTTACTCCTCACAGATTGCCGCTTTCTTTTTGTTGATGACATCCTGATACGTCTCCAACGTATCGATAATTTCTTATGTTCCATGCTTCATTATTGATGATATCTACATGTTTTATGCACACTTTATGTCATATTCGTGCATTTTCTGGAACTAACCTATTAACAAGATGCCGAAGAGCCGCTTGCTTGTTCTACTGTTTTTGGTTTCAGAAATCCTAGTAAGGAAATATTCTCAGAATCGGACGAAATCAAGACCCAGGTCCCTATTTTTCCACGGAGCTTCCAGAAGACCGAAGGAGAGTCAAAGTGGGGCCACGAGGTGGCGACACCACAGGGCGGCGCGGCCCAGGCCCTGGCCGCGCCGGCCTATGGTGTGGGCCCCTCGCGCCGCCTCTTGACCTACCCTTTCGCCTACAAATAGCCTCCGTCGCGAAACCCCCGTACCGAGAGCCACGATACGGAAAACCTTCCGGAGACGCAGCCGCCGCCAATCCCATCTCGGGGGATTCAGGAGATCGCCTCCGGCACCCTCGCCGGAGAGGGGATTCATCTCCTGGAGGACTCTACATCGCCATGGTCGCCTCCGGAGTGATGAGTGAGTAGTTCACCCCCGGACTATGGGTCCATAGCAGTAGCTAGATGGTTGTCTTCTCCTTATGTGCTTCATTGTTGGATCTTGTGAGCTGCCTAACATGATCAAGATCATCTATCTCGTAATTCTATATGTTGTGTTTGTCGGGATCCGATGGATAGAGAATACTATGTTATGGTGATTATCAATCTATTACCTATGTGTTGTTTATGATCTTGCATGCTCTCCGTTATTAGTAGAGGCTCGGCCAAGTTTGTACTCTTAACTCCAAGAGGGGGTATTTATGCTAGATAGTGGGTTCATGCCTACATTGATACCGGGACAGAGTGATGTAAAAGTTCTAAGGTTGTGTTGTGCTCGTTGCCACTAGGGATAAAACATTGATTCTATGTCTAAGGATGTAGTTGTTGATTACATTACGCACCATACTTAATGCAATTGTCTCGTTGCTTTGCAACTTAATACCGGAAGGGGTTCGGATGATAACCCGAAGGTGGACTTTTTAGGCATAGATGCAGCTTGGATGGCGGTCTATGTACTTTGTCGTAATGCCCAATTAAATCTCACTATATTTATCATGCCATGTATGTGCATCGCGGTGCCCTCTCTATTTGTCAATTGCCCGACTGTAATTTGTTCACCCAACATGCTATTTATCTTATGGGAGAGACACCTCTAGTGAACTGTGGACCCCGGTCCATTCCTTTATACTGAAATATAAATCTACTGCAATACTTGTTCTTTACTGTTTTCTTGCAAACAATCATCTTCCACACAATACGTTTAATCCTTTGTTACAGCAAGCCGGTGAGATTGACAACCTCACTGTTTCGTTGGGACAAAGTACTTGGTTTGTGTTGTGCAGGGTTCCACGTTGGCGCCGGAATCCCCGGTGTTGCGCCGCACTACATCCCGCCGCCATCAACCTTCAACGTGCTTCTTGGCTCCTCCTGGTTCGATAAACCTTGGTTTCTTTTCCGAGGGAAAACTTGCCGCTGTGCGCATCATACCTTCCTCTTGGGGTTCCCAACGGACGTGTACATCTACGCGCATCAAGCATATTTTCCGAGCGCCGTTGTCGGGGAGATCAAGACACGCTCGCAAGGGGAGTCTCCACTTCTCAATCTCTTTACTTTGTTTTTGTCTTGCTTTATTTTATTTACTACTTTGTTTGCTGCACCTAAACAAAACACAAAAAAATTAGTTGCTAGTTTTACTTTATTTATTGTCTTGCTCTCTATATCGAAAACACAAAAAAATTAGTTACTTGCATTTATTTTATCTAGTTTGTTTTATTTACTGTTGCTAAAATGAATACTCCTGAAAATACTAAGTTGTGTGACTTCACAACCACTAATAATAATGATTTCCTATGCACACCTATTGCTCCACTCGCTACTACAGCAGAATTTTTTGAAATTAAACCTGCTTTACTAAATCTTGTCATGAGAGATCAATTTTCCGGTATTAGTTCCGATGATGCTCGCTGCCCATCTTAATAATTTTGTTGAACTATGTGAAATGCAAAAGTACAAGGATGTAGATGGTGATATTATTAAATTGAAATTGTTTCCTTTCTCATTAAGAGGAAGAGCTAAAGATTGGTTGCTATCTTTGCCTAAGAATAGTATTGATTCATGGACTAAATGCAAGGATGCTTTTATTGGTAGATATTATCCTCCCGCTAAAATTATATCTTTGAGAAGTAGCATAATGAATTTTAAGCAATTAGATAATGAACATGTTGCTCAAGCATGGGAGAGAATGAAATCTTTGGTAAAGAATTGCCCAACCCATGGACTGACTACTTGGATGATCATCCAAACTTTCTATGCAGGACTGAATTTTTGTTCGCGGAATTTATTGGATTCAGCTGCTGGAGGTACCTTTATGTCCATCACTTTGGGGGCGGCTACAAAACTTCTTGATGATATGATGATAAATTACTCTGAATGGCACACGGAAAGAGCTCCACAAGGTAAGAAGGTAAATTCTGTTGAAGAAACCTCCTCCTTGAGTGATAAGATTGATGTGATTATGTCTATGCTTGTGAATGGTAGATCTAATGTTGATCCTAATAATGTTCCTTTAGCTTCATTGGTTGCTCAAGAAGAAAATGTTGATGTGAATTTCATTAAAAATAATAACTTCAACAACAATGCTTATAGGAACAATTCTGGTAATAACTATAGGCCATATCCTTCTGCTAATGGTAATGGTTATGGTAATTCTTATGGGAATTCTTACAACAATAATAGGAGTGTACCCCCTGGTCTTGAAGCTATGCTTAAAGAATTTATTAGTACACAAATTGCTTTTAACAAATCTGTTGAGGAAAAGCTTGATAAAATTGATATTCTTGCTTCTAGAGTTGATAGACTTGCCTCTGATGTTGATCTTTTAAAATTAAAAGTTATGCCTAATAAGGATATTGATAATAAGATTACTACTACAGCAAATGCCATCCAAGTTAGAATTAATGAGAATATAAGATTAATGGCTGAATTGCGTGCTAGGTGGGATAGAGGAGAAAATGAAAAACTAGCTAAAGAGAATAATGTAGCTAAAGTTTGGACTATTACCACCAAAAGTAATGTTGATTCCTCACATATTGCTGCACCTCCTACTATCAATGGTAAAATAATTGGTGTTGGCAATGTTTCTACTCCTAGTGCAAAGCGTGCAAACTGCACTGAAATTGCTAAAACTGCTGAAACCGCTCGTGATAAAGCCGCTGAAATTTTTTCCAACCTTGGGGACAATGATCCCATTGCTGTAGCTCATAATGATTTAGATTTTGATGATTGTCACATCTCTGAAGTTATAAAGTTCTTACAAAAACTTGCTAAAAGTCCTAATGCTAGTACTATAAATTTGGCCTTTACAAAACATATTACAAATGCTCTCATAAAAGCTAGAGAAGAGAAACTAAAACGTGAAACTTCTATTCCTAGAAAGTTAGAAGATGGTTGGGAGCCCATCATTAAGATGAGGGTCAATGATTTTGATTGTAATGCTTTATGTGATCTTGGTGCAAGTATTTCGTTATGCCTAAGAAAGTCTATGATATGCTTGACTTGCCACCATTAAAGAATTGTTATTTGGATGTTAATCTCGCTGATAATGCTAAAAAGAAACCTTTGGGGAGAGTTGATAATGTTCATATTGTGGTTAACAATAACCTTGTCCCCGTTGATTTTGTTGTCTTGGATATTGAATGCAATGCATCTTGTCCCATTATATTGGGAAGACCTTTTCTTCGAACCGTTGGTGCTACTATTGATATGAAGGAAGGTAATATTAAATATCAATTTCCTCTCAAGAAAGGTATGGAACACTTCCCTAGAAAAAGAATGAAGTTACCTTATGACTCTATTATTAGAGCAAATTATGATGTTGATGCTTCATCTCTTGATAATACTTGAATTACACTTTCTGCGCCTAGCTGAAAGGCGTTAAAGAAAAGCGCTTATGGGAGACAACCCATGTTTTTACTACAGCACTTTGTTTTATATTTGAGTCTTGGAAGTTGTTTACTACTGTAGCAACCTCTCCTTATCATGTTTTTGTGCCAAGTAAAGTCTCTATAGTAAGGTTCATACTAGATTTGGATTACTGCGCAGAGACAGATTTCTTTGCTGTCACGAATCTGGGCCTAATTCTCTGTAGGAAACTCAGAAAATTATGTCAATTTACGTGAGTGATCCTCAGATATGTACGCAACTTTCATTAGTTTTGAGTTTTTCCATTTGAGCAAGTCTGGTGCCATTTTAAAATTCGTCTTTACGAACTGTTCTGTTTTGACAGATTCTGCCTTTTATTTCGCATTGCCTCTTTTGCTATGTTGGATGAATTTCTTTGATCCATTAATGTCCAGTAGCTTTATGAAATGTCCAGAAGTGTAAAGAATGATGGTGTCACCTCTGAACATGTAAATTTTTATTGTGCACTAACCCTCTAATGAGTTTGCTTGAAGTTTGGTGTGAAGGAAGTTTTCAAGGATCAAGAGAGGAGTATGATATACTATGATCAAGAGGAGTGAAAGCTCTAAGCTTGGGGATGCCCCCGTGGTTCACCCCTGCATATTCTAAGAAGACTCAAGCATCTAAGCTTGGGGATGCCCAAGGCATCCCCTTCTTCATCGACAACATCATCAGGTTCCTCCCCTGAAACTACATTTTTATTCCGTCACATCTTATGCACTTTGCTTGGAGCGTCGGTTTGTTTTAGTTTTTTGTTTTGTTTGAATAAAGTTGGATCCTAGCATTCACTGTATGGGAGAGAGACACGCTCCGCTGTTGCATATGGACAAATATGTCCTTAGGCTTTACTCATAATGTTCAAGGCGAAGTTTCTTCTTCGTTAAATTGTTATATGGTTGGAATTGGAAAATGCTACATGTAGTAATTCTAAAATGTCTTGGATAATGTGATACTTGGCAATTGTTGTGCTCATGTTTAAGTTCTTGCATCATATACTTTGCACCCATTAATGAAGAAATACATAGAGCTTGCTAAAATTTGGTTTGCATATTTGGTCTCTCTAAGGTCTAGATAATTTCTAGTATTGAGTTTTGAACAACAAGGAAGACGGTGTAGAGTCTTATAATGTTTACAATATGTCTTTTATGTGAGTTTTGCTGCACCGGTTCATCCTTGTGTTTGTTTCAAATAAACCTTGCTAGCCTAAACCTTGTATCGAGAGGGAATACTTCTCATGCATCCAAAATCCTTGAGCCAACCACTATGCCAATTGTGTCCACCATACCTACCTACTACATGGTATTTTTCCGCCATTCCAAAGTAAATTGCTTGAGTGCTACCTTTAAAATTCCATCATTCGCCTTTGCAATATATAGCTCATGGGACAAAATAGCCTTAAAAACTATTGTGCTATTGAATATGTACTTATGCACTTTATCTCTTATTAAGTTGCTTGTTGTGCGATAACCATGTTCCTGGGGACGCCATCAACTACTCTTTGTTGAATATCATGTGAGTTGCTATGCATGTTCGTCTTGTCTGAAGTAAGAGAGATCTACCACCTTATGGTTAAGCATGCATATTGTTAGAGAAGAGCATTGGGCCGCCAACTAAAGCCATGAATCATGGTGGAAGTTTCAGTTTTGGACACATATCCTCAATCTCATATGAGAATAATAATTGTTGCTACATGCTTATGCATTAAAGAGGAGTCCACTATCTGTTGTCCATGTTGTCCCGGTATGGGTGTCTAAGTTGAAGAATGATCAAAAGCGAGAAATCCAATGCGAACTTTCTCCTTAGACCCTTGTACAGGCGGCATGGAGGTACCCCATTGTGACACTTGGTTAAAACATGTGCATTGCGATGATCCGGTAGTCCAAGCTAAGTAGGACAAGGTGCGGGCACTATTAGTATACTATGCATGAGGCTTGCAACTTGTAAGATATAATTTACATAACTCATATGCTTTTTTACTACCGTTGACAAAATTGTTTCATGTTTTCAAAATAAAAGCTCTAGCACAAA
>NC_061512.1:242227087-242249564 GCF_022539505.1 Lolium rigidum | reverse complement strand
AACACAAGCATGAACCGGTACAGCAAAACTGACATAAGAACATATTGCAAGCATTATAAGACTCTACACTGTCTCCTTGTTGTTCAAACACTTCACCAGAAAATATCTAGACTTTAGAGAGACCAATCATGCAAACCAAATTTCAACAAGCTCTATGGTAGTTTTTCATTAATAGGTGCAAAGTACATGATGCAAGAGCTTAAACATGATCTATTTGAGCACAACAATTGACAAGTATCAAATTATTTAAGACAATATACCAATTACCACATGAAGCATTTCCTGTTTCCAACCAAATAGCAATAAATGCAGCAGCTTTTAACTTTCGCCATGAACATTAAAAGTAAAACTAAGAACACAAGTGTTCAAATGAAAAAGCGGAGCGTGTCTCTCTCCCACATAAGCATGAATTTATTCAGAGAATGAAAATAACAAAACGAAAATAAAAGCACACAGACGCTCCAAGTAAAGTACATAAGATGTGATGGAATAAAAATATAGTTTCACTAGAGGTGACCTGATAAGTTGTCGATGAAGAAGGGGATGCCTTGGGCATCCCCAAGCTTAGACGCTTGAGTCCTCTTGAAATATGCAGGGATGAACCACGGGGGCATCCCCAAGCTTAGACTCTTCACTCTTCTTGATCATATTATATCATCCTCCTCTCTTGATCCTTGAAAACTTCCTCCACACCAAACTCAAAATAAACTCATTAGAGGGTTAGTGCATAATCAAAAATTCACATGTTCAGAAATGAAACAATCATTTTTAACACTTATGGATATTACCCAAAGCTACTGAAAGTTAATGGAACAAAGAAATCCATTCAACATAGCAAAAGAGGCAATGCGAAATAAAATGCAGAATCTGTCAAAACAGAACAGTCCGTAAAGACGAATTTTTCAGGGGCACTTAACTTGCTCAGATGAAAAAGCTCAAATTGAATGAAAGTTGCGTACATATCTGAGGATCACACACGAAAATTGGCAGATTTTTCTGAGTTACCTACAGAGAGTTCTACTCAAATTCGTGACAGCAAGAAATCTGTTTCTGCGCAGAAATCCAAATCTAGTATCAACCTTACTATCAAAGACTTTACTTGGCACAACAATGCAATAAAATAAAGATAAGGATAGGTTTCTACAGTAGTAACAACTTCCAAGACACAACAAAACAGTAGCAAAATAAAAACATGGGTTATCTCCCAAGAAGTGTTTTCTTTATAACCATTAAGATGGGCTCAGTAATTTTAATGATGCACTCGCAAGAAATAAGAGTTGAAGCAAAAGAGAGCATCAAAAGAAAATAAGAAACACTTTTAAGTCTAACCCACTTCCTATGAAAAGGAATCTTGTAAATAAAGAAGTCATGTAAGCATAATGCAATAAGCATAGAAAGGCAACACAAGCGCAACTTCAAGATTCTCAACATAAAGAGGGGAAACTTAATATTATTAAGATGCATATAACCATGTTTCCCTCTCTCATAATAACTTTCAGTAGCATCATGAACAAACTCAACAATATAACTATCACATAAAGCATTCTTATTCTCACGCATAAAAGTATCATTACTCTCCACATAAGCATAATCAATTTTATTAGTAATAGTGGGAGTAAAACTATCACAACCATCTTTGTAATCATCAAAAATTGCAGGCATGGTATAATCATAATAAACTTTATCCTCCATAGTAGGTGGCACCAAAATACCACTATCATTATAATCATCATAAATGGGAGGCAAAGTATCATCAAAGAAAATTTTCTCCTCAAAACTTGGGGGACTAAAAATATCACAACCAGCTTCCCCAAGCTTAAATTCTTCCATAGCATTAGAAATAATAGTGTTCAAAGAGTTCATGCTAATAACATTGCTACAACTATTTTGCAAACAAAGTTCCATGGATTTTTTAATTCTCTCTTCAAACACATCATGTCCTAATTCAATATAAAGTTCATAAAGATCTCTAATTTTGTTGTTGTTTTCCATTAAGCCTAACTAGTGGAAATAAAAAACAAGAAACAAAAAGATATAATTGCAGGATCTAAAGGAAATAGCTTCGAGCACTCACACACCGGCAATAGTGCTAGGAAATAGCTTAGTAGTCGGAGGATGTGAGTACCTTTTACCTTACCTCCCCGGCAACGGCGCCAGAAAATAGCTTGATGTCTACGCACGCTTCTATTCC
Source organism: Lolium rigidum (assembly GCF_022539505.1). Classification (NCBI taxonomy): domain Eukaryota; kingdom Viridiplantae; phylum Streptophyta; class Magnoliopsida; order Poales; family Poaceae; genus Lolium; species Lolium rigidum. Next base: position 242,247,373 of record NC_061512.1, on the reverse strand, counting down.
TGTAGACACTGTTGGGCCTCCAAGACCAGAGGTTTGTAGAACAGCGACGAAGTTTCCCTTAAGTGAATCACCCAAGGTTTATCGAACTCAGGGAGGTAGAGGTCAAAGATATCCCTCTCAAGCAACCCTGCAATTAAGATACAAGAAGTCTCTTGTGTCCCCAACACACCTAATACACTTGTCAGATGTATAGGCCAAAAAAGTGCACTAGTTCGGCGAAGAGATAGTGAAATACAAGTAATATGGATGATTGTAAGTAGTAATTGCAATCTGAAATAAAGATGGCAGCAAGCAAACATGTAACAGAACTTGTTGGAAACGGTGTTTCGATGCTTAGAAACAAGGCCTAGGGATCATACTTTCACTAGTGGACACTCTCAACAGTGATCACATAAATAAATAACTTCTCTTCACTTGTGCTACTTTCAAACACTCTCTTGTTGGATAACAAACACCATTCATTGTGTAGGGCTACAAGAGCACACCTCAAGCCGGAGTAAACAAGCTCCACAACATCCGGAGTTCATATTAGAGTAACCTCTAGAGTGCATAATAGACCGTTGCAATTTAGACCGAGTACTAACATAGCATACACACTGTCAACAATAGCTATAAAAGAGGGAATAGATCACATCAATACTATCATAGTAATAGTTAACTCCATAATCTACAAGAGATTACAATCATAACCTACGCCAAGTACTACATGATGCACACACTCGTCAACATTACATCATGGAGGAGGAATAGACTACTTTAATAACATCACTAGAGTAGCACATAGATTAATAGTGATACAAAGCTCATGATCACATAAAGATCACATGGGAGAGAGAGATGAACCACATGGCTACCGGTAGAGCCCTCAGCCTCGGGGGAGAACTACTCCCTCCTCATCATGGGAGACAGCAACAACGATGGAGATGGCGGTGGTGTCGATGGAGATGACTCCGGGGGCAATTCCCCGTCCCGGCGGCGTGCCGGAACAGAGACTTCGTCCCCGAAACGGAGTTTCGCGATGGCGGCGGCGTCCCTGGAGTCTTTCTGGAGTTTCGTCAATTGGTGTAGGGTTTTCACGTCACGAGAGATTATATAGGCGAAGATGCGGCGCAAGGAGGTGCCTGGGGGGCCCACCCCATAGGGTGACGCCCCCCTCTTGGCCGCGCCGGCCTATGGTGTGGGGGGCCTGGGCCTCCACTCCGTCTCCCCTTCGGTGTTCTGGTCCGTCTCGGTAAAATAGGATGTTTGGCTTTTGTTTCGTCGAATTCCGAGAATATTGCCCGAACAACCTTTCTGGAACCAAAAACAGCAGAAAACAGGAACTGGCACTTCGGCATCTTGTTAATAGGTTAGTTCCAGAAAATGCATAATAATGATGTAAAGTGTGTATAAAACATGTGAGTATTATCATAAAACTAGCATGGAACATAAGAAATTATAGATACGTTTGAGACGTATCACTCATCAGCTTAATATTCTTAAGATTGAATCGTTTGTACTTCCAAGGAAGATTGCATGATTATTTTCTATCACATGTATATTTGTTTGTATTGCTGAACTCTTATGCTTGCTACCCAACCTCGCTAGCCAAAGACATGTACTGAGAGGGAATGCTTCTCGTGCATCCAAACCATGAACCAAAAACTCATGCCATTTGTGTCCACCATATCTACCTACATGTGGTATTTCACTTCCACTCTAAAGTGAATTGCTTGTGTGCTACCTTTAAACCTTCAAACAGTACTACTTGTTTTGTGTTTTGTTCTTAGCTCATGAGGAAGTATTGAATGGTTTATTGTATTTTCATGACTTCATTTCGTGACTAGCATGAATAGTGTGCTAAGTCCTTAATTTTGCAAAAAAAAGCAAGGCGTTGGGTGCCCATCCCAAACAAAATAAAAAATAAAAATAAACAATGCTCCGCACATTATATACTGGAGAGATCCTAAATAATGGTGTGCATTGGAGAACTACATGGGAGCCGCTCTTGAGGTCACTATATGAAAAGGTGATAGATTTCTTGATGTAATTCGTTGACATAGACATGCATACTTCTAAAATGTATATTTTCAACAATCCTATTGCATTTTAAATAAAGAGCTTTAGCACATGAGTAATTTTGCTTCCCTCTGCGCATGGCCTTTCTTTTACTTTTATGTTGAGTCAGTAAACCTATTTCCCTCTACCTCAAGCAAGCATTTGAGTTGTTGTGATCCAACCATTTATATATGTTGATTCGTTCAATCCTCTCTTTTATTCTTCCTTGTTTAGCACAATGCATTTATCTGAATGAATATAAATCTAGAAGCTACCTATGATTGTAATGAGATTGTAATCATTGAGCATGTAATTTCTGCAATAAGCTCTAATATAAAGACTCTGCTCGAAAGATAAGTATAATTTGTTAATTGTTTCCTGACCAAGAACGAAAGTTTGCCATCATCAATTATGATTTCCTCTATGCACTTCTATATAGTGACTCCTTATTACTCATTGCAAGTTGAATTATATAAGAAGAAGTTGCTGTCTATAATGACTTGTGTATTGGTAAGTATGATGCTTCTTGTCTGTATTTTGTTTATCGACACTTCACTCCATAAACCCGTGGTCTGGTTTACTAAGTTCATTTTCGCTTGGGGACAAGCGAGGTCTAAGCTTGAGGGGGAGTTGATACGTCCAATTTGAATCATTATTCTATATAATAATTACTGTTATTCTTTGATATATTTCATATTTAGAAGTGATACTTATGTTATTCCACCTATTTTTGCATGTTTGATGATTATTGGAGAATTAACCACCGGAGCTAGGAATCTGCTGGAAAAAGGACCGTCAAGACACCATATTTCTGAAGATCAACAATTCCTAGCAAAGATACAGAAAACCATATTTTTCCAGTTGACGGAGGAAGCGAGAAGGGGAGGCCGAGATGGGCCAGGGGGCTCCAAACCACCCCTGGGCGCGGGCCAGCCTCAGGTCGCGCCTAGGCATGGTCTAGACGCCCTGGCCCACTTCTGACGATGCCCCCCCCCCCCCCCGCGTATTTCAACCCCTGGGGAAACCTAAGTTCGGGGGAGCGACCAGAGAAATATTCCGCCGCCGCTACGGGGCGGAGAACCAGAGAGAGAAAAAAGCTCTCCGGCAGGCAGAATTCTGTCAGAGAAATTCCTTCCTTGAGAGGGGAGATCGTCGCCATCGTCACCACCATCGAGCTGGACTTCATCGGGATCATCATCACCATCATCTCCACCACCAGCACCATCATCACCGCCGTCTCCACACCGTCCCGCTGTAACATCTTGGCTTGATACTTGTCTAGTTCATAGGGGAAACTTTTCCGGTGTTGATTACTCCTTGTAGTTGATGCTATTGAGTAAAACCACTGAATTAACTTTATGTCGAGATTGTTATTCATCATTATATAACCTCTGATTATGATCCATATGATGTCTCGTGTGTAGTTCGTTAAGTTCTTGAGGACGTGGGAGAAGTCATGCTGTTAGTAGTGGAACTATGTTGAGTAATATGCAATGATTTGATATTTAAGTTGTGGTGCTATTCTTCTAGTGGTGTCATGTGAACGCCGACTACATGATACTTCACTTTTATGGGCCTAGGGGAATGCATCGTGTATTTGGATACTAATTGTGGGGTTGCGGGAGCGACAGAAACCCAAACCCCCGTTAGAAAACCGGTGCACGAGGGATTGTAGGATCTCAGGGTTTAAGGCCGTGGTTAGATTTATCTTAATTACTTTCTTGTAGTTGCGGATGCTTGCAACAGGTATAATCACAAGTATGTATTAGTCCAAGTATGGGGTAGTGCATTAGCATAGGTTCACCCACACAACAATTACCAAACCATTGAAGATTATTCAGCTATGTGTGAAACGAAAGCACTTGACGTAATTCCCGTGTGTCCTCAGGAACGTTTCTTCATCATAAGTAAAACAACCGGCTTGTCATTTGCTATAGAAAGGATTGGGTCATTCGCCGTAATTATTATTACTGCATTTTATTTACTCATACTTTATTTACCTGCAATATCAAATACCCCTGCAAACCTGTTTGCTAGTGTTTACAGTGAATCCTCGATCAAAACTGCTCGTCAACACCTTCTGCTCCTCGCTAGGTTCGACACTCTTATTTATTGAAAGTACTACGATACACCCCATATACTTGTGGGTCATCAGTCCATAAGGGAGGAAAAATACAACAAGTTTCCCGTGCAAAAACCATTCTCGATGAACTAGAGCTTGTTATGAGAATAAGCATAAGCTATAAATCATCACATGGATAAGTCCAAATAATAACCAAGAAAGATGATGCAAGGATGCAAAGGTTTGAGCTCTTCGAAGGATACGATCGAGTTACTCACTCGAGAGCTCTCTTGATAGTACGACAACTAAACTATAAACCGGTCTCCAACTACACCATGAGACCGGTGAGAAAGAAACCCTATCAAGAGCAAACCTTAATCTTGCGCATTCCACTTGAGCTCGATGGTGACGGTCTTGACCGCAACAAAATGTAACGCCCTTCTTGATTGTGCTTGCTTGATGAAGTCACGCGAATTGCTGCCCCATACTCCACTATTCGAGAGCTTCTTCTTCGGTGCATCTTCACATATCCATGATCACCATATCGATGAAAATATTCAAGCAAATGATCTCTTCGAGATAGCTCGTCTTGAACTTGCACTTTATTTCTTCATTTTTCATTGTTGATGTATTGAAGTTAAACTTGGGGGCTCACTTCATCTTCATCTTCAAGATATACTTGACACTTGATCTTCTTCATTTGCTTCTTATTGCAATCTTGAAGCCAACATATGGTTCAAGCATTGCCTATGGACAAGTCCTACAAATATAACTCAATGCAAACATTAGTCCATAGGGATTGACATTAATTACCAAAACCACACATGGAGGCTCCATGCACTATCACCCGGTTGATAAGGGCCTTTAGTCTTGGTTTTGCAAATCGAAGTAGTCATTCAGGATTAAAGGCCCTTCCCTTTAGTCCCGATTGTAATACAAACCAGGACTAAAGGCCCCGCCACGTGGGCGACTGGCGCGCGCTGGGGCGAACAACCTATACAAACTGGGACTAAAGGCTATTTCGTTAAAAAAATTAATCATTTGTTTTTCTAATTATTTTTTACTCTTTTTTTTCTATTTTTTAGAGAATTCTAGTATTTCTTTATTTGACAAGTTTAGTCTCTAACTACACTTAATATCTAGTCAAATTACTTACTCGTGATCAAACTTCTCGCTCGGTCACCCATCCTCGCACTACTCCAATACTAGCACGCTTAAACTCCAAGTTCCTTCTCGTCCCGCTTCCAAGTGCTTCGTGTGCATATTATTGATACTAGTATCATATAAATCTTATTAACATATTGGTCGATATCACACTTCTTTATTATTTGAATTCCAAATAATTATTTTAATACACCAAAGCATTGATGTAATAATAATCTTGAATAAACAAATATTAATTTTTTAATTCTTATTTTTTAATTTTTAATATTTTTTTGCCAAACCTAAAACCTGAATATTTGAAAATCTATTAATTGGGTAACCTCCTTTATGGTCAGACCTGGCCATGGGCAGCCCGGCCCGAGCGGCCCGGCCCGACCCGGCCCGAGCGGCCCGGCCCGACCCGGCCCGAAAAACTCGGGTCTGGGCTGAGAAATGTTGGCCCGACACCCGGGCCGGGCCGGGCCTGGGTAGCCCGAAAACTGAGTTTAACACTACGGCCCGGCCCGGCGGGCTTGGTGGGTTTTTGGTCGGGCCAGGCTGGGCTTGGGTCGAATTTTTTGCGTCGGGCTTACCTCGGGCCGGCCCGAGGCCCGGCCCGGCCCGACACATGCCCAGGTATATTTATGGTTAAGTAATAGTAATCTTTATGATGGAATGTATTTATTTATTTCAAATTTAAAAAAATAAAAAATCCTAAATTTCTGGTAAAAACAAAAATCTTCCTGCTTTCATTTTTCCATTTGGAATTTTGAGAATCTAAAAATTGGTCAACCGGGTAGTACCAGGTGAATTTGGATGTAACTTTTTCCGACGATCATTTTGATATATTATACGTTTTTTGCCGGTCGTATGCAACCAGAAAGGCCGATTTACCTTTTTCCAAATTATTTTTGCAAAAGTGGTCGAAATTTGAGTTTGTTAATTTCCCTAATACTAGGTTGCATAACATACAAGAATCTCAACAGATTTTTTTAAAATTTTCTATCATTTTCTTTTGTATTTTACAAAGCAAAAATGGTGATCCGAGCGGGGCGGGGGGGGAGGGAGGAGCCAAAAAACACCTTGAAAACTTTTAGTCTCGGTTGGTACACCTTTATTCAACCTGCCGCCACTCTTTTAGTCCCGGTTGGTATTACCAACCGGGACTAAAGCTCTCAGGGAGGTTGAACCAAAACCCTATTTTCTACTAGTGTTTCGAGCCTACCGTCTAAACCACAAAATAACCACAAGAAATTGAAGACACGCAAAGAGTGCTACTTTCGGTTGAAAATGATCGAATTAGACGGCTTGCAAGGACTCCAAAAATAGGTACTGTTTGTTAATGAGCGGTAACCAGATCGGACAATCACAAGACCGAGGGTAACTCTCATTGTCACGTTCACGTGCTAGAAGATGTGGTCTACACAGCAGCGGTACCACAGGCTTATAGCGACTCGTTGCGGCGTTGAATCTTCTATCTAGTTCCTGTCAAAATCAATCATTATAAACAATCGTACGCGCTATCGCTTCACTCATTCATAGAGGAAGTGGCCACACACTCTCACGCGGGTACTCCTGTCCAAACGTGCATCATTAAGCGAAGCCCAATGCCTTCGCTCGCTGGACTTCTCCAGCTCATCCACCGACCACATTACATGCCCGTGGTGTGGCATATTATTTCTTAAGATCCGTCTATACCTAAAACATCTTTAGCCGCTCGACGAAAACGCTCGACATCACATTTAGACCTGGAATGCGTTTGGCGGACACGTCGTGGACCGTTCGCGTGTCGTTCCGCGCAGTCTTCGGGCTTAACTAGCATCGACCATGCGGCCGACTCACACACCGACATTGATGATGACCTTCCAACGTCATTTTTAGAGGCAAGCGGAGCACGCGCCAACATCAATCGCCATTGCTCCTTCTAGCCTCACTTGCTTCGTAGACCGCAGACAACAACATAAGCATTCTCTCCCACCATGGATAGACGTTGGGTGTCCTCGCACGAGGCCACCAGCCCACCATGCTCGCCAAGAATGGCATCCTCGCGTTGTCGGAAGCCAGTGGCGGAGCTTGAAACAAAAACTTGGGCGGGCCAAACGAAAGCTAACATAAAGAATTACTCCAAAACTATATATTAGTCAATACTTAATACTACCTTTGGTTCAGCAGATCATCATACATGAATTGCTCTAAAACAAAATAAAGCATAATAACATCTTTCATTTTATTACACAACCTTATTTTAATAACCTTTATACTAGAAAAGGCATGGTCAACACTCGCCGTTGAAACCTCTCCACAAAGCATTGACAAAGACCAATTAAGGTTGATATATTTTTCAAAGCCTCATCGTTGGAAGCATCCAAAACAAAATGTTTTCATTGAATTTGAAATCCATAAATATCTGGTTGGAGGAAATATTTTTTTGTTTTAAACAATAACGTCAGTTGCTATGGCCTGTAGGAAAATTGGTGCCGAAAGAAAATTAAGCAATGAGATTTGTGTAAGTGAAATAGTGAATTACCTGCAGTGTCACACTGTCATCTGTGCGGTTGTGCTGTGCACTTTGCCGCGCGCAAAAAATTGGAGCAATTGTGACCAGTGCGATTGCAGCAAGAAAATCAAAGAAGGTGGAGAAACTTGTAATGGACTGAGGACTGGGTTGCCGGATCATCGCTGCTAGCTCTCTGGCCTGCTGCCTGGGGCTTAGCCGCTTAGGGTTGGGGCCTGGCCGCCCTCGCTGGACGATGGCTTGCCGTTGCTGCTGGACTGGAAGGTCGCCGGAACAAACACTCCAACAGATATTTCCGCCGCTCGGTCGCCGGCTCGCCATGGATGGCAAGCCTCCTGCCAGTGGCGCCATGGATGGGGAATTGGGGACGCCCGCTGACGAGCAGGAACACCCAAGCGAAACGACGTAGTGAATCGCGAACAGTCACCTCTCACCTGAACTGGGCCAGTTAATGGTGGGCTTTACACATGCCGCATAGGTGTAAAGGAATTTTTGCTCCTGGGCTGGGCGGGCCATGGCCCGGTTTGGCCCTCACTAAGCTCCGCCAGTGTCGGAAGCGTCAGTGACGAGGACTTTTTGTTATTTTTTTATTTACCTTTGTTTCTTCCTATTATTTCATCATATTTTCATGAGATATTTTCAAACCAAAATTGGTGCTTTCCATCTTATGCATCAGGCTGTTGGGAAATCCCCATAACCCAAACGCTCAAGCGGGGCGAGACGAACAATTTTTTGTCCACGGCCCGATCCAAGTTAAGCAAAGTGACACTTTTTGGGTTCGAAATGGTTCGGTTTGCTAGAGACGCAGTAAGTCCACATGGCTCCTCTCCTGTTGGTCTCATTTTTCCAAGCTATAACATAGCATACTGGGAAATCTTATGGATGCTTTCACACCAACCCAAGTTGGAACCCTCTTACCCGTCATTTATTTTTGCAATGTTGCATCATTGTTTTAATATAACTAGCATAGTGGCCCTCGCAAATGCGAGGGAATTATTTTATTTATTAATTGTGTTTTTTTATATAGTTTCATACATAAGGTCCAAGAAGAGATTGTCAAGCCACCCAAAATATTGTGTCAAATAGAATATCACCTGGACATGAAATATATTTAGACATCTTCAATATATAGATTTAGCATGATGGTATTTGGAAGACATCACACAATTATGTGCTTGTATCTGCTGCATGTATGTTATTGTAAACAATTACAAATAATTAGATGTTGATATTAGATATATACACCAAAGAATAAGTAATACTTTTCTCCGACTACTATTTAAGGTCCAAAATAAAAGTGTATCTATGATATTTTGTGCATTCAAATGTATAAGAACTTAGTACGGATGAATACTACAATATATATAAGTCATCCACGTGTATATTATTTCTTAATCTTTTCCAGACATTTCCTCTTCTCATTGTCCCAATTTGTTCAAAAATACATGTTTAATGCATGATTATAGTATGGAACATATAGATTTTAAAAAAAAGCATCCACTGAACATGTTGCTTAAAATTAAAATTTATAGAACCAAAAATAATAAGTTATTGTGTTTAGTCTTGTTGGACCGACTGCACGCGTTCTATTTAAGATATAATTTCAAACAAATGTACTATTAACTTTATCTATTTTATTGTACCAGCATCGACCATGCCTCAAATGTACTATTTAGTTTGTCTATTTTATGGTGTTAAAAAAACACTTTTCTATTTTACTGTACTCAGCCGCAACCATGCCCTAGTCCGATGCTAAACCCTTGATAACTTATGTCTCACACTCAACAACGATAGCCATGTGTCCATTTGTATTTGCATAGACATAATCCAAAAATCTCATGGATGAATACGAATTCAATAGATCGTCTTCCACAGCCAGTTGAGCTGCAATTAGCTACCTGCACCGGGTGATCCTTGGGTGCTGATCTCTCAACGTGGTCTCGGTCAAACTGGATCATGTAGTTCATCTAGTACATATACATGTTTGCCGACAACCCTTTCAAGGTGTCGTGGGCGACCCACTCCAGCCAACCGTAGGGCACCACCTGAATGAGCACGATGTGGACGGAGAGGAGCACCATGTTGGTCAGATCTGCCCCGGATGAGCCCAGAATCACATCTGCCGAGTTCACCAGCCGCGCAAACCCGGATATCCGTGCCGATGTCTGGCTTCTTCACCCGCACATCGAACCCTAGGCTCATGGCCATGTCCTCCAATCAGGAGTTATAGCCGGGGATGGATGTCCCACTTGCCGCTGCTCGGCTCGGTCGTTGCCCGCTCGAACCAGAACGTACCCTGGAACATCGCGTGGAAGTCCACCATGGAATAGCCGATGGCGTATTTGACTCGTCCTAGCCTAGCTCCCTGTGAAACACAGGCCCTACCGCGATGTTCTCATAGCATATGGCCTCATCGTTATTGTCCATGTCGATCACATAGTAATCAAGATCCCCTGTTTTCATTGCGACCTTAGAGCTTAGCAAATTAGTTGTTAAAGGCGTTTTTGCCGTTGCCGATACACCGTCACCGAGGTTGATGATGCTTTTGCAAACTCCATTAACTAAAGTATCATAGGGGACACCAATAACCTCTATGTTCGGGAATTAACATCGAGGTGATGTACCTCATCATGTCACCGAAATTGCTCAGACGTCAAGCTCGATCATGGGCTACGTATGGTAAGTCAGCCGATGCGGGTGCGAAATGTGAAGCCCTAGGCGTGTGGCATGGCACGGATTAGTATGGTTTTTTTACAGCTAGGGATTAGCAGATTGCTAATTTTTAGATAAGATTTGAGAGATTGATAAAAAAAAGATATTATTTTTGAGTTAGAGTCACTTTTTACATGAATTAGTGCGTTACATGTTGGAGGGTGCCGTGTCTAAATTGTTTCGGTTTTGCTATGTCTCAGTCAACTGAGATTTTCTTAAGTCTAAGTCAATTACAAAAAAGTGCATGAGTTGCACTTTTCTGTTAAAAAAGTGCAATTACACTTTTCTGCCAGAAATGTGCAACTCAACCGAGTTGTGCTTTTTTTTGAACTGCAGTTGCACTTTTCTGAGTTGATTGAGACTTAAGAAAATCTCAGTCAACTTAGACATAGACACACCCAAATTGTTTAGCAATCTAAATCTGTCTGGAGTTCCACACCCGTATTAGTGAGTGACTCTCCAGATTTTTTTTTTGGTTTACATGTCATCCATCGACACATCAAAAGACATGGTTGTTATGTGTCAAACGCGTACACGTGAAACAATGTGTTACGTAATTTTTATTTTAATCATGATCATCAACTAAATATCTAACCGTCTACATAATTAAGATGATGTGGGTTAACGTAACGCCTCGAAAACACCCTCATTTTGCTTTTAGTATATAATAATAGATAGATAGATATCAAGAGACTAGTGCCATAGATGTTAAAAGAAAGATGCCCGTATTGTTCTCATCTGCCAGCCGCCGAAACATTTGTCTTCCCCCTCCGTCTCCTCCACCATAAATCGGTCCAGACTCACCGACATCGAGATGAGTGGGAAACCCGATTTATGCGTGGAGTTTTCAGTAAAAATAGTATTTTCAATAGATTAGGATTTTAGTAAAATTCTTTCTGGCATCCGCCTCGGTGGAGACGACATCAACTAAAATAAATGATTTTCGTCTCTTCATTCGTTGACAAGATCTCGTTTCCGGCGTTAATGGTGGTGCTGAAAGATTACAATTTTCTAGGTATGAATCTTCATATTTTGCTTCGCCAGATCGATTTAGATCTTTTCTCATAGTTGCCGCTAGGAGGATTGTCCTTGCAATATTTATGATTCATAGTGTTGGCTCCCAGCGACGTCGACCAGGTTGTTTGACTGCTTTTCTCTGGCATAGTGATGTTGGTACTCTTGTCGATATTGATTGACTAGTTTAATGATTGCGCAGTTACACGTAGCCTTGGCCTGTGATTTATTTTTAAGGGAACTTGGCTGAGATTTCAACCCTAGACCTTGTAGGTAGTATGCCTTGCGGAAGTAGATAAATCCTGATAATTGCTCTAACAAGTTCCATCATAAAACCTATTATAATATAATGAAAGAGACTATGCAATTATATTTCAACGATAGGTTAAATATATGTGCTGAAACACTTGCCACTTAAAAAAAACGGTGCAAAAGTGGTTACCTGATGTCGTGCTTTGAAACTAGGATTTAGCTACTGTGATTTCTAGCAAATGATGTTACAAAAAGTTACAGGTTAAATATACCATAAGACTGTCATATAAATTTAGGTTTTAAAGCTCGGTAAAAGTTCTAAAAATTCCAAATAATCCGATTTTTAGAAGTTCGGAATAGAGGGGTTAGGGCGTGGGGACTGGGGAGACATCGGAAAAAACGCATAGGGTTTAGGGTGGACTAACCAACCGACCCTAATTCAAAAGTAATGATTTTTTTTTGGCGTGGGAAAGACATTTATCAGGGTTTCGATTGCTTGCTAGTAATAGTAACTAGGGTTTTACGCTCAGTAATCAAATCCCTGCTCTACGGTACTTCAACTGTTCACCAAGGAAGGTACTAGGACAAACTGTGCACTATTTACATAATTGCAACATAATTATTGCTGGCGAGCACACTCGTCACTTCCACGGTCACACTCGATCCTAGTAATATCTTTCAAAAGGTAAAAGGTACAGGACACATCAGCTCTGGCCATCTCGCCTTGTGGCCAAGCGATTTAGGAAACGGGACGCGCACAGCTGGCCAGCAGGCGTGGCCACGATGATTTCGACATGAAATCGGGAAAAGATCGCAGAGATCCAGTGGCCTACCCAGCTGATCTGGTTGGGTCTAAGAACATCTCCAGCCGCGTCCCCCAAAGCGTCCTCTAAAGGGATTTGGGGCGCGCCGGACCAAAAAACCGTTCCAGTCGCGTCCTCTAAAGCCCATTTTTGTCCGGCGCGGCCCGATACGGTGTCCGGCGCCCCGAGCCCGTCCCCGTCCCACAGGGGACGCTCCGGGGACGCCGGACACACCGAAAAGCGAGACGAACCGACGCGGGCCTGGCGCGTCAGCGGCTCGGAAGCCTAAAACCCCGTCGCCTACCTTTGGTCAAGCGACGTTAATGGCGTCCCTGTTTTCCCAGGTGACGCAGGGACGCGCCTCATCGTGCATGGCCGCGTGGCCGTCCGCGCCGGCGTTATTGCGTGCAACCACCCGCTGCCGCCGCTGTTTAAAGACGCCCTGCAGTTCTCACCGCTCACAAACCATCTCGTCGCCGCCGCCTCCCCCTCCCAGATCTTCTCCTCGCCGCTCCAAAAATGTCGAGCTCGTCCTCCCGCAAGATCGCCGCGGTGAACGGCTTCGGCCGCGGAAGCCTCACCGTGCCAGAGGCGTGGGCGCTGTACAACGCCCGGTATCCAGTCCCGCCGGACATGCGGCTGCCAAGCGGCGGCGGGCCGGAAGATGGCCGTGAGCGGCATTGGCGTTCCGCCGCCGCCGAAGCCGCGCACGGACCAATGGAGGGAAACCATCAAGGCCCGTCGGGCTCAACTCACCGCCGAGAAGCGGTTGGATCCGACGTGGGCGGCCAACAACAACGACGCCTGGTGGACGACGTACTTCAAGGCGAAGTACAACGTCGAGATGCACAACACCGACGGGCTCGTCGGCGGCCCCAATAGCTGGAACAAGGACGGTCGCGCCTCGCTGCGGGGCGTTCCGGGCGCACCCTCGAGAACGTCATCCGCGGCATCCGCAACGGCGCTCCAAGGTTGGAGATGCCGTCGTCCACCGCCGCCGTCTCCTCAATGGTAGCCGAGGAGGACGACGTACTCGTCCTCCTCGCACTCTTCTTCCTCAGGACCGGCGCGATCGACGCCGTCCTCGTCGTACCGGTCGGCGCCCTACACCGTCCCCAAACGGGAGGTGAAGGAGGAGCCGGCGACGCCCGTCAACACGAGGGCGGCAGCGGCAGCCGGCCGGCAGCAAGGGAGGCGCGGCGCGCGCCTCCTCATCCCGGCCGGAGGTGAAGGAGGAGCCGGAGGAACCGGTCGCAGGCGGCGCCGTCGGCGGAGTACGAGCGGCAGCAGCGGCTCATCGCCGGCAGCCGACGACCCCGAGGATCTGCCTGTGTCCGCGGGCGGCGTTCTTGGCGTCCATGAACGACAAGGACGCTTGGAGGGGCGACCTCGACGCGGCGATCGCCATGTCCATCCGCGACTCCGGCAAACCGCTGGTGGACCTCTCCGACGACGGCGAGGCAGGACCAAGCGGCTTGGTGAAGGACGAGCCCGTCGACGAACCCGTCGACGAGCGCGTCAGCGGGAGGTCGTCACCGACGACATGTACAACTTCCAGACAGTATCTACGACGCCTCCGGCCGCCGCAAGTGGTTCTAGATTAGGTTTAGTTTAAATTTAGTCAAATTTCGTTCGAATCTATGTAAGTTTGGACGAATCGAATCTCGTTAAGTTTAAAATTTCCGAAATTTTGTTTGGGGAACGCGACTGAGGAGCGACGTCCCCCAAACGCGACACGAACGAAACACGTTCCCCAAACACTCAATCCGTCGCGTTTTGGGATGCTTTGGGGACGCGGCTAGAGATGCTCTAAGCCACATCTTGTGAATTAGCGTAATTGGACCCACCTCTGTCTGATTAACACGCGTTGATCTTTCTCGTGTGGTTGCCAGTTATAGTCACCACACACATGAATTGATAGTACCCTTATTTTGGAATCATCTCCCTGTCTGTCTGTCCGGGACCATGACCACCACTAGTCCACTATTGATCAAGCAGTGATGTCCTTTCATATGTCTCTTTCTTGCTCCTGTGTGATGCTTGGAGCTGCATCTGCTTGCATGTAGTATGTCATAGGATTTGATGCGTTGAAGCTCAACAAATTTTATTATGCCGGACGGGAACAGCTGCAGTGCTTTGTTCATGAACAGGATCAAAGCAGCTGGGTAGAGCATTCAGTAGTTCCAGAGCGCGGGGTCAGCTCCGCCATCTCCGGTATCCCAGCACGCGCTGGTGTGCTCTGGCGGCGGCGGGTCCAGCAGGAGTCCCTCCGCGAGGTCCGCGTAGTACGTGCCCAGGTCCATTTCCCCGGACATGTCCAGCTCGAACATGTCGCTGCCCAGCGCGGCCGGCACCTCGAACGTCCCATCGGCATAAGGCTGTGAGGTCGCTGACAAGCCGCCGGCATTGTCCGTGGACAACGGCGCAGACTCGCTGGATGTGGCCTCGTCTGATGGGACGGTTGCAGCGCCGCTGGCGGCCTCCCAGCGCAGGAAGCCCACGACGGCGGCGAGGGCAGCGCGCCTGACGTCCGCCAGGTCCGTCAGCGCCTGCGGCACGCGGAGGAGCGACGCGGAGTCGGCGAAGTTGAGGTACGTTGAGGCCGAGCGCCCGTGCAGGGCGAGCATGGCGGCGTCGTGAGCGCGCGCGGCGGACTCGGCGGTGAGGTAGGTACCGAGCCAGAGCCGCTCGCCGCGCTGGCCGGGGACGCGCACCTCGCACACCCACCGTCCGGCGTTGCCGCGGCGCCGCACGCCGCGGTACACAGGGTGCCGCGTTTCCTTGAACTTGGTGCGCCCCGCCTGGCGCTTCGGAGGCGTCGTCCACACCGTCGCCCCTCCTCCTTGCTCGTGAGAGGACGGCGACGAAGAAGGGGAACTCCATTGCTCGGAGCCGGTCATGTCCATATCTTATGAAGATGGTCGTCGGTGCTTGCTGGCTATAGCTCCGTGGACTGTGGAGTGTGAGGAGCTTGAGGTTGAGCTGGAGTATTTTGGAGTGAGAGTGGTCTGTTGTGTGCTGTTTTATAGCTTTGCGTGACGCGGTCTGGGCAAGCGGCGGTGACAACTGACAAGCGACGCGTGAGGGGTCTGCGACTCTTTGGCAATTATCCGAAGGCACCTTCCCGTTCTTAAGGATGGTGACTGGGCTTCACTTTATTTGGCCATGGAGACCCAAAGAGATGGATCTTTTTTCCCGCGTCACTAATGTATGTATTTAAATCTTTGCCTTCTATGCTACGGTTTAAAGAAAAGAGCTTTGTAAATCCAATATGACACTATTAATATATTGTTTAGCATCGATTTACTAACTGATGGTCTTATGAAATTTGAAAAATACGTGTCGCCTTGCTCAACTTTGGATTTATGTGTAAGGGATTCCATTTGAGCATCAATCTGTCTTGCAAACTAGATTATGAGGAATACATGTGCCATATAAGTTTGAAAGTTTCGCCAAATAGTTTTTTTGCAGGTAACTTAAAAGAGCTCTTTCACCAAGCACTGCATTTATTGAGGTGTTTAATCTTGGCGCTACTTGTGAGTGAGAGACACATGGCTCCATCGCTGCCTAGACTTTCCCTGGTGCCGTAGAGGGGAGGTGTGGCAGGAGGAACGTAGAGATTGGGGCTAGGGTTTGACCCATCATTTCTTTTGGGAGAAATGATGGGAGTATATTGAGAAATGATGGGAGTACTTAATACAGTCTCCTATAATCTTTATTGTCTAGAAACTCAATATATATTGAAATGATGGGAGTATTGATCAACCATCATTCTTGTTAATTGGGTAAATTTAGACTTAATCTATCTTTTAATATGAATTCTAATCTATAAGCTGGATTAGCCTGTTTAGGAGTATGTCGTCACTAGCTTCTTCTAACCAATTTGATTTGAGATATTGAAACACATACGTAAATATACACATTGAGAAGAAGCGAGTGTGTTTATTTTTCTGTTTGATTTGGCGAAACATTTATACAAAGCTTGGTCATGCTGCCCGATTACCTCACATAAGTCAATACAGATCATCTATGTTTATTTTTATGTTCGCCCCTAAACTTTCGTAGTTGTTTTATCTGTTTACTCTTTGAATCTGTAAGACATGCGAAAAAATCGGGTATCGCCTTGCTTTGGCCGTTTTCCATATGTTGCATCCCTGTCAATCCTCTGCCCGTCAAATGACCAATGATGTGTGACATTGTTATTATTGGATTGAAGATATGCAACATTGGGGTTAGAGAAATGCATATGGATCCCTTAGAGTTGTGACTAGTACTTATAGAACAGAAGTTAAGGTCTATGTTAACTTAGAAATATTAGTTATTACAATTTATCACTTTAATCATGACACTCTGCCACAGTTTGTAATATTTCCATTTGAGCATCAATCAATCTTGAAAACTAGATTATGAAGAATATATGTGCCATATAAGTTTGAAAGTTTCGCCAAACAGTTTTTTCAGGGAACATAAAAGAGCTCTTTCACCAAGCACTGCATTTATTGAGGTGTTTAATCTTGACGCTGCTTGTGAGTGAGAGACACATGGCTCCGTCGCTGCCCAGACTTTCCCCGGTGCCGTAGAGGGGATGTGTGGCAGGAGGAACATAGAGGTTGGGCCTAGGGTTTGACCCTCAGCTCCCCGCAAGAGCGACTAGAGGGAGTCACTTCATTGCTTAGTTTGAATAGCTTATACTTTCTTTCTCTTCAAGCATCGATTTTATCAAATATGATTGATAAACCCATACATGGGCATGTCTCATATTTACTTGAGATCTTGAAACACACACACGTAAATTTGTATTTGCGAGAAATAAGCATGTAACAAATTACTATTTGCACATAGCTCAATAAAAACTATAATATCAACTATCTTATGTCAATATAGTTTTTTTTGTGTTACTCATTTTTTCCTCCGTTGTTTCATTTATTTAATGCTCGAGACCATCCTAAGATAGAACAGTTTATGTCATTGCTTCGTTGGCATATATAGGTTACACACCAGAGAGTGATCATTGTCAATTTAGAGAAACTGATGTCAATCCTTCGACCTTAGCAGCGTGGGTCATTGTTGCCTTAGGATTAAAGATGAAGTAAAATGCAAACAAATCTAAGAAAATTGTCGCTAATAATTATAAAATAGTACTCCCTCCGTCCCAGTTCGCAAGGCAAAGTTTTCAAATATCTTGGCCCAAGGTGAATTCTCATTGGCTCTAAATTTCCACGTAAAAATGTTAACATTGGCGCTGCAATTAATTGGGAAATTAAAAAGAACTTTATTTTCTACCCTTTAATTCATTTTTACTCCCACATTAAATGCAAATGGTGCATGCAAAGTACTAATGAATATGCAAAAACTGAAACCGTTTCACACATGGTGCATGCAAAGTACTAATGAGCCTCATTTTACACCGTGGGATACGAAAGGAGGAGTCTTTTGCATGTAATAATGAATCAGTTTTACTCCCACATTAAATACAAATGTGCCTAGGAGGTGAGGCATTTTGGAACAAATATTTTTTTGGAACTTTGCTTGCGAACTTGGACGGAGGGAGTACATAAGATCTATGTTAAGTTAGAATGTTCACTGATTACATTATTATTCTTTTAATCATTACACCCCGTCAGCCATGCTCTTTGATATTAATATTGGAATAGCAACCAATCTTAACTATTGGATTACGAGAAAAAGATGGGTCATGTTAGTTTGAAAGTACATTAAAACATTTTTTTTGGTGGGGAATTAGCACTTTTACCAATCAGTAAATTGTTTGACGTGTTACTTTTTTGCTCATACACGATTATCAATAACGCTATATTGGTCTCTCAAGCTTTGAGATGTTGGTAATGTCCCACAAGGAGCGAAAAGTGCTTTTGGTACATGAGCATCAGTGCTCTTTATTTTTAAAAATTATATTTTTTGGACTCCAAAAAAATTGAAATTAAATACCCACATACATATAAACATTTCAAAGATACGTTAGGAATTTTGATGGAAAATACGTTGTATTTGAGCTATAAAAAGACAAATTTCTGACAAATATATGCCCCTACATGTAGCCATAAATTTGTTTTTTCCCCCTGTAGTTCAACATACAATGCAATTTCTACGGAAATTTTACACAAGTATTCAGAACATATGTATGTATTCATGAAATAAATGTGATGATTTTTTTGAAATACAAATGTATATGTTTAAAATATTTTAAAAACTAAAAGCACTGATGTTAATGTGCACCAAATCTGTTTCCCACGAGTAGTACCATCATTGGTAAAGAAAATCCTAAGCAAACTTTCACATCCCTCGAAAAAAATGCAACTATTGTACTAACATTGTATCCAGTCTCCCGTCACCACGCTGCACCTAAATATCTAGCATAATTGTTGAACGATAGAGAGGGATATGCGGAATATGTTGGATGTTGTATTAAGCCTCTCGGGCGAGTATATATAGTGGTACAGATTTAGAGGCTAAGATAGCTCTCCTACAAATATGGTAGGTAGAGATTACAAATCCTAGTGTCGTCGTGGTGAACAGACGGATGCCATAGGATGGCTTAAGTTGGGGCCGAATGGACGCTAGAGGATTCGGGGGAGGGTTTGTGATTAGATGGGATGAACTTCCGGATGATTTCCTCAAGAACTTAGCCAAGGCTAGAGGTTGAAGAAGAAAGACATAAGGAAGAACTCGCTCTAGATCATCTTCTTTATTGATCTCCACAGGTTACAAGTTTGTGCTTACAGGATTTCTCTCTCTGCTCAACGCTCCCGAGTACGGGTGTGCCCCCTCTCCTTATATAGGGGAGAGGGTGGCTTACAGGGGAAGAAACCCTAATGGCATCTTTGACTAGACAAACTACTTTACAAAGTTACTTTAATCATAGATGACACCGGGGTCTTCTTTAATCGAGGAGGCTGACGTTCTCCGGCTTCTTTCATCGTCATCCTCCTCTTTATCGTCAGGCCTTCGTTTAAAGCTACTTTGCTTAGCTCATCTTTGTCCTCTAGCTCTAGAGAGAATCTTTGACCAGTCCTGCCGACATGCTCTTCTTTTCGGTATCCCGGTGTCTTCTTTACCCGGTTCCGGTATACCCCTCTTGGGGATA
The DNA here is from genome assembly GCF_022539505.1 of Lolium rigidum. Lineage (NCBI taxonomy): Eukaryota > Viridiplantae > Streptophyta > Magnoliopsida > Poales > Poaceae > Lolium > Lolium rigidum. The sequence goes on along the minus strand of NC_061512.1, from coordinate 242,227,733 downwards.
CCGGCTTAGCTTTACTTAGCCAAACTCTTATCTTTGTGCTCCGGTATGAACATTAAACCGGTATCTTGATGGCTTAAACCATCCGGTTTGGCATGCCTTTGGCATACCGGGGTCATCCCCCAACATTAGTCCCCGAAGTCTGGTATAGTCTGGCGGATTCTATCCAACAGACCATGCCAGGTTCTCACGTCTTTGGATACCGGTTTAACCTATCCGGCGCTTAGCTTAGATCCGGCACCTTTGCCCGGACTCACGCTTTCTCTCTTTGCAAGGCATTTTCCGGTATCTTATCCTCCGGCATCTTAGTCATTAAACACCTCCTCGACGAAGTCGAGAATTTCTCGGGCCCCGTGATGGCGTGTAACTCACACGTTCGTTGGGAACCCCAAGAGGAAGGTATGATGCGCACAGTAGCAAGTTTTCCCTCAGAAAGAAACCAAGGTTTAATCGAACCAGTAGGAGCCAAGAAGCACGTTGAAGGTTGATGGTCGCGAAATGTGATGCGGCGCAACACCAGGGATTCCTGCGCCAACGTGGAACCTGCACAACACAACCCAAGTACTTTGTCCCAACGAAACAGTGAGGTTGTCAATCTCACCGGCTTACTGTAACAAAGGATTAAACGTATCGAGTGGAAAATGTTTGC
>NC_061512.1:242094456-242226987 GCF_022539505.1 Lolium rigidum | reverse complement strand
CCCCATGCTTGGGCAATACTCTCTCCATCACGAGGCCAGAAATTATATATGCGGTTCCGATCTTTGTGAATTTCACTTGGAGGATAGAATTTAGAATAAAATAAAGGCACAATGTCCTCCCAATCAAGAGAATCCCTATTCTTCAGACAATTTATACCAATGCGCCGCTTTACCGGACAGCGATATAGAGAATAGTTTCTTCCTAACTTCATCCATAGCAATACCTGCACATTTGAATAACCCGCATAATTCATGTAAAAACAAGTAAATGATCACCAGGATGGACAGTTCCATCCCCTTCATAGCGGTTATCCACAACACGTTCAATAATCTTCATAGGTATTTTGTATGGAACCTCTTTCTCACTCGGCGCCTCATCCACTACCTTTGCGGTAGTAGTAGATTTTCCAAAGAGGAATTCAAGAGAAGACCTCTCCATAATGAATTATAGCAGCGAAGCAGTAAATAAAATCAGCACGTACAGTAAAGGTTTCCCTTACCAATTCCACTTACCAATAGCGCTTCACTTCCCGGCAACGGCGCCAGAAAATAGTCTTGATGACCCACAAGTATAGGGGGTGTATCGTAGTACTTTCGATAAATAAGAGTGTCGAACCCAACGAGGAGCAGAAGGTGTTGACAAGCAGATTCGATGAAGGATTCACCGTAAATGCTCACGAGACAAGTATTCGGGGGTTTTTGATATAGCGGATGAATAAAGTACAAGTAAGTAAAATGCGAGAGTAATAATTGCAGCGAGTGGCCCAATCCTTTTTAGCACAAAGGACAAGCCGGTTTGTTTACTTATAATGACCAAACGTTCTTGAGGACACACGGGAATTTAGTCTAGTGCTTTCGCTTCATATAGCTGATTAATCTTCATTGTTTTGATAAGTGTTGTGTGGGTGAACCTATGCTAATGCACCGCCCTTCCTAGGACTAATACATACTTGTGATTATACCCCTTGCAAGCATCCGCAAATACAAGAAAGTAATTAAGATAAATCTAACCGCAGCCTTAAACTCTGAGATCCTGCTATCACTCCTGCATCGATATACCAACGGGGGTTTAGGTTTCTGTCACTCCGGAAACCCCACAATTAGCAAACGAATACAAGATGTATTCCCCTAGGCCCATAAAGGTGAAGTATCATGTAGTCGACGTTCACATGACACCACTAGAAGAATAACACCACAACTTAAATATCATAACATTGAATATTACCCAACATAATTCACTACTAACATTTAGACTTCACCCATGTCCTCAAGAACTAAACGAACTACTCACGAGACATCATATGGAACATGATCAGAGGTGATATGATGATGAATAACAATCTGAACATAAACCTTGGTTCAATAGTTTCACTCAATAGCATCAATAACAAGGAGTAATCAATACCGGGAGAGTTTCCCCTACCAAACAATCAAGATTCAACCCTAGATGTTACAGCGGTGACGAGGTGCAGCGGTGGAGATGGCGGTGATGATGATGGAGATGATGGTGATGATGATCCCAATGATGTCCAGCTCGATGACGGTGACGATGGCGTCGATTTCAGCCTGCCGGAGAGCTCTTTTCTCTCTGGTGTTTTCCGCCCCGCAGAGGCGGCTGTGACTCTTCGCGACTATCCCCCGTTGCTTAGGTTTTCGGGGCGAAGAAGTACGCGAAAGAGAGGAGGCCAGAGGGGGCTGTGGGCCCCCTCCCCACAAGGCGGCGCGGCCAGGCCTAGGCCCGCGCCGGCCTATGGGGGGCCCATGGCGGCCCTCCTCGGCTCCTCCTTTTGGCTATCTCCGTCTTCTGGAAAAATAAGATTTTCCGTGTAATTTCCTTCAATTGCTGATCTTCCGAAATATTGCATTCTGACGGTGCTTTTTCCAGCAGAATCCTGACTCCGGTGCGTGATTCTCCAATAATCATGAAACATGCAAAATAGATGAAATAACATAAGTATCATCTCTAAATATGAAATATATCAATGAATAACAGTAAATTATGATATAAAATAGTGATGCAAAATGGACGTATCACCCGCCGCCGCCCCACACTCCCCCGTAGCCACGACCATAGTCAGAATGGAGGCTGCAGCTCCGGCGGAAGCAAAGCGGGCCGCCACCGGCGGCGGCCGGGAGGCAAAGCCGAAGGCGGCAAAGAAGGTGCTCTCCCCGGAGGAGAAAATCGTGGAGTCCGCGAAGCGTCGCGGGCGGCGCAAGAACCAGAAGATCAAGACTGCCGCGGCCGCCAACCCGGCGGGCCCGGCGGATGCAGATCAAAGCCGGCGTCGCGCAAGTAGCCCTCCATCCGACCTTAGCGGAGGGCTACATGCTCGTCAAGAGAGAGGGGATCGCCGGTGTCGCTCCTCCGGCCTCGTCGGTCAGCTCGGTAAGTTCCCAGCTGCGCCCTGGAACTCCCGCTCCCTTGCAGGGCCACGCGGCGTCGCGGTTCGCCTCCGGCCTGCCGCCGGTGAAGTTGACCGGGGCAGCGGTTCCCGACCTCAGCCGGAGGCCTAGAAGCGGTGACTCCTGCCTGGGCGCGACACAGAGGACGCGCCAGGTGCCGGAGGAGAGCATGCCATCTACCACAACCTCGCGAAAGAGGTAATTGAGGTCCAGAGGGCAGACTCCGAGGCCAAATTGCTTGACGCCGAGGCTAGGAGGATGGACGCCAAGGCCAAGATCCTTGCAGAGGACACTAGGATCATGCTAGCCGACTTGAGCAACATTGACGACGACACCAGGGCCTGGTTCATCAAGAGGCGCGCCGAAATCCGCGCGCGAGACGCCTAATCGCCGGCGCCATGCGACCAGCACCTTGGCCTCCTTTTGGACATTTTTATTGCTGTTCAGGCCTTGTTGTGCCCCTTTTGGACTCCACTTTGCGCCGTGACATGTGCAAAGTGTGATGAACTTGTTTCATCCCTCAGTTTGCGGCTGTAAAATTTCGTGCAAAGTAGTTTCAGCCCTCAATTTGGACACCAATTTTTGAATTCTTGCCTGCGCCGAATTTGCATCGCGCCGCTGAAGCCAGCTCCAGACGCAAACGGACAAACGACCATTTCCGCGTTCGCCAGACGACGCAAACGGACGCCTGCGGATATTTTGGGTGTCCAAAATACGTCGCGCCCGTTGGAGATGCCTTACCTACCTAAAGTGCGGCGTGCTGCTACTTCCTCAAGCGTTGCTACATCCACCGCACTCTCTGGCACACACTCAACGAGCGATGTGACACTGCGATAGCAATCGCAATACTTAGCACTGCGACCACACCTTGGGTATCAGCGTACAACCACATCTTTAAGCTGTTGCTGCACGATAACGAGGTTGCCCCGTACTTCTTCTCATCTTCTGATTCTGGCAACCACGCACAAACGAATAACACCTTCATTTGGGAGCCATTTAGCAACCCATCAGAGACCATGCATCATTTTCGGGCTTTCGGCCAAAAGCGACTTGCTTTGGTGTGACTTTTCTTTTTATTCTTTTTAGCTTCAAATGGTTCTTGAAAGCATGATCGTCTGCTTTGGGTGTGTTTGGATTACTACCAAACCATACCCTTCGAATTTTTTGGTCACGACAATAAGATTGTTTGTTGTTTGGATAGTTTTCATCTTTTTGGCTTGCCAATCCTCCACTACCAACTCTAGTTTATTATTTTAGCCAATGTTGGTCAACTTGTGGGCAATGAATAACTCAACCAAAATATTAGCTAGCCAAAATTTTGGTAGGCAATCTTCGGCATAAACCAAACACACCCTGGGGTTTAAGTTTGGTTGGTCAAATATGGGTTGACTGGTTTCACCGGTTTGGGCTAGTTCATTTTTTTGAACTAGATTGACAATTAGGGTTGAGTTTGTGAAAGAAAATGAACTAGCTTCGTAGTTTTTGCCCACCCCTATTCATGAGTATTGATGCTTTATTTTATTATGCTTGTTGTCGTTCAACTATCATAGGGACGTATGTGCCGGCCGGAGATTATCGATACCATCCTCGGCTTGCTTATTTTTAAAGTTCTCCGCAGCCTTGTACGCAGGGTATGGTCGAGGTCGAACATCGCAACGAGCAGCCACATGGCACATGGAAAGGCGGAACAGCCTGCAGGACAAACATGGGCGCGTCTTGCAAACGTGCGGAGGCTCGGAGTGATGTGTGTTGAACCAGAGTCGCCCGTGCCAGACACACGCACCTTGGCTGATGTCACGGCCACGGTACATTAACAAGGCCTTGGTTGGTTTCACAGGTTCCAGAGGGGATTGGCTTCGTTTGAGGAGGATTAAATCTCATCTAAGTCAAAATTCTTCCCAGTCCACTTCAATATATATATTTGAATAGTATTAATCGAACAAACAAGGCATAAAGGATGCTGTAGGAAAATAATTTGCTAGCCCTAAATGAGCAGAGCGTGTGTCAAATGAAGAATGTGAGCAGAGAGGCTCGAACTTGGATGGGCGAGGACGTAACAACAAGTCCTTGTTCCTTAAATGCCTAGGTTCACACGTCGCGGCCGGTACACTGGATACCGTGTCTCCTTGAACTTTTTTGTGTCTAGCGGCAGCAGTCACGGTGTATCATGGTGGTGCAAGGACGAAGTGGAATGGGAACTCCATGAACGGGTATAGCGGATAAAATTACACATGACGAGTTTGTTGCGTGGTGCCCGATGGAGTTGTTGCATGAACTTGGTGTTTCTATGTCTACCACTTTGATTGAGATGGTGAAAATATCACAACCAATAACACAAGATATACCTCGTTTCTTTTGTAGTAGCATCGAAATAAAAGTAGTACTAAAAAGGATCCGCTTTGATTGGGAGTAATCATTTCCATTGTCACACTAGATCTGAAAGTGTATAAGTTGACATGTCATCTTCCAGAAAGGAAAAAGTACGTGACACATCAGCTCTGGCCATGTCGCCCCGTGGCCACGCGATATAGGAATTGAGAAGCGCAGAGCTGGACTGAATCGCCGCGTCAGCTCGCGTGGCCACGATGATTTCGACATGAAATCGGGAAAAGATCCAAAGGATCCAGTAGACTGGATGGGCCTAAGCCACATCTTCTGAATTAGTGTACTTGGACCACCTCTGTCTGATTAACAGGCGTTGATCTTTCTCGTGTTGTTGCCAGTTATAATCACCACATATAAAGTGATAGTACCCTCTTTTTTTTTGGAATCCTCTCGCTGTCTGCCTGTCCGGGATCATCGCCACTAGCAGTCTGCTATTCATCCAGCAGTGATGTCCTCTCGTCATCTCATGTGTCATTTTCTTGCTCCTGTGTGATGCTTAGAACTGCATCTGCTTGCATGTATGATGTATGTCATATGATTTGATGCGTTGAAGCTCAATAGATTTTATTGTGCTGACTTGGAACAGTCGCAGTGCTTAATTTGTTCCATGCACGGGGTCAAAGCAGCAAGGTAGTATTTCAGTAGCTCCAGAGCGCGGGGTCAGCTCCGCCGTCTCCGGTGTCCCAGCACGCGCTGCTGTGCTCCGGCGGCGGCGGGTCCAGCAGCAGTCCCTCCGCGAGGTCCGCGTAGTAGGTGCCCAGGTCCATTTCCCCGGACATGTCCAGCTCGAACATGTCGCTGCCCATCGCAGCCGGCACGTCGAACATCCCATCGGCATAAGCCTGGAAAGTCGCCGACGAGCCGTCGGCATTGTCCGCGGACGCGCTGAAGATGGCCTCCTCTGCTGGGACGGTGGCAGCGCCGCTGGCGGCCTCATGGCGCAGGAAGCCCGCGACGGCGGCGAGGGCAGCGCGCCGGACGTCCGCCAGGTCGGACAGCGCCTGTGGCACTCGCAGGAGCGACGCGGAGTCGGCGAAGTTGAGGCAGGCGGAGGCGGAGCGGCCGAGCAGCCCGAGCATGGCGGCGTCGTGCGCGCGCGCAGCGGCCTCGGCTGTGAGGTAGGTGCCCAGCCAGAGCCGTTCACCACGCTGGCCGGGGACGCGCACCTCGCACACCCACCGGCCGGCGTTGCCGCGGCGCCGCACGCCGCGGTACACCGGGTGGCGCGTCTCCTTGAACTTGGTCCTCCCCGCGGGGCGCTTCGGCGGGGTCACCCACACCGCCGCCCCTTGCTCCTGAGAGGATGACGACAAGGAAGGGGAACTCCATTGCTCGGAGCCAGTCATGTCCATGGTTTGATGAGGATGGTCGGTGCTTGCTGGCTTGAGCTTAGTACGGTGGACTGTGGAGTGTGAGGAGCTTGGGGTTGAGCTGGAGTATTTGAGTGAGTGTGGTGTGTTATGTGCTGTTTTATAGTTTTGCGTGACGCGGTCTGGGCAAGCGGCCAGTGACAAGAGACGCGTGAGGGGTCTGCGAAATCTGCTGCAAAAATCCAAAAGGCACCTTCCCGTGATTAAGAGTGGTGATTGGGCTCCACTTGATTGGGCCATGGAGGCCCACAGAAACATACTTTTTCCCGCGTTATTTTATTTTATTTTATAGGAGAGGAAAGCCCCATGGCCAAAAAGCGTAGGTGGCTAAACCCTAACAAATCCATCTAATGGTCAGTGATCTAGCCGTGTCTTACTGAAGACTATGATTGTTTTTTTTTTCGAAAATTCCATCAATCTATTAATAATCATCAATAGTAGTAAAAAAGACCCAAAAGTAATTAAAATTACAAATAGGTCACTGGACCACCTAGCGACGACTACAAACACTAGCGCGAGTCGAAGGCACGCCACCGTCCTAGCCCCTCAATCACCGGAGTTAGGCAAAGCTTGTCGTAGTAGAGCTTGTTGTAGTAGACAGATGGAAAGTCGTCGTGCTAAGACACCAAAGGACCAGCGCACCAGAGCAGCAACCATCGCCAATGATGACAAGTGTAGATCGGAAGAGACTAACCTGAAACCACACATGCGAACACGAAAACCGACTAGATCCCAGGAGATCCGCCAGACACACAAGTTCACACACCATCCGCCGGCGCTAGACGCACCACCGAAGCGAGGATTGGGCAGGGAGAACCTTATTCTGACTTCAGGAAGTAGCTGTCGCATCACCATCCCGAAGAAGACACTGAAAACAAACTAAACGAAGAACGGAAACCTTCCTGCCAGCGAGAGGCCACGATCCGCCATGCCTCCAACTCTCCAAGGCCCCAAGGCCACCAGAGACGAAGCAGATCAGCAGCGTCGCCGGCGAGAGGGGCGGAACCCTAGATGGGTTTCACGATCGCCTCATATTGTGTATAAGAGTACGATTTTTATATGTTAAAAAATCAAGATACACAATTGTTATTGTTTGAATGAAGAGAGCTAAATCACCCGTGATTGTTTGGTTGTTTTAATGTACTCCCTGGTCCATATTATTTGCCACTAATATAGATGTATCTAGAAATATTTTAGTTTTAGGCACATCCATAGTAATGGCTGATACGTCCCCGACGTATCCATAATTTCTGTCGTTCCATGCTTGTTTTATGACAATACTTACATGTTTTGCTTGCACTTTATGATGATTTCATGCATTTTCCGGAACTAACCTATTAACAAGATGCCACAGTGCAGTTCCTGTTTTCTGCTGTTTTTGGTTCCGAGAAAGGCTGTTCGGGCAATATTCTCGAATTGGACGAAATCAACGCCAAACCTCCTATTTTTCCCGGAAGGCTCCGAACACCGAAGAAGAGTCGGAGAGGGGCCGGGGGCCACCACACCACATGGCGGCGCGGGCCGGACCCCGGCCGCGCCGGCCTAGGGTGTGGCGCCCCGAGTGCCCCCTGCGCCGCCTCTTCGCCTATAAAATCCCTTTCGACCTAAAAACGCAGGTACCACTTGACGAAACTCCGGAAAGACTCCGGGGCGCCGCCACCATCGCGAAACTCCAATTCGGGGGACAGAAGTCTCGTCCCGGCACCCTGCCGGGACGGGGAAGTGCCCGGAAGCCATCTCCATCAACGCCATCGCCTCCATCATGCTCCGTGAGTAGTTCCCCCATGGACTACGGGTTCTAGCTGTAGCTAGTTGGTATTCTCTCCCCCATGTACTTCAATACAATGATCTCATGAGCTGCCTTACATGATTGAGATTCATCTGATGTAATCGGTGTTGTGTTTGTCGGGATCCGATGGATTGTTACATTATGATTGTCTATCTACAAAGTTTATGAAGTTATTGTTGCTCGCAATCTTGTTATGCTTAATGCTTGTCACTAGGGCCCGAGTGGCATGATCTTAGATTTGAGCTCTATAATTATTGCTTAGATTGTATCTACAAGTTGTATGCACATGTCACTGTCCGGAACCAAAGGCCCCGAAGTGACGAAATCGGGACAACCGGGGGGGATGGCGGTGATGTGAGGGACACATGTTTTCACGGAGTGTTAATGCTTTGCTCCGGTGCTCTATTAAAAGGAGTACCTTAATATCCAGTAGATTCCCTTGAGGCCCGGCTGCCACTGGCTGGTAGGACAATAGATGTTGTGCAAGTTTCTCATTGCGAGCACGTACGACTAAATATGGAAAACATGCCTACATGATTAATAAATTGATGTTCTTTCTTAATGCCTTATCAATCCTATCAATTGCCCAAGCTGTAATTTGTTCACCCAACACTTGTTATTGGAGAGTTACCACTAGTGTAGATAGCTGGGAACCCCGGTCCATCTCGCATCATCATATACTTGTTCTTCATGTCATTGGAAGTAGTATCAACTATTTTCACGGTGCCATTGCTCTCATATTGCTATTACTTGCTTGCCTTGTTACTGTTACTACTGCTCTCATATCATTGCTACTTTCACATCACCCCTGTTGCTAGTGCTTTTCCGAGTGCAACTGAATTGACAACTCAGTTGTTAAGGCTTATAAGTATTCTTTACCTCCCCTTGTGTCGAATCAATAAATTTGGGTTTTACTTCCCTCGAAGACCTGTTGCGATCCCCTATACTTGTGGGTCATCAAGACTATTTTCTGGCGCCGTTGCCGGGGAGGCATAGCTCTACTCATAAGTTCACCTGGGGAGTACACTCTACCTCTCTCTCTGCTTTTATCTTATTTTGTCTTGCTAGTTTATTTCTGTCTAGTTTACTTGTGCTTAGTTTATTTCTGTCTAGTTTTACTTTGCTTAGTTTACTTTTGTCTAGTTTATTTTTGTCTTGTTTTATTTTCCCTATATACCCAAAAATCCATAAAAATTTGAAAAACCTAAAAATTAAAAACTGCTGTTATGGGAGAACCAACAACCTACTTGGAGCTTATAGAATGTTATAATAATTATAGAGAATCAAGAAACGGTAAAATAATGAGTGCTATGATAGAAAAATTGAATACAATTGCTTGAAATCTTGCTTGAACGCCATAATATAAACTGTTGCTCTCAACGGGATACTAAACATCTTAAATTTCAATGTGGCTTTAGTGAGGAATTTTTAATTAAGAACTATAATCGGAATTGCTATATTCATTATGGGTTCGAAGAGGTAGAACAATTTGTCTTATTTATGGGAGCCTCCGAGATAGAATCCTTCATGGTTGAGAATTATGAAACTTGTGTTGTTTGTAAGGGCCTTAAAGATTATGTCTCTACTATCCTTAATTCTTGCATAGAATGCTACGAGTAGGAATCCTTATATCCTTGATTATAAAGAGAGACACATTAATGCACAAGAATGCACTCACAATTTGCAGGAACCGGTGGAAGAAGAAATTGATGAACCTGAAAGCTCATTGGATGAAAAAGAGGAGGAAATTGATGGAAGAGAGCGACGAACAAAAGGAGGAAGAATGGATTAGCTACCCATGCCAACCTTCTAATGAGAGTAACTCTTCATCTCTTACACTATTTGATTGTCCTCCATGCTTACCGAAAGAGGTTGAATGTTATGTTCCTGTGGATTCTCTTGAAATATTTCCTATAAGTAAAACTTGTGAGAATGATTATGCTACTGTTATTTATGATAATCCATGCTACTTTGATAAATCTTATGATAATGCTTTGTTTGTGCCTGATGTCGAAATGCATGGTACTAAAGAATTTTGCTTGGCAAATGTTTATGATAAAGCTCTAGATGATGGTCCTATGTTACTTGATAATATTAATTGTACTACTAATGAAAATGGGATTGGAAAAGTATTGACTTTATTTAAGAATCCCATATCTCTTGAGATTGATCGATCACCTTGTTATAATATTGATAAAAGTGAGTTTGGAAGTTTTGATCCTACTATATTTGAGCTTGATAAAAATTATGTGTTTGGAAATCATGAAAAGTATGCTGCATGTGATAGTTATATTGTTGAGTTTGTTCATGAAGCTACTGAAAATTATTATGAGAGAGGAAAATATGGTTGTAGAAATTTTCATGGTACTAATACACCTCTCTATATGCTGAAATTTTTGAAACTACACTTGTTTTATCTTCCTGATCTTGTTACTTTGCTCTTCATGAATTTATTTGTGTACAAGATTCCTTTTCATAGGAAGCATGTTAGACTTAAATGTGTTTTGAATTTGCCTCTTGATGCTCTCTTTTGCTTCAAATACTATTTCTTGCGAGTGCATCATTAAAACTGCTGAGCCCATCTTAATGGCTATAAAGAAAAGAACTTCTTGGGAGATAACCCATGTGTTATTTTGCTACAGTACTTTGTTTTATATTTGTGTCTTGGAAGTTGTTTACTACTGTAGCAACCTCTCCTTATCTTAGTTTTGTGTTTTGTTGTGCCAAGTGAAGCCTCTAATCGAAGGTTGATACTAGATTTGGATTTCTGCGCAGAAACAGATTTCTATCTGTCACGAATCTGGGCTGTTTTCCCTGTAGGTAACTCAGAAAAATATGCCAATTTACGTGCGTGTTCCTCAGATACGTACGCAACTTTCATTAGTTTTGAGTTTTCTGATTTGAGCAACGGAAGTACCATTTTAAAATTCGTGTTTACTGGCTGTTCTGTTTTGGCAGATTCTGTCTCTGTTTTTTGCATTGTCTCTTGTGGATTTTAAGTGAGGCTTTCTAGACGTGGAGAGCTGTAGCTAATGTTTTATTGAGTTCTTGCAATGTGTCACTACAGGACCAAGGTGGATTCAAATTTTTTGAGTACTAACCCCTCTAATGAAGTTTGTGAGAAGTTTGGTGTGAAGGAAGTTTTCAAGGGTCAAGAGAGGAGGATGATATATGATCGAGAAGAGTGAAAAGTCTAAGCTTGGGGATGCCCCCGTGGTTCATCCCTGCATATTTCAAGGAGACTCAAGCGTCTAAGCTTGGGGATGCCCAAGGCATCCCCTTCTTCATCAACTTATCAGGTTCCTCCCCTGAAACTATATTTTTATTCGGTCACATCTTATGTGCTTTACTTGGAGCGTCTGTGTGTTTTTATTTTTGTTTGTGTTTGAATAAAGATGGATCCTAGCAATCCTTGTTTGGGAGAGAGACACGCTCCGCTTTTTCATATGAACACTTGTTCTTCGTTTTACTTTTAATGTTCAATGATAAAAGTTGGAAGCTACAATACTTATTTGGTTGGAAAAGGAAAATGCCTCATATGTCTTGGATAATTTGACACCTGGCAATTGTTTTGAGCTCTCAAGTAGATCATGATTAAGTTTTTTCATGTAGTCTAAGCCTATTAGTGGAGAACTACTGTAGAGCTTGTTGAAATTGGTTTGCATAATTGATCTCTCTTAAGGTCTAGATATTTTCCGGTAAAAGTGTTTGAGCAACAAGGAAGACAAGTGTAGAGTATTATAATGCTTGCGATATGTTCTTATGTAAGTTTTGTCTGTACCGGTTCATACTTGTGTTTGCTTCAAATAACCTTGCTAGCCTAAGCCTTGTATCGAGAGGGAATACTTCTCATGCATCCAAAATCCTTGAGCCAACCACTATGCCATTTGTGTCCACCATATCTACCTACTATGTGGTATTTCCTGCCATTCCAAAGTAAATTGCTTGAGTGCTACCTTTAAACAATTCAAAATTTATTACCTCTGATTTGTGTCAATGTTTTATTGCTCATGAGGAAGTATGTGGTGTTTATCTTTCAATCTTGTTGGGCAACTTTCACCAATGGACTAGTGGCTTCATCCGCTTATCCAATAACTTTGCAAAAAGAGCTGGCAATGGGATTCCCGGTCCCAAATTAATTAACAAAAATAGACACTCCTCCATGGTATGTGATTGTTGGACGGCACCCGAAGGATTCGGTTAGCCATGGCTTGTGTAAGCAAAGGTGGGGAGGAGTGTCATCATAATGAAACTAAAATAAAAAGGCACTCCTTCATGGTATGAGATTGTTGGCAGGCACCCGAGGATTCGGTTAGCCATGGTTTGTGAAAGAAAGGTTGGAAGGAGTGCCACCCAAAAATAAAATAAAATGGGAGCCGCTCTTTGAAGGTTTGTCTAGCAAGGGGGTTAGAGTGCCCACTACCATTCGTTGACAACAACAAACACCTCTCAAAACTTTACTTTTATGCTCTCTTTATGTTTTCAAAACCAAAGCTCTAGCACAAATATAGCAATCGATGCTTTCCTCTTTGAAGGGCCATTCTTTTACTTTATGTTGAGTCGGTTTACCTACTTCCTTCCACCTTAGAAGCAAACACTTGTGTCAACTCGTGCATTGATTCTTACATACTTGCATATTTGCATTCATCATATTACTTTGTGTTGACAATTATCCATGAGATATGCATGTTACAAGTTGAAAGCAACCGCTGAAACTTATATCTTCCTTTGTGTTGTTTCGATGCCTTCACTTTGAACTTATTGCTTTATGAGTTAACTCTTGTGCAAGAATTTTGATACTAGTCTTGAAGGTATTATTCATGAAAAGTTTTGCTATATGTTATCTACTTGTTAGCAACTATAGATCATTGCCTTGAGTCACTTCATTCATTTCATATGCTTTGTAATAGTATGATCAAGGTTATGTAAGTAGCATGTCACTACGGAAATTATTCTTTTTATCGTTTACCTGCTCGGGACGAGCGAGAACTAAGCTTGGGGATGCGATACGTCCCCGACGTATCCATAATTTCTGTCGTTCCATGCTTGTTTTATGACAATACTTACATGTTTTGCTTGCACTTTATGATGATTTCATGCATTTTCCGGAACTAACCTATTAACAAGATGCCACAGTGCCGGTTCTCGTTTTCCGCTGTTTTTGGTTCCGGAAAGGCTGTTCGGGCAATATTCTCGGAATTGGACGAAATCAACGCCAAACCTCCTATTTTTCCCGGAAGGCTCCGAACACCGAAGAAGAGTCGGAGAGGGGCCAGGGGGCCACCACACCACATGGCGGCGCGGGCCGGACCCCGGCCGCGCCGGCCTAGGGTGTGGCGCCCCCGAGTGCCCCCGCGCCGCCTCTTCGCCTATAAAATCCCTTTCGACCTAAAAACGCGGTACCACTTGACGAAACTCCGAGAAAGACTCCGGGGGCGCCGCCACCATCGCGAAACTCCAATTCGGGGACAGAAGTCTCGTCCCGGCACCCTGCCGGGACGGGAAGTGCCCCGGAAGCCATCTCCATCAACGCCATCGCCTCCATCATGCTCCGTGAGTAGTTCCCCCATGGACTACGGGTTCTAGCTGTAGCTAGTTGGTATTCTCTCCCCCATGTACTTCAATACAATGATCTCATGAGCTGCCTTACATGATTGAGATTCATCTGATGTAATCGGTGTTGTGTTTGTCGGGATCCGATGGATTGTTACATTATGATTGTCTATCTACAAAGTTTATGAAGTTATTGTTGCTGCAATCTTGTTATGCTTAATGCTTGTCACTAGGGCCCGAGTGGCATGATCTTAGATTTGAGCTCTATAATTATTGCTTAGATTGTATCTACAAGTTGTATGCACATGTCACCGTCCGGAACCAAAGGCCCCGAAGTGACGAAATCGGGACAACCGGAGGGGATGGCGGTGATGTGAGGGACACATGTTTTCACGGAGTGTTAATGCTTTGCTCCGGTGCTCTATTAAAAGGAGTACCTTAATATCCAAGTAGATTCCCTTGAGGCCCGGCTGCCACCGGCTGGTAGGACAATAGATGTTGTGCAAGTTTCTCATTGCGAGCACGTACGACTAAATATGGAAAACATGCCTACATGATTAATGAATTGATGTTCTTTCTTAATGCCTTATCAATCCTATCAATTGCCCAACTGTAATTTGTTCACCCAACACTTGTTATTGGAGAGTTACCACTAGTGTAGATAGCTGGGAACCCCGGTCCATCTCGCATCATCATATACTTGTTCTTCATGTCATTGGAAGTAGTATCAACTATTTTCTGGTGCCATTGCTCTCATATTGCTATTACTGCTGCCGTGTTACTGTTACTACTGCTCTCATATCACTGCTACTTTCACATCACCCCTGTTGCTAGTGCTTTTCCAGGTGCAGCTGAATTGACAACTCAGTTGTTAAGGCTTATAAGTATTCTTTACCTCCCCTTGTGTCGAATCAATAAATTTGGGTTTTACTTCCCTCGAAGACTGTTGCGATCCCCTATACTTGTGGGTCATCAATGGCAAGTAATATGAAAGAGGGAGTAGTAATAACTAGCAAGAAGTACATGATAAGTGAAAAACATTAATATATTATAGTTATTTTATTTTATTTTATTTAAAAAAGAGGATAATCCAACCTCTATATTCATTGATGCATATATCCATATATCATTAAAATATATCAGAGTTGCTAATTTAGAGCTTCACAAAATTAGAAAAATATATATATCATGTTTTGCTCAACTCTGGATTTGTGTATAAGTCTGCAGAAATTTGGCTTGTGTTTTCCCCTGTAAATGGAACATGAACAACGGTTTAGGGTATTCACCATGCATGCACAAACATGATGAGTTTTGTATTCAAAGGAAAAAATATGACATTACGATGTATAACCAACCCTTAATACACAAGAGAGCACACAATGTCTGACTTTTATTAACCATATTACGTGTAGTGTAATGAGTTTTTTTATGTTTCATGGCAAAAGGAATATAGAAAAATGATAGGGGACATGTAGATCTTAAAAAACAAGAAAATATATTAAATATACTCTAGCATGTTAAACTCAAGATATTTTTTTTTTGAGAAACACAGTACAAACGTAAACGCTCACATACACGCGCATACACTCATATATAAGGTATATATAATATGCACATTTCTTGTAATAAAGGTATATTTTTGTTTGTACAAAACTTGGTCTTGCTACAAAATTACCTCATATAAGTCAATCTAGCTTATCTATGCTTGCTTCTTTTGCGCACCTAAAATTTTTCATACTTGTTTAATGTTTTTGCTCTTAAAATCTATACACTACGCAAACAACTTTGGGTATAGCCTTTCTAGCATATATAGAGTGCACACCACGGACCAGGCAAATTTCTGGTGCATCTTTATCAACCCTCGACGCGTCAACCAACCAATGGTGTCTCGCGTCCCTACCATTTTATATTTAATTAGGGTTAGAGAAATACATATGAATCCCTTAGATTTGAGACTAGTAATTATAGAATTGTTAATTTGTAATTAACTTATTACATTCACTTTAATCATGGAATCTCCCATACTTTGCAATATTAATATTCGAGTACCACTCGATTTTGGCAATTGGACAATGAGGAAAATATGTGCCATATTAATTTGAAAGTTTTGTAAAATATAATTTGTCCTGGGAACGTAAAAGAACCCTTTCACCAAGAAATATATTGTTGGATGTGTTCATTCTTGCGATTTTTTTACAATAATACACTTTTTTTTGTTTATTCTAGAAATAATACTCGATTTTGATATTTTGCAGGAATAATACACCGTCGGGTTCAAGTAACCCGATTTATAAAAATCGGGATAGAGTAACCCGATTATTCAAAAATCGGGGTAGTGTACCCCGAAACCAAAAAATCTGGGCAGCTGATCCCGACTTAGCGTGCAGAGAGAAAAGATAAAGAAAAAGAAAAAGAAAAAAGATGAATTGGGGTTGAGGAACCCGAAATTTGGGAATTGGGTTTGAGGAACCCGTTTCATTTCCCCAATGTCTCTCGCTTGATTAAATTAATAACCAGCTATCATATCAAACTTTCAATCCTTCCCACGCTAGGCATGAGGGTATCTCCAACGGGCGGCGCAACCGGGCAAAAAATGCGTCTGGTACCTCCTCCAGCGGCGCGACGCATCGTGACCGGATCATCCGCGGCGACGCAAACCCGGCGCATATTTGCGCCTGAAATGTGTTGCGGCGGATGCTGAGTACGACGACGCGTGCGCACCAGGCGCCGACGCCTGCGCAGTACGACGATGACGACTACGACAACGCCAAGGACTACATCGAGGCGCTGGTTTACCTCAGCGAGGAGGTCAAGGATGATAGCGACGACTACCGCGGTCATCTTCCAGGAATGGCATCTGGCCATGGCGGATGGCCGCAAGTATGAGTACCCGGGCAGTCCTCGGGGTCATCGCTGCTGGCTATGAGCCGCTGCTGCCGCTCGTACTCCGCCAGTAGCGCCGCCTGCGACGCTTCCTCCGGCTCCTCCTTCACCTCTGGCTTCGGTATGAGGAGGGCAACGCCGGGATTGACGGGCGTCGTGGGCTTCTCCTTCACCACGCGATTGTGGACGGTGTAGGGCGCCGAGCGGTACGACGAGGACGGCCCGTCCCTGTTCCAGCTGTTCGGTCCGCAAATGAGGCCGGTGGTGATGTGCACCTCCATGTCGTACTTGGCCTTGAAGTAGGTGGCCCACCAGGCGTCGTTGTTCTTGGCCGCCCAGGTCGGATCAGCCCGCTTGGCCCTGATGGTGTCCTTCCATTGCTCCGTGTCCGGCTTCGGCGGCGGCGGGATGCTAATGCCGTTCACGTCCATCTTCCAGCCGCCCCTGCTTGGCAGGCGCATGTCCGACGGGACGGGATATCCCGCGCGGTACAGCGCCCACGCCTCCTTCACGGTTAGGCTGCCGCGGCCGAAGCCGTTCGCCGCGGGGCGATCTTGCGGGCGGACGAGGACGACATTGCTTGGAACGGCGACGAGAAGATCTGGGGGCGGCGAGGAGAAGGTTTGGGAATGGTGAGAGAATGGGACGAACCGCTAGGCCTCTTAATGTACATCGGCGGCAGCGGGTGGTTGCACGCAATAACGCCGGCGCGGACGGCCACGCGGCCATGCACGACGAGACGCGTCCCTGTGTCGCCTGGGAAAAACAGGGACGCCATTAACGTCGCTTGACCAAAGGTAGGCGACGGGTTTTAGACTTCCGAGCCGCCGACGCGTTGGGCCCGCGTCGCTTCGCCTCGCTTTTCGTTGTGTCCGACGTGTCTGGAGCGTCCCCTATGGGGCGGGGACGGGCTCGGGGCGCCGGACACCGTATCGGGCCGCGCCGGACAAAAAACGACTTTGGGAACGCGGCTGGAAACGTTTTTTTGTCTAGAGCGCCCCAAATCACTTTGGGGGACGGTTTGAGGGACGCGACTGGAGATGCTCTAACAATTCAGGTGCAGGAAATGGATGGCACTGCACGGGTGCATTAATAATTCAGTTGAGAAACCATGGATCGAATGTGCTCTTTAATTACTACTAGCTGGTACTGGTGGTATAGCTATGAAAATAAACTCAGGAAATGAATCGGGTTCCTCAAACCTAATTGTCAAATTTCGGGTTCCTCAAACATAATTTCCAAATTTCGGGTTCCTCAACCCCGATTCGTCCTTTTTCTTTTTCTTTTTATTTTTCCTTTTCCTCCGCACGGTAAGTCGGGATCAGGTGCACCGATTTTGAATAATCGGGTTACTCTATCCCGATTTTTATAAATCGGGTTTCTTGAACCCGACGGTGTATTATTCCTGCAAAATGTCAAAATCAAGTATTATTTCGGAAATAAACAAAAAAAAGTGTATTATTTTTAAAAATTTCGCTTCATTCTTAGCTCTCCTTGTGAGGGAGAGAAACATGGCCCCGCTGCCACCGAGACTTGGCCCAGTGGTGCAGAGGGACGGCAGCCCTTGGACACCAGCAAGAGTGACGCGAGGGAGGTGCTTCATCGGTTAATTCATACGTTCTTTATCTCCGGACATTGATTTGTATCAAATAAAACGGAACATCCCATACATGGGTATGTCGTCAAGATATCCTTATGGTCAGAATTCTGCCAGAGCTTGAACACACACAAATATACACTTGTTGTAACCTAAAAATAATTAATGTTTTGCACATAATTGATCACACTATGATATGAACTCACATAAACCAACATAGCTCACATAATTTTTTTTTGTATTACCCAAAAACATTTCTCGTTACTGACATCACATATGTTATAAACTTGATCTTTGGCATAGTCTGCACAACGCAGAGATGTATCGCCGCTCATGTGGAGAGCATTTATGTCATACCTTTGACCTTGAATTAACTAGCAGGCTGTGACATTGTTGCCTTCGGATCAAAGATGAATTAAATTAGGGCTACAGAAAGGCGATTTAGTCCCTTGGATTTGTGGAAATTTGTTATAAAATACTACATAAGGTCTATGTTAATTTAGAAAGTATGTTGATTATAACATTGTCATTTAATCATGACACATCGTTGACCATATTCTTTAATATTAGTATTGTAATAGCACTAATCTCTTTTTTAAATAGAATTAATCTTAGCCACTGGATTATAAGGAAGAGAAGGGCCATGTTAGTTTAATAGTAAAGGTAAACAATTTTCACGGTTAACATAAATTCACTCTTTCACAGAGCAATGTATTGTTTGAGGTGTATATATATTTGTTCTATTGTGCATACAATATTATTTATTTTGCAAGTGTTACCCACATTGCTAAAGGAAAGCCTACAGGAAGCTTTCACACCAAAATAATGCAACAATAACACCCTCGAAGAAAATAATGCAGCTATAGTACTAGCACAGTATCCAGTGTCTCACTAGCGCGCTGCACCTAAATATCTAGCATAATGAAGGTGACACTTCACATCTTGCTCTCTTGGCCACGGGATATTTAGGCGACGCGTCACATCGATCTTGCGCTATTGGCCATGGGATCTAGGAGGATTGGGGGCACATATATGGCATGACTGTACCACCGCGTGATCGTACTACATATGTGGCTGCTGCTTGCTAAACCGTCACTCCCCCCGACCACACTCTCTCACACGGCACACACTCTCGACGAGCCTAGCGCGATTTTGACGTGAACTAGGATGGGGATTCGGCGATCCGAGACGTGGTGTAGCATCATCGACCACATCTTGGGAATCAGCGTGCTCTCGACCACATCTTCTACGAGGACATGCATGATTGCTCTCCTTGGCACTGGCAGTACGTTTTTCTGGTTCGATCTGGTAACCGCACATGAATGAACAGAACCCTTCTTATGGGATGATGGGATCCCTTTGGACACCTGTCTGAATCCATCACTTTCAGAGAAAAAGCGACGTCCTTTGCTGAGACTTTTCTTTGTTCCTAGATTTTTGTAGCTTCGACTCTTTTTGCTCTTGCTTGCATCTACATCCCGAAATTTCTCATGCTTTTAAGCGTCCTTAATTTTATTATGCTTGTTGAAGCTAGTTCGGGTGGGCTGAGAGCAAGGGGGGCACAGCGAGCAGCGTTATGTGGAGTATCGGCGAGGCATGTGGCGAAGGAAGAACGGCGGCGAAGTGCACGGCGCAACCGGCGGTGCCTTACCTGTCGATTTAGAGGCGCTCTCCATGCTTGCCCGAGACGTGCGCACCTCGCATACCCGCCCCCCGACCGGCTCTACCAGCCGCGCGGTTCAACACGGGTGGAGCGTCTCCTTGAACTTGGTACCGGCAACCACGGTGTACCCAGGCCCGGTCCTGGGAATTTAGGGGCCCGGGGCGAACCTATTACTCGGGGCCCTTCACTATTAACATCAAATGATAATTGTAAAATGTATATATAATATATTACTTGTTTTCAGCAATTGATATATTGCATGTTAGGAATAAGCTCTTAAGCAATGAAAACTACACATTTACTTTTATGTGTGTATTACGTTGATCATCATCACAGATATATCGGAACATCATGGCTAAATAGGGTAGAGCAAAGGTAAGTTAGAGGCATACCGTCTCGATAATCTCCACTGCTTTCTCGGCCGGCTAGTGGCCGTGAGTGTGACATATAATGCGACAGTATGTCCGACTTGGGAAATTGTCTCATGTTCTCAATCATGGTATAAGCATATTTTTATTATGCACTGAAAAGGGTTTGTTAATTTTCGTCTTACTAATCAAATATATTGACAAAAGTTATACCATCTCGTGTCCTACCTGGCTGGTAAAAAGCTAACATTGTGAAACATTGAACATTCTACTCCAATTTGTGACATTGGTGGCTGGGGGCCACCATTACATTGACTGCTTTCTTCTTCCATGTGTTCCCTCACTGTCTCTCTCCTTGATCTAAACTCAACCAAACACAGTTTAAATCTGTGGAAAGCCACGCCTGCTGTGATTGCATATAAGCAGAAATCAAATCTATGTACTACCCTACGTCCATACCACTAATTTCCCCCTTCAATCAAGTCTCAAGGCGTCCTAAATTTTTACATCCACGTATCTCCATTTACCAAGACAAGAGTAGAAAGGAGCCGCCATACCTTCTGGAGTGTAATATTTGCACTGCCAATTCCATTGGAACCTATTATTGACGGGACAGTTCGATTAGAATCTGAAGCTCATCCAGTTCCGGCGACTCAACCTCCGCGCTCCCCTGATGCCAACACCCAGCCGCCATGATTATTCTGGAAGATGCGATCGTGATGCGGAGATTAAGCCAATCTATTTTCTCGTGAGACCCTTCTGCTTGTACGATTCTATAGCTAGTTTTTTTCCTGGGCCATAATTAAGCGACCAAACCTGGCAGTGGGATAGGCTGCAAAACCAGATTTGGGGCCCCCCAAGTTTCATGGGCCCAGGGCGGTTGCCCCTCCCGCCCTGCCCCAGGGCCGGGCCTGGGTGTACCCTGGTCGCGCGAGGACGATGGAAGATAGGAAGCTCCATTGCTCAAGCCGGCCCCAAGTACACCGCTGCCCGTTCACATGATTAAGAGCAGCTCCAGCAGATAATGCAGAATTCCTTACCGCAAAAGTGGTTTGCGGCCACAAAACAAATTTGCGGTTTCAGGTTTGCTCTGCCAAAGTAGATACTGCAAACATGAATGTCATAATTTTGTAAAACACTAGGCATCAGATGTTTATAACTATTCTTACGAGTTCATACATACAAAAGAATTTGATTATACATTTTTGTTTTTGTGAATAGGACATTGGCACTGGCAGAGCTTTGTTGGGGCGAAATCGGGCCATGGCCTGCCCAGGTTTTTGTAAAACAAACTTTGACTCGTATGCATCTAAAGCCCACACCATTAGCACACTTATATATCTTGTTCGTTCGACACTCCCCGTCTTGTTCACGGACAGAAAGCACGGCCATGGAGATGTGAAGGCTCCTCACTACAATTATGTATAGCGATTTAGCCAGAAGAAAGATGGGTAATCGGAGGAGGGATCAATGAAGGGCATATGATTACCCGAGGAAGCAGTGAAGCAGGGCTGCGCTGCGGCCAGGGGACAACCAGGGGGACGCTGCAGCCTAAAGGTACACGACCACAGAGTGCGGCGCACCGGCCGTAGATGCAGCAGCCGGCAAGCGATGCTGCCGAGCAAATTGAGCCCTTCTCTTCTCCATTGTTCTTGCCCAAGTACTTTCAGCAATTTGATAACATGGAGGGTTGTGAACCAAAATTGTTCTTCTATTTTGCAAATTGCAACAGGCATGGGAAAGACCACTCAAAGATGAATTAATGTTGTCTTAAAAGAAAAAGAGATGACAGAAGCAAAGTTGAGGAAGATTCTTCAGCACCAGAATTTTGCGTGTGTAGAGAAGTAGTGTGTTTGAACAACAAATTTTGTGTTTCCTTTAGCTTGGCCCGCTCATGTTTTTTTTCAAACTCCACCACGTACTGGACACTGGCATTAAAATAAACATCGAACAATACAAAGAAGCCCAAGAAAGACGAAAATTACAACAAGATCGTTGAGAATCCCTTCATCTTCAACCTCCAGACCATGTCGACGGCGCGCCACCACTACCGCTCCTCCCTGAGTTGGCCTGACATTGTTGGTTACGGATGGGAAGTCGCCGAACGGGTCAAAAAGACCACATCCATCCCGGAGACGAAGAAGTAGGATGAACTACCGACGAAGCTCCTGGATGATCCGAAGATCCCCACAGCCAGAGAAAATCCTCGAAGACCGCACCACACCCACAAGCTCCTCGAAGTCACCGTCGAGATGGGGTTGAAGCCGGGGAGACATTATTGCACGAGAAGCCCCCACCACCATCTGAGCGCCGCTCCTACAAATAAAAACCCTAAATACGGGGAAGGAAGCCCCCAAAACTGGGAAACGGGGCCACAGAGACAACCAAATCAGAGGCGGCCGCCGAGGGGAGGCAGAGGAAACCTAAACACGTGAGGAACCCCTCACGAGAAAAGGGGTAAACAGCGCACTGCTATGAGTATGTCTCCGATTATACATTCATATGGATGCAAAAGGCTAACTCTAGATCGAGCGATATGCTTGATGAGCAACCCAAACCAACAAACAATACATAATTGTCAAAAAAAAGCTAACCCTAGATAACCTAATCGTAACCAGTTTCTACGGGGGATCTCTACGACGCGGCAACGGCACCGACACCGACGACCTGGAGTTAGGCTTCGCCTACAATGGAGCAACGCTGGGCCTCAGCGAAATCTGCCTCCACCTGCTTGGTCTCGCCATGGCAGCGCTTGACACATTCCCACATGTCGAAAACCATGTTGGCGAGGGAACAACAACCACGCCACCTGCAGGTCCTGGTCCTACTCCACATCGACGGCGAGGTCGCCCCGCAACTAGAACCACTTGCAGCTTTTGCGGCGCCGAGGGGAAGGTCATGCGGCGGACCGCGTGCATCAGCGTGGCCCGGGCCTTGCCCATGCGGGGTGAGGATGCATAGCGGTGGCCGGTGGGTGACGGCGCCGCGGCGGCCCGCAACTTCCAATGTGCAAGCCCGAAGATCGGTGCAGGATGGCACAAAGTGGCCCACGGCCGACGATGCGTCGCGGTGCAGTGAGGTGAGGCGGAAAATCCGCCAGGGTTCAACGAATTGACTGACCACATTTTGGTGGCTCATTGATCCAATTGTGATTTAGTGGGGGTGGTTGGATTTGGCTGGAGCAAGAAGTGGTGCGCGGTGAAAACGTTGGGGGATGAGAGTAGTTAAAATGTATGATGTGACTTGCCGCATCGACCCCCTAGAAACTATAAATATAGAGGCCACATGAGGGATGGTGTCTGTCAGGACAGGGGGATTTAGGGTTAATCGAAATTTGTTGCTGCGGGTCAATTAAACCTCGATACAGTGGCCATCCGGATCTTCTTTTCTTTTTAGCAGAAACAAAATATCAGCCCAAACTTGATGGTTTGTGCCGATAGGGATTATCTGCTAGCCGAGCACACATGAAGTACGATCAGCATTTGTTCTCGCAATGGTACCGAATATGGAATTGATGCGTGGCATTAAAAAAACACAACATATGAAAATCTATTGATGATTCTTGTAACTCTTCCGGGTTCACACGCGTGGAGGGTTTGCAGCGAAGCAACGGCAAAACTCCAGCCTGATTGACTCCACAGGCTCAGCCAATGAAGGCCCGAAGAGGCGTATTCTTTGTTTCCCGCGTTCATTGGCGCTGAGACAGAAATCTCTGCTGATTATGTGAAACACCATTGTTTGTTTGTATAACAATTGTTTAGTTGCTCTCCACATATACCACATGGTAAATCTCCGCTGATTATGACGGTGAGCACCATATTATGTCCTAGCTAGCATGGGCGGTGCATCCATGATCCATCTTCAATCGTTTCGCTGCCTTCTTCTGGAACAATAATATTAATAATGTACCAGAAAATATCAAACCGAACCCAGTAAAAGGTATTATGTATATTCCCTCGTGTCTCATGGCCGGAAAGATAGCTTTCATCATTTCATTTTTTTCGATAAGGAGTATATATTAATATCAAAAAGATACCAATTACACACAGCCTCTGCAACAACGCAATATTCTAATAGCATCACGGATGCACACAGCCAAAAAAAGAAGGAAGAAACCATCCGAGGTGGTCCAATCACTTCATCATTTCATCATTTCATGTGCAGGTACATCTGAGGCGGTCCAATCACGTTAACCCTTCCGAAGATGTGGCCTAGATCGATCGGCTCAATCTGGTGGTAGGCCCATCCATCTGGTTATAGCAACGGGTGCCTCGGATTTTCTTCCTCTTTCATGTGTCGAACTCAATGTTGCTACGCGCGAGATGTCGCATTCTCAGCTGGGTGTGACTGTGCAAGCAGCCGTGGTGTGGTCTCGATCCAGCCTTCCTCCTAAATCGTATGGCCAAGAGAAAAAGATGCCTAGATGTGCTGACATGTCACCTTAGTTTGAGATATCTTGGAAGTGTGCTACTGTAGTAGTGTAGTGTGATGCTGCTCGTGCTTTCCTCTAAGCAACTGCTAGCCAAAGGAGATTAATGTCGCCTTCCCCCGCGTGTGGTCACTGTCGTTTTAAGGGGATGTGCCAACGGGGTGGATGGGCAAAACCCTAGCAAGCACACACATGGCGGACCGTAGTTGTGCCTGGATCTACCTGAGCGAGTTGGCGCACGTGCGCTTCCTTTTTGACCCCCACTTGGCCGAGCTCTCCATGAGGAGGTAGAGAAGACCGCCACATATGCCGAGATTGAGGCGCGCCAGAAGAGACATGGGCCGTACGTCGAGGGGATGGGGGTGGCGGCAAAGGCAGCTCGAGGCCGTCGCCGCTTTACAAGCCGAGGCGAGTAAGGCTGGGGTAGCATCAACGAAAGAGATGCTGGCTCAGGAGGCGGCGTTGAGATTGCAGACCGACGCAGACCTGACGGAGGTCTAGACGTTGTTTTTCGGGGTAGGGCACTAGCGGATGTTGCACATAGCAACAGCCTGCACCCAAAGCGTGGGTGGACATGGACCTCGACAACGTCGATGATGCCCACAATGATGCTAACGCGTGAGACGTCACCGACGAGCAGCGACACTGCTCGCATTGTTCGAGACTGCCTAGCACGAAGAGGCCACCTGCCAACTCATGGACATCGAGCAGCGAGCGGTAGGCCCTGGCGGACAGGCACACAGTCGTCCAGGTATCTTCAGTGGTGTTCCACCATGCAGCGAGCGAGGCGGTGGTGGAGGCGAGGTAGAGGTGGACTCGGAGAACCGCAAGATGGAGGAGTCGGTGTCGAGGGACAAAGCTCGTTGGATCACCAACATGGACATGGTACGGCAGCGAGGCAAGGAGGATGAGTGGGAGAGAGCCCGCTAGGAGGCCAATACGGCGGGTTTCATTGTACCGAGTAGGGTCTAGAGTTGCCGTGATACCTTCGAGCGGTGCCAGGTGAAGGAAGTGGTGCTATGGGGTACGCGCGAGAGACGCACGGCTGCAAGTAGCCCTGGCCATGGTAGGGTGCGCGACGACGAGTAGATATGGCCATCTTAGTTTAGGTTCGACCCTCCGTGTAAAGATGGTTAATTTTGACGATACATAATAAAAAAACTTCTAACTGTTTTTTTTGTCCATGACTGGCGGGCGTGGGTTGGACGCATGAGCCGTCCGTGGCATGTTCGCGTCAACGCTTTCGCAGCCCAATATTGGGGTAGGAACGGTCCGCTCCCTTGGCATGTTTACGACAAACCCGCGATCCCTATTCTCCGCTCAAAGCGGGAGCGAGCGGTCGCTCCGCTCAGAGCGAGAAGGAGTTGGGCCGGCCCATTTAGCGACAGAATTGGATTTGCTTCGTTTTTTTCTTAAGTTTTTCTCATTTTCTACTGGTTTTTTCCTTCCAGTTTTTTGTTTTTGCCAATTGTTTTTTCTGAACTATGCAAACTTTAAACTTTTTCAAATTTGAACGTTTTTTTAAGTTTGAACATTTTTAGATTGGAAATTTTAAAATTTGGACATTTTTTAAGTTTAAACAAATTTTATTTTTGAACATTTTTAGATATGAACATTTTTCGCCGTTTGAACAATTTTCAGATTTGATCTTTTTCTAAAATTTTGCATACATTTTAATTTGAATTTTTCTTCAATTTGGAACCTTTTCATATTTGAACATTTTTTTATTTGAACATTTTTGAAGTTTGAACTTTTTTAGATTCGAATATTCTTCAATCTAAACATTTTTTAATCCAAACTTTTTTCAAATTTAAACTTTTTTTAGATTTGAACATTTTATAAATCTAAAACTGAAAGGAGAAAAAGTAGAGAGAAGCAGTACCTTGTTGGGCTGAGCGGCCCAGACGGATGCTCTTCGGGCGGAGCGAACCGTCGCTCCCGCTTAAGGCGGAGAGTAGGCGCCCCCCTCCACCCCGACAAACCACTGGGTCATATTTTCCATGTCCCCCTCTCCCAGCGGATCAAAACGGAGCCTCAATTTGTTTGGTGGGCACGGTAGAGATGCCCTAAGCTGAGTGTACGAACATTGGTCGATCTCCCTTTTCCTCGTCGGACATCCCACACGACATCCCCCATCAACATTTGCTTTCAAGTCGGCCGAGAGTGCCATGTCACTTGACTAGGGTCGGTTCAATGTCAAGTAAGGCCGTCAAGTAAGTATACATAGCCCCAGCAAAAATGTCGGAGCATGCGATGAAGAGCAATAATATGATTGAGGATTTCATGGTCAAAACTGCATGGTGGTAGTTTGACTCCAGGTTAACCATTCACTCCGTAACCAATATGTGGTTTTGAAATAAAGAAAATACTTTGATACCTTGGCGATATGGTGGTTTGTATTATATCTGGCCATGGGCAGCCCGGCCCGACGGCCCGGCCCGGGCCCGGCCCGAAAAACTCGGGCTTGGGCCAGAAATGTTGGCCCGACTGCCGGGCCGGGCCGGGCCTGGGCAGCCCGAAAACGCGAATTAACACTACGGCCCGGCCCGCGGCCCGACGGCCCGACGGGCTTGGTGGGATTTTGGTCGGGCCGGGCCGGGCTTGGGCCGGGTTTTTTTTGCGTCGGGCCTACCTCGGGCCGGCCCGAGGCCCGGCCCGGCCCGACACATGCCCAGGTATAGTTTGTATCGAGAGACCGTAAAAAGATACCCGAAGAAGAATAGTGGTCCCAAGTCCACAAATGATTTGTACACGGAAGTGAGATTGGCCAAAAAAAAAAACTTGGCAACATAAAATCTTTCTAGATAACAGAAGAATACCTTCCAGCTCTACACGCAGAAATGTACACGAACAAATACAAAGCAATGGCACTGTACGTAGACGACATAGACTGAGGTAACCATGTCCCATCCTTGATCCGATGTTGCTGTTTGGCATTGCTAGAAGGTGTGTGCTGTTTGGTCATGGCCCCAATATGTGGTTTCACATCTATCTTTGTTCGCCACATGTGTTGTACAAATTAAATACAACTAGTACAATGGTCAAGCACAAAGAACCCTAGTGAACTCTTTCTTTGAGTCGCTGACAATTGGACCCCACATGTCAGCAATCACAGAGGATCCATGTCCCCCCCCCCCCAAAATGACTCTGGATTACTGCAAAAACAGTAATGCTGAATGAAAGACTTGTAAATCAAAATTGATCACAATGTCAGGGTACACCAACTCACCTCTATTTACTTCTGGCCGACGAGCACAGAACGGCAAAACCTATACACCGACCAGGTCGGTGGCTACCGGCCACCGCACACCCCCTGGTCGGGTATGGGCCGGCCCATTTGGGTCTGTTTAGCCTGTGCAGTTCGTTTTTGCTTTTTTTTTCTGGTTTCTTTTTCAGTTTTCAGTTTTCTTTTCTTTTTTCTGTTTTCGGTTTTGTTTATATTTTTTTAGATTCGAAAATTTTAATTCTAAAAAATTTGTTCAAATTGAATTATTTTTTTAAAAAATGTTTAAATTTGAAAACCGTTCAAATTTGAAAACCGTTCAAATCTAAAAACCGTTCAAATTTAAAAACCGTTCAAATATGAAATTTGTTTAAATTCAAAAATTGTTTAAAATTTTAAAATGTTCAAATTTAAAATTTGTTCAAATTTAAAAATGTTCAAATATAAAATTTGTTCACATCGAAAATTGTTCAAATCCAAAAATTGTTCATATAAAAAAATAAAATCTAGAAAATAATGCTTTCAATTTTTCGAAAATATACAAATTTTGGAAATTTTTGTTTTTCCGAAAAAATTTCACATTGGCATTTAAAAAAAAAAATTTTAAAAAAATTGAAACAGCAGAAACGGAGAAAAACAGAAAAAATGAAAATAAACGAAAAAAACGTCACTGGGCCGGCCCAACAGGCACCCTGGGGGGTGCGGTGCCTGGTCCGCACCGACCAGGGTGGTGTATAGCACATCCCCACAGAACGCGGTATGAAAATAGATAAACTGTCTCTTCGGGCCTCCATGGGCCGAGCAAGTGGAGCCCAATAATAGCTGTTCCTCTAGAAAATAACGCTGCAAATCCCAAACTTGTCTACCCAGAAGAGTCACCCACCACGCGTCAACCCCAGAGCGCTCCAGGAACGGGCGCTTTGGCCCCCACAGCTTGCGTGGCCACCAGCTGTACGCTCGTCGCCGCCGTGTCACGCAAAACTATAAGTAGGCACACTCCACGCAGGCCATCGAATTACTCATCGAATGTGTCAAAAAAAAAAATTACTCATCGAACACCTGAACTCAAGCTCAGCAGCAACCTAGCACACTCCATACTCGAGCTCGTACCTGCACCAAGCGATCTACCACCGGCGATGGACGCGGGCCACCACAACTGGATCGGCACCCCTTCGTCGTCGACGTCCTCAGACGAGCACGAGGCGGCGCCGTGGTCACCGCCGCCAAAGCGCCCCGCCGGGTGCACCAAGTTCGGCGCCGTGGCAGCACCGGCCGGTGGGTCTGCGAGGTGCGCGTCCCCGGCAGGCGCGGCAAGCGGCTCTGGCTCGGGACGCACGTCACCGCCGAGTCCGCGGCGCGCGCGCACGACGCCGCCATGCTGGCAATGCGCGGCAGCTCCGCCGCGTCGTCGTGCCTCAACTTCGCCGACTCCGCCTCGCTGCTCGCCGTACAGTCCCCGCTGAGTTCGCCGATGTCCGGAAAGCGGCCCTCGAGGCTGTCGCGGACTTCCAGCGCAGGAATGCTGCGAACGGCACCACAGACGCTTCCGCTGCCACCGTCGTGGAGGCCACCTCCAGCGCGTCTGCGCCGTCTTCCGCGGGCACTGCCGGCTCGTCGGCGACGTCGTCCGAAGCTTCGGCCGATGGAATGTTTGAGGTTCCGGCTGCACTGGGCAGTGACATGTTCGAGCTGGACATGTCCGGCGAAATGGGCCTGGGCACGTACTACGCTGACCTTGCGGAGGGCCTGCTGCTGGATCCGCCGTCCGCGGCAGGAACCGAGGCGTGCTGGGAGAACGGCGATCACGGCGGAGCGGATGCCGCGTTCTGGAGTTACCACTAGTAACGATCGACGAGAAACCATGGAACTGGAACGGATCGAAGCTGCTACCGGCAGTATAATCAAACTGTTAAAACACTATCGAATGTTATGGCAACAGAACTTGACATGCGAGCAAGAGCACTCTCAAAAGACACACAAAAAGAAGGGACAAGAAAAATACGCACCTACTGACGTCAGTGTCGGAGCAACAAAAATAAAATATGACTATGTCGACGACGTCTACTCGCAAGCCAAAAAAAAAAGCGGGAGTTCCAGAAATAGGCGATATTCGTTCAGGTGCGGTGACTATATCTGGTAAACTTCCGGTAAGCTCGTGCTGACAGAGGTGGTCCAAGGCTCCAAGCACACTAATTAATCCTGTCAACGAAGCTAGTAATCCAGAAGATGTGGCGGAGACCCGTCCAGGTCGCCTGGTTGAAGCTACGATCTCTTTCCGATTTCATGTCGAAGTCCATGTCGCCTGCAGGCGCGGTCGAGCTGTCACTCGCTTCACTCACTCTCAGTGCCTCAGTGGTGTGCCCGGCCGTGTGGGCGACTGTGATTGTTGTGACTTGGGTGGAAGCAGCTGCCGCACTCCCACGCGCGACCTCGCTCTCTCGTCCTGCTTCGACGAATCCTATGGCCAACATATATGGCTAGTATTTGCTTACTCCTTTTAGCCACAAATACGCTAACATATGATGGCTCCACTCAGCTAGCAGATATTTTCTTGGCAAAACAAGATCTAGGGCTACTTATAGTGCAAAACTTGCTTTAGGGCTCCTTTGATTTAAAGGATAGGAGAAGCATAGGAATAGGAAAGGTATAGGATTTGAATGGCATGGCTACTTCAATTCTATAGGAAGATGAAATTTGTTTGATTGTCGCAAAAGAATTTTTCCATGAGGTATGAGCTAATGCTTTTTTCCTATAGGAATTACACTACAAGATTCCTATAGGAATTTTTCCTATAAAATATGTTCCTATAAATCAAATAACATGTATAAGAAATTTTCTCATGGGAACCAAATCATACACAATTCCTATGCAAATCCTTTGAATCAAAGGAGCCCTTAGCCCTTTTCTACTTCCAGCAACTATAGTGACCTCCAGTCAATTATGTGTTCAAATTTTTTCGATAAAGGAAATATATTAATATAAAAAAGATACTAATTACACCTAGCCTCTACAACAAAACAACACCTTAATAGCAGTACGGATGCACACAGCCAAAAAAAGAGAAAAAAAAACTAAGAAACAAAAGTCCCGCTACAGCATTCCAGACCTAGCAACAGCAATACAACCAACCTAAAATACAGAATCTCCAAAAGCGACGCTTCCAAGAAGGGAACAGTGCACCAGCGCCATCGTCGCCAGACCAAAGATCTTAGAGCATCTACAGTCGCGTCCCCCAAACGACGCCGGATTGAGCGTTTCGGGGACGTCGCTCCCCAGCCGCGTCTCCCAAACACCGCCCTCAAACACTAAAATACTCTTTTTTTGTTTTTGTTTTGCATTTTTATTTCAATAAAGAGAAGAAATATTCCACAAACTAATACATAATTGGGAACGTGGTTTACACGAAGACATAATTTGGAAGATGGTTTTCCACAAACTAATACATAGTTTGAACCATGGTTGACACAAATATAAAATATTGCAAAAAAACTAAACCTAACTAGGCCGTGCATCGAATGTTTCGTGTGTTCGTTGCCAAGAAAGAACACTCGAGGGCACACCCAGTCACCTAAACTGGAAAATCCAGCTGGTGAGGGTGCCCATGTTGGTTCTTCCGAGGAAGAACAACCAGAAACCTTCGTGCATTTTTTCGCTGCGAAGAAACAACACTCTTCAGTCGTCGTCCTCCTCAGCGCTGTCGCCGTGGTAGTTTCGGCGGCAACGCGTCTCGTCGAAGACCTTGACGCTCGCGTCCCTGTCGCCGAAGTAGGAGAACACGAGCATGAAGCCGGCTTCGAGGCGGTGGTAGCGCGCGAACTTCTCCCACCCGAAGTGGAGGTACATCCACCGGCAGCAGTGACAGCCATCCTCCCGCAGATGCAGTGAGCCCGGGCGCTCGTCGTCGTCGACGAAGTCGGCGAAGTCGTCTGGTAGCCTCTAGATACCGTGTGGGTCGCCCTTGAGGACGACGATGAACTCGAACAACTCCTCGTCCTGCCTGTCTGACGATGAGGACGACGACGGCGTCGCAGGCGACGGCGAGCGTGCAGCTCTGCCGCGGCCGCGAGCTCGGCCTCCGCCTCTACCAGCCATGGTGTCGACTCTTGAGATGGTGGCGGCTAGGGTTGGGGAGAGAGGCGCTAGGGTTTGTGTGTGAGAGGGACAATAAGAGGCGGCCCTTTTTTATAGGTCGGAGGGAGGCGGGGAAGCGGTGGCGCTCATTAACGCCGGCACGCAGAGCTAGGCGCGACGAGACGCTTCTATGCGCCTCTGCAACAAGATGCTGCACTGCACCGTCGCTGCGCGTCAATAACTTATGTCGCGAGGTAGGCGACGGTTAGGTTAAAAATTCAATGTGCCGCTGACGGGTCAGCCCCGCCACTCCCCGCCTCGCTTTTCGGTGCGTCCGGCGTCCCCGGTGCGTCCCCTGTGGGACGGGGACGGCCTCGGGGCGTCGGACACCGTATCGGGGCGCGCCGGATAAAAAGCGGCTTTGGGGGACGCGGCTGGGAATGTTTTTTTGTTCGGCGCGCCCCAAATCCCTTTGGGGGACGCGACTGGAGATGCTCTTAGGTTTTCACCCTGAAGATAGTCCCCGCTCTCAAAACAATGCCTCCAATCAGGTTATTGCCACGCACAACCAGTTAAGACCAGACCTTGGGTTTTCATCCTGAAAGGTAGGACTCTGAACTTCACCTGTGTTGCTGTCCCCACTTTCATACCTTTGCTGCGGAGCCCAGAACTCCAGGCAAGTCCCTCAACATCGCGGAGTCTTGACCTCCCTTAGCTAGTCCACCAATCCGGCCTTCATGATATTCCTTCTTCTGAAATCACCATGGACCAAAAAGTCACTTGATGTCAACACAGAACAGAGCTTCGCGCCGCTCCCTCCAGAACCAAACGGTCAGAATAAAAGCATGGGTGTGCGCGACCAAATACCACCCGATCCAGCAAACACCAAGCAAAATATGCCTTTGTTCCATTCGCCGGCGGTAACTTCCGGAACTCATCACTCCAGCCATATCAAGGTGGACTGGCCTCCGGCAGGTCTCCATCTTCGCATGACATAAACCCGAGGACCGCCACAAAAAAAAGCTAGGCCAGCAGCCCCCACACCGCCAGTCACTCCTGCTGGATCACCAGAGAGGAAAAAGGCGGCACGGATCATGCGTACCACCGCCGAACCGCCGCCGAGGGCGAAGGCTTCCACCGCTCCACCCACTCCTCCAATGCTACCGGTGAAGTGCATCATACCATGGCCAAGCAGTCGTGCCTCCCGGTGTCCTCAACCCGCGTCTCATCGCCTCCCATGATGCGCTGCCGCGGAAGCCCTCTCCTCCTCATCGTCGTTCGACGGGAGGGGCACGGCCACCGCCACATGAGACGGCATCAGCGGCGGCCTGAGGGGCGGAGGCCTAAGGGAGGGTTGCTGGGCTTGGGGACGGGGTCCTCCGCCGCCACCCGGGAGGGGCGGCAGAGGAGGTAGGGTTGTTGGCGCACGAGGAAAAAGAAATTATGTGTTCAAATATCGCTCCACGTGTGTAATATTCTAACCACCAACTACTTGAACTAGAGTTGTACGTAGCCATTTTTTTGAACAGTAAACATTTTTATTCAACTTAGCAACATTTTATAGAGAGAAGTGTGAAAGGAGTCACACTTGATACAGAGAGAACAAATATGATTGTACATAGACCTGTATGTGAAGAGAGACATCTAAAAGCTAGAGAAGAAGCTTGAATTCTAAGGCCTAGTCTAGCTTGATGATGAGCTTTAAAATTGAAGCATCTGTTGACATGAGAAATTCTGTTTGATGGAAAGCCTGCGTTTTTTGGATATCTGCCAGAATCGGGCTTATTATCCAATGACCTGGAGCACCAAGAATTGAAGTTGTACTTGCAGCAGATTCCAGAATAGAACAATCAGTAAAGAAGTGAGGTTCCTGTATGTGGAGCAGATCCGCCACCTTCGAAGCTAGTAGCAATCCATAAGCTTCCGCCTGTAGAGGAGAGTGGGCTGGTGGTGACAAGGCAGCGATATGTATCTGCTGACAATGTTGATTGCCTTGAATTTGAATGATGATTTCTACACATGCTGGAGTTGGGTCTTGGTTGCTTCCACACTTCCAAGCGGCGTTAGTGCAGATTACATTGCCTGTAATAGAAAATGGATCCTGCTTTGGCTGCAAGCATTGCTTAGTCAAGTGAGCCTGATTGTCTTGTTTGGATACATCATCTTCAAGTTTGGATCCCTGCATGATTGCATTAGCAGCCGGAAAAACTTGACACGGATTAGTGAAATTCTTGTTAAAAAGAGAATCGTTCCTTGCCTTCCAAAGGCACCACAAGAATGTGAATAAGCTAGAAATATTAATTTGAGGGTGAGAAGATGAAAGTAAAGCTTGGATCATGTGGGGAATTAACTGATGATTTTCAGCTAGGACCTCTGTTCTAATAAACCAGGGTGCATAAAACCAAGTAGCTTTTGCAAAAGGACAGAGAAAAAGCATATGCATCTCATCTTCAACCACACCACACCTGCAACATTCTTTGTTGATGTGCTTAGAAAATTTACTTGCTCTCTTACCGGTGGAAAGGGCTCGACGCAGAAGCCTCCATGCAAAGGTCTGTACCCTTGGCGCCATAAGTTGTCCGTAGCCATTGTGTCGAAATATCAGTTGGGATATTACCAACTGAATGAATCTCCTGTCTATATAAGATTAGTTAATAGAAGCGTTGTACTTTTGACCTAGATCATTTTAAAAAATGGAACTTGAACATGAAGTTTGTACGGTGCTTACACTCTACCTTGGTCATTTTGTCATTTTTGCCCAAATTACGTACTTTTGTAGTTAAGTTTCAAATTGGCACGCACATACCTGCATATATACATCCTCTACATGAACTAAATAATTTCATTTTCATTTTATTTAGTAGTATTTTTTATTTTCACCGTGCGGTTCATGAGGGTCCTGGTTTTGAAATTCGCTCTTGCATCCATAGTATTTTTTTTTTGATAAATCACACTTGTGTAAATTTTCAAGAAAAATGCACCCTTATGTGGTATACATAAAAAAGAGAAAATATTACATGAACGGAAAATTTGCACAATCCTTTCCATATACCTTGGTCATTTTGTCATTTTTCCCAAGTTAAATATTGTCTAAATTAATTTATAACTTAGCATGCACATATCTGCATACATATTCTACATGCAAAATTTTATTTAATTTTTAATTTTTATCTACCATTTTTAAAATTTTACTGTTCACCATGCGTTCTAAAAACTCTCTCCATGCGCACATATGGCAATGTTTTGAGTAGATGCTCACTTCACACCCACACTTTTTTTGACATTTCCTTTTTCATACCTCTCAAATTGTAGAGTATATGGATTTGAAACTTTGCAAGTCACCAAAACATAACAATTAGAATGTGGGAAAAAATAGTTCAGTTTTTTGCAGTTTTAAATTTTAAATGATTTAAAATTCAGATCAAAATTTCTAAGTTTACATATTTAATGTCATAAAAATCCAAATTATTTTCTAGCATTCTAGTTTTGACGCTCCATGTTCAAAAATTGTACTACCATTTTGTGACATAAGGCGTATAAATTATTCCTCAAGTCAAACGAGGTAGAGTTTGATCAAGTATGTAGAAAAATCTATTAAAAACTATAATAATGTATAAATATAATACTCCTATGTTCGCACCGGGGCCTGGCTGGTGCTGCGGCGCGTCATACGTCGGGGAGAAAAACAAGGCGTTAGGTTGAAGCCACCATGCGGCAGCACATCCTTGTACCGCGGCGACAAGTTCAGTGTCACACACATGGGAGTCGCCGATGCGGCCTCGTTGAAGAAACCGGGTGTCGACAGGGACGCCACTCCCAGAATGTACGCGATGGCCAATGTACTCCATGGGCTTGTTGTGGAAGCAGCGAGACACGCGACTACCGTGGCCTGCTGCTATGCACACGCCGCCTCAGTCTTTTTCTCCTGCTCCACCACCCCCCCC
The DNA here is from genome assembly GCF_022539505.1 of Lolium rigidum. Lineage (NCBI taxonomy): Eukaryota > Viridiplantae > Streptophyta > Magnoliopsida > Poales > Poaceae > Lolium > Lolium rigidum. Next base: position 242,191,309 of record NC_061512.1, on the reverse strand, counting down.
CCCGCTCCGCCGTCGACAACTTGCGCCGCAGACAGTCTTGCTCCCACCTTTCGTTGGTCCAACCTTTTGGCTTCGTCCTCGCTACCGAGGCGCCTTCCGCGGCTTCGCGAAGGGCGCCTTGGGCCCTTTCGTCGCTGTCTTCTTGCCCCGTGCCTTGGTGACCGTTTTCTTGGCCACTTTTTTGGGGCCTGTCGGGGGCGCCATGGATGGGAGAGGGTAGACGCGGTGGGGGGGGGGGAGAGAGTAGCGGCGGCGGGAGGGACAAATGAATCGGCGGGAGGGGAAATCTTTGGGCAGAAATGTGCGGCTGGAGGGCGTGTTGTGGCGGGAGAGGCACCATGTGCGGGAGACTAGTTAAACTTTTATGTGCCAATGACATGTCGGGCCCGCCACTTCCCGCCTCGCTTCTCGCTGTGTCTGGCGTGCCCGGACCGTTCCCTGTGGAGCAGGGATGGGCTCGGGATGACGAACACAGTATTAGACCGCGTCGGGCGGAAGAAGGCTCAGAGGCACTCGGCTGGGGACAAAAATATATCTAGCGTGTCCCAAAATCTTTTGAGGGACGCTTTGGAGAAAGAGGATGGTAATGCTTTTATCCTTCGTCCACACCCGAATTCAAATCCCCTCACCACCAGATTAAATTTCATTTTTAGCTCATGTACTTTACAAATGGGCCAGACCACAACGGCACAACTAACAGATGCCCAAGTGACCATGTGGTAGATGTGGTGAGCAACTAAACAATTGCTATACAAATAGATGCCCAAGTGAAAATAGATGATGGAAAACCGGCCCACTAAAAAACGATCAGGCAACACAGGATAGAAAACAGGCTTTTCGTCAGGCCCCTTTTACCCCGGACGTGTCACGGGCCGGGATTAAAGGCCTGATCACGTCGCCCCGAATCCTCCCAATCTTATGGTACTCATAGGTTTCGGTTCGTTAAGAACCTTTTGTCCCGATTGGTATCCCAAACCGGGACCAAAGGGTTTTGCGGCTCGTTGTGCCTGCTGGCACCCTGATACGTCTCAAACATATCTATAATTTATTATGTTTCATGCTAGTTTTATGACAATACCTACATGTTTTATTCATACTTTATATCATTTCGATGCATTTTCCGGTACTAACCTATTAACAAGATGCCGAAGCGCCGGCTTCCGTTTTCGCTGTTTTTGGTTTCGTAAATCCTACACAGGAAATATTCTCGGAATTGGACGAAACAAAAGCCAAACCTTCTATTTTACCGAGACGGACCCAGAGAGCCAGAGAAGTGCCGGAGGAGGGCCAAGGGGGCCCCACACCATACCTGGGCGCGGGCCCCTCCCTGGCCGCGCCACCAGGTGGGGAGGCCACCCCCTGGCTCCTCCGACTCCGCCCTTTCGCCTATATATTCTGTCCGTCGCGAAAACCCTAACACAATCGACGATATTCCACGAAGAGTTCCGTAGCCGCCGCCATCGCGAAGACAAGTTTTGGGGGACAGAATCTCTGTTTCGGTACGCCGCCGGGACGGGGAATTGCCCCCGGAGTCATCTCCATCGACACCACCGCCATCTTCATCGCTGTTGCTGTCTCCCATGATGAGGAGGGAGTATTTCTCCCCCGAGGCTGAGGGCTCTACCGGTAGCTATGTGGTTCATCTCTCTCTCCCATGGTGTGATCTTTATGTGATCATGAGCTTTGTATCACTATTAATCTATGTGCTACTCTAGTGATGTTATTAAAGTAGTATATTCCTCCTTCATGATGTAAAGTTGACAGCGTGTGCATCATGTAGTACTTGGCGTAGGTTATGATTGTAATCTCTTGTGGATTATGAAGTTAACTATTACTATGATAGTATTGAAGTGATCTATTCCCCCTTTCATAGCTATTGTTGACAGTGTGTATGCTATGTTAGTACTCGGTCTAAATTGCAACGGTGTTGTCTTGGATTATGATTTGATGATGATATCCCTATGAGTGGTGTTTGTCAAGTACTTGATAAACTTTGAGCGGAGCTTTTGTAGCCACTACATGATTAGTGATTCCAATAGGAGAGTAATTCAGAGTAGCACAAGTGAAGAGAAGTTATTTATTTATGTGATCATTGTTGAGAGTGTCCACTAGTGAAAGTATGATCCTAGGCCTTGTTTCTAAGCATTGAAACACCGTTTCCAACAAGTTCTGTTACATGTTCGCTTGCTGCCATTTTTATTTCCGATTGCAATTACTACTTACAATCATCCATATTACTTGTATTTCACTATCTCTTCGCCGAACTAGTGCACCTATACATCTGACAAGTGTATTAGGTGTGTTGGGGACACAAGAGACTTCTTGTATCTTAATTGCAGTGGTTGCTTGAGAGGGATATCTTTGACCTCTACCTCTCCGAGTTCGATAAACCTTGGGTGATTCACTTGAGGGAAACTTGCTCGCTGTTCTACAAACCTCTACTCTTGGAGGCCCAACACTGTCTACAGGAATAGAAGCGTGCGTAGACATCAAGCTATTTTCTGGCGCCGTTGCCGGGGAGGTAAGGTAAAAGGTATTCACATCCTCCGACTACTAAGCTATTTCCTAGAACTGTTGCCGGTGTGTGAGTGCTCGAAGCTATTTCCTTTAGATCCTGCAATTGCATCTTTTTGTTTCTTGTTTTTATTTTTCACTAGTTAGGCATAATGGAAAACAACAGTGAGCTTTTCAATCTATTTCCTGAGTTAAGACATGAATTGTTTGATCCGAAAATTAAAAAACCTATGGAACCTTATTTGCATGCTAGTAGCAATGTTATTAGTATGAACGTAATTACTGCTAATGCTATGGAGAAGTCTAAGCTTTGGGAAGCTAGTTTTTATGATCTTTTTAGCTTCCCATCTTTAGGGGAGAAAATTTGCTCTGATAATGCTTTATCTCCCATATGCGATAACTCTAATGATGCTTCTGATATTTTAAATCCACCTACTGAAAGTATTCAATTCAAGATACCTATGAAAATTGTTGAACTTGCTATGAACAATTGCTATTTTGGTGATGGGACTGTCCATCCTAGTGATCATTTACTCTTTATACATGAATTATGCGAGTTGTTCGAGAGTGCAGGTATTTCAAAAGACCAAGTTAAGAGGAAGCTATTCTCTATATCTCCGAAGGGCAGAGCTGCGGAATGGTATAAGATGCTGAAGAATGGTCGATCTATTGGATGTGAGGAAATTGTACCTCTCTTTTATTCTAAATTTTATCCTCCTCATGAAGTGCATGTTGATAGGAATTACATTTATAACTTTTATCCTCGTGATGGAGAGAGTATTTCCCAAGCATGGGGGAGATTGAAGTCACTAATGCTCAAATGTCCCATTCATGAGTTTCCCCGTAATGTTATTATTAACAATTTTTATGCAAGGCTTTCAGGACACCACAAGGACTATCTAGATGCCTGTTTGGAGGGATCTTTCACAAGCAAGGAGGTTGAAGCTAGATGGGATCTTCTTGAAAGAATTCAAAGCAATACTGAAGATTGGGAGAATGACAAAGGTAAAGAATCAGGTATAAACTTGGAGTATGATTGCATTAAGTCTTTAGCTCAAACTACTAATTTTCAACAGCTTAGTGCTAAATATGGTCTTGATCCTCAAATTATGGTCGATTGCTATAGAGCCTTTGCTTCTCATATTAATGTTCCTAAAGAAAATTTGGTACATGTATCATGAACCTTTTAAAGATACTTGCATGGAAAATGAAATTGTTGTTAATGATTGCAATAAACATGCCCAAACTTCTGAAAATACTATTTCTTATAAGCATGTTAATTTTTGTGGAATGCATAGACCTTGTGAAAAGAATAAAATTGAAGAAGAATATTGTATCCATCACAGGAATGAAAAAACTAGAAAGTGGTCTAGGGCTCTAGATGATCTTGGTGAAAAAGTTTGTGCCCTCTATCCTTTTATTTGTGAACTTTGCCATAGAGTGGGTCATTTTAATTTCCAATGCTCCTCCAATGATAATTCGAACCTCATGAGTGCTGCAAATTTGTATTGTGATGGTGAAATCACTTCTAATCAGCATGATGAACTTACATTATTTTTGGAGTGTGAAGAGTTATTGAGAAAAACTTCTTTGGTGGATATGGGTGCTCTTGATATTAATAGTGTCCTGCATGGGTGTCTTTCTTATTGCATTGATAATTGCCACACAAACACTTACATACAAAATATTTTAGAAGATGACACTTTGCCAAAATATGATAGGACCGCTGTGTGTTTCGAACTTATTAATGAAAAGGAAGAATCCTCCCAAGTTTCTTCTATTGTTTCTGGAAATAAAATGTGGAGAAGCCTCCCTTCAAGCCTCTTCCTCCTAAAGAAGGGAACGAGGAGAAGGAAAAGAAGAAGAAGAAGAAGAAGGGAACAAAGAAGAAGAAGAAGAAGAAGAAGAAGAAGAAGAAGAAGAGGGGGAATAAAAAGAAAGAGCTAACGGCATATCCCCGCGTGTATGAGATAACGATAGGTAACTGTAAGTATGTTGCTCCTAATGATTATTATGATAATGAATCTGAGTACAATGATCTTCCTATGCCCTTTACTTATATTAATGATTATGATTTGGAAGAGGACACTACTTTTGATACTGAAAATCTCTTTGGTACCGATTATGAAAGTAATGATGTTAGCACTATCCATGTTCCCTCAAATGATGATATTATATCTTCGGGTTTAGATAATCGTTATAGAGATGACTATGACACAGGTTATAATTATCCTTATGAAACTTGTCATAGTTATGATGGGATTGCCAAAAACCATTCCCTTAGTATGCAACTTGTTTACCATGTTCAAATTCTTGATAATGATCCCGCTCCAATTACTATTAATGAGAAACGTTTTTCTTATGCCAAAAATAATGATACTTTTATGCATATGAACCATGATAAGAATGTTTTAAGTGATGGTTATATTGTGGATTTCATCAATGATGCTACTGAAAGTTATTATAAGAGAGGGAAACATGGTTATATGCATCTTAATAATATTAAGTTTCCCCTCTTTATGTTGAGAATCTTGAAGTTGCGCTTCTGTTGCCTTTCTATGCTTGTTGCGTTATGCTTACATGACTTGTTTATTTACAAGATTCCTTTTCATAGGAAGTGGGTTAGACTTAAAAGTGTTTCTTATTTGCTTTTGATGCTCTCTTTTGCTTCAACTCTTATTTCTTGCGAGAGCATCATTAAATTACTGAGCCCATCTTAATGGCTATAAAGAAAGCACTTCTTGGGAGATAACCCATGTTTTTATTTTGCTACTGTTTTGTTGTGTCTCAGAAGTTGTTACTACTGTAGCAACCTCTCCTTATCTTTATTTTATTGCATTGTTGTGCCAAGTAAAGTCTTTGATAGTAAAGTTGATACTAGAATTGGATTTCTGCGCAGAAACAGATTTCTAGCTGTCATGAATTTGAGTAGATCTCTCTGTAGGAAACTGTAAAAAATCTGCGAAAATTCATGAGTGATCCTCAGATATGTACACAACTTTCATTCAATTTGAGCTTCTTCAACTGAGCATGTTAAGTGCCTAGAAAAAATTCGTCTTTACGGACTGTTCTGTTTTGACATATTCTGTCTTTTATTTTGCATTGCCTCTTTTACTATGTTTGAGTGGATTTCTTTTCTCCATTAAATTTCAGTAACCTAGGGTAATGTCCAGAAGTATTGGGAATGATTGTGTCCTTGCTGAACATGTGAATTTTTGATTATGCACTAACCCTCTAATGAGATTGTTTTGAGTTTGGTGTGAAGGAAGTTTTCAAGGGTCAAGAGAGGAGGATGATATAATATGATCAAGAGGAGTGAAAAGTCTAAGCTTGGGGATGCCCCCGTGGTTCATCCCTGCATATTTCAAGAAGACTCAACCATCTAAGCTTGGGGATGCCCAAGGCATCCCCTTCTTCATCAACCACTTATCAGGTCACCTCTAGTGAAACTATATTTTTATTCCGTCACATCTTATGTGCTTTACTTGGAGCGTCTCTATGTTTTTATTTTTGTTTATGTTTGAATAAATTTGGATCCTAGCAATCCATGTGTGGGAGAGAGACACGCTCCGCTTTTTCATTTGAACACTTGTGTTCTTCGTTTTACTTTAATATTCATGGCTAAAGTTGAAAGCCGCCTCATTGCTATTTGGTTGGAAACAGAAAATGCTTCATGTGGTCATTGGTATATTGTCTTGAATAATTTGATACTTGTCAATTGTTTTGACCTCTCAAATAGATCATGTTTAAGCTCTTGCATCATGTAGTTTGAATCTTTTAGTGGAGAACTACCGTAGAGCTTGTTGAAATTTGGTTTGCATGATTGGTCTCTCTAAAGTCTAGATATATTCTGGTAAAAGTGTTTGAACAACAAGAAAGACAGTGTAGAGTCTTATAATGCTTGCAATATGTTCTTATGTAAGTTTTGTTGTACCGGTTCATACTTGTGTTTGCTTCAAACAACCTTGCTAGCCAAAGCCTTGTACTGAGAGGGAATGCTTCTCGTGCATCCAAAACCTTGAGCCAAAACTTATGCCATTTGTGTCCACCATATCTACCTACTATGTGGTATTTTTCTGCCATTCCAAAGTAAATTGCTTGCGTGCTACCTTTAAAATTTCATTCCTTGTCTTTGCAATACATAGCTCATGGGAAAGTAGCCTAAAAACTATTGTGATAAAGAATATGTCGCTTATGTATCTTATTTCTTATAAGTTGCTTGTTGAGCGGTAACCATGTTTCTGGGGATGATATCCCACAAGTATAGGGTATCGTTTGTAGCCTTTTCGATAAGTAAGAGTGTCGAACCCAACGAGGAGCTAAAGGTAGGATAAACATTCTCTCAAGTTCTATCAACCACTGATACAACTCTACGCACACTAAGCGTTTGCAATATCTAGGAAATAAAACTAGAGCGATAACGGGTATGAGAGGTGACTTTGCAGAATAATAAAATACACGGAATAAATGTTAATGCTGCAGCAATAAAACAAAATAAACTAATAGTACCATGAGTGTGGAAAGGCGGTGGTAATAGTGGTGGCTTTGTCCAAGATCAATTAGTGAGGATCTTGGGTTCAATGTCTTCGATCCAGCTTTCTATGTAGGAGAGGCTAAATATACATGCTCTCCCTCCGGGATTACAAGTACTATATGATTGGCTTGCTAGCAAACATCCGTAAATACTAGCAAGCATTAAAGTTTTCCCAACCATAGCCTTAAGTAAATGGTCCTCTTACTCCCATACATGCAACTATCCGGTTCGCGTCCTCAGGTTTCTGTCACTCCGGCAGAACTTTCCCCTTCTAGTATACAAGTACTACCAACCCTATGGTGCTTGATCCATGCGCGCACAAATATAATGGGCACCAAGGACAGTAACATATCAACATACAACTCTAATGAACCAAAGAGAAACAACCAATCAATCAATGAACAAATAAACTATAGCAACATGACATAGATCATAGGATTATAACTTATAGCATCAAACACCATGTTTACATAGGGCGGTACAGAGGTTTGTGAGAGGATGGACCACTGAATACAATGAGGAGTTGGTGATGGAGATGGCGGTGAAGACGTCGGAGAGGGGCTCAGCGAGGAGCGCCGGGAGGCGGAGGCGTGGGCGGCGGCGGCGGCGGCTCGGGGGACTCCTTCCCCGCCGCCGGCATCATGGGGGAGCGCCGCCCCTTAGCCTTCTTCTTCCTTGAGTTGGTGCTGGTGTAGATGAGTGTTTCCCCCTCCTTGGCTGCTGCCAAGGAGGAGGATTTTCGTGACAATGCTTGGGGGACTACAAAAATAGGGTTTCCCGTCAATATATAGTGTTGGAGATGCAATATAGGTCATGGGATGGATGCCCCTTTGATCCAAGGGCTCTTGGGCACCTCTAGAACATTTCTAGGACTCCCCTCTGTCCTTCATGAGCCTCACAACTCGTGGCTGGGCCGAAATATCCAGGTATGGAAAGAGTTTGTGTCAAATACGTCACCAACTTTCGGAGTCCCGAGACTGCACGAACCTCCGCAGTAATTCTGCTCTGCCGGATGCATCCGTTGTCCGTTCTGGACGAATAAGATGTCCAAATTGTTTGGTTTGAAATTCTCTACAACTTTGTTGTTTACGACTTTTCCATTGGACGTCGTTTTGATGGAGTTTCGAAGCGATCTTTGAAAAGTGTTCAGCAGGGACAGATTGCGGGAAATTCCAGATTTCACCATAATGAGCTATTTCCTTCCATATTTGCCTATTTCCTGCACAACAAAGTTGAAACCAAGAACTTGTGCACATTTGCAACTATTAATAGGTTAGTCCCTTAAAACATATAGTAATTGGTGTAAAACAAGCATGGAACATCAAAAATTATAGATACGTTTGCGACGTATCAGGGGACGCCATCAACCTGTTACACCTTTGTTGAATATCATGTGAGTTGCTATGCATGTTCGTCTTGTCTGAAGTAAGGGAGATTTGCCATGAGTTAAATGGTTTGACTATGCATATTGTTAGAGAAGAACATTTGGCCACCAACCAAAGCCATGTATCATGGTGGAAGTTTCAGCTTGGACATTAATCCTCAATCTCTTATGAGAATATTATCTGTTGTTGAATGCTTAAGCATTAAAGAGGAGTCCATTATCTGTTTTCTATGTTGTCTAGGTATGGATGTCCTCAAGTTGAGATCCATCAAAATTGAGAAATCAAATGCGATCTATCTCCTTGGACGTTTGTACAGGTGGCATAGAGGTACCCATTTGTGACACTTGGTTGAAACATATGTAATGCAATGATAATCCATGGAAATCCGAGCTAATTAGGACAAGGTGCGAGCACTATTGGTATTCGCTGCATGAGGCTTGCAATTTATAGGATGTTTTATGCATAACACATATGAATTATTACTACCGTTGACAAAATTGTTTCCATGTTTTCAAAATAAAAAGCTCTAGGACATGAGTAATCCCTGCTTCCCTCTCCAAAGGGCCTTTCTTTTACTTCATGTTGAGTCAGTTTACCTACTTCTTTCTATCTTAGAAGCAAACACTTGTGTCAACTGTGTGCATTGATTCTTACATACTTGCTTATTTGCATTCATCATATTACTTTGTATTGACAATTATCCATGAGATATACATGTTGAAAGTTGAAAGCAACTGCTGAAACTTAAATCTTCCTTTGTGTTGCTTCAAAACCTTCTATTAAGAATCTATTGCTTTATGAGTTAACTCTTATGCAAGAACTTGTTGATGCTTGTCTTGAAAGTACTATTCATGTAAAGTCTTTGCTATATGATTCAGTTGTTTAGTCATTACCTTTACCATTGCTTTGAATCACTTCATTCATCTCATATGCTTTACAATAGTATTGATCAAGATCATGTTGGTAGCATGTCACTTCAGAAATTATCCTTGTTATCGTTTACCTACTCGAGGGCGAGTAGGAACTAAGCTTGGGGATGCTTGATACGTCTCAAACGTATCTATAATTTCTTATGTTCCATGCTAGTTTTATGACAATACCTACATGTTTTATTCATACTTTATATCATTTTCATGCATTTTCCGGTACTAACCTATTAACAAGATGTCTGAAGCGCCGGTTCTGTTTTTCGCTATTTTTGGTTTCAGAAATCCTACACAGGAAATATTCTCGGAATTGGACGAAACAAAAGCCAAACCTTCTATTTTACCGAGACGAACCCAGAGAGCCAGGGAAGTGCCGGAGGAGGGCCAAGGGGGCCCCACACCATACCTGGACGCGGGCCCCTCCCTGGCCGCGCCACCAGGTGGGGAGGCCACCCCCTGGCTCCTCCGACTCCGCCCTTTCGCCTATATATTACGTCCGTCGCGAAAACCCTAACACAATCGACGATATTCCACGAAGAGTTCCGTAGCCGCCGCCATCGCGAAGACAAGTTTCGGGGGACAGAATCTCTGTTCCGGTACGCCGCCGAGACGGGGAATTGCCCCCGGAGTCATCTCCATCGACACCACCGCCATCTTCATCGCCGTTGCTGTCTCCCATGATGAGGAGGGAGTAGTTCTCCCCCGAGGCTGAGGGCTCTACCGGTAGCTATGTGGTTCATCTCTCCCATGGTGTGATCTTTATGTGATCATGAGCTTTGTATCACTATTAATCTATGTGCTACTCTAGTGATGTTATTAAAGTAGTCTATTCCTCCTTCATGATGTAAAGTTGACAGCGTGTGCATCATGTAGTACTTGGCGTAGGTTATGATTGTAATCTCTTGTGGATTATGAAGTTAACTATTACTATGATAGTATTGAAGTGATCTATTCCCCTTTCATAGCTATTGTTAACAGTGTGTATGCTATGTTAGTACTCGGTCTAAATTGCAACGGTATTGTCTTGGATTATGATTTGATGAGGATATCCCTATGAGTGGTGTTTGTCAAGTACTTTATGAACTTTGAGCGGAGCTTTTGTAGCCACTACATGATTAGTGATTCCAATAGGAGAGTAATTCAGAGTAGCACAAGTGAAGAGAAGTTATTTATTTATGTGATCATTGTTGAGAGTGTCCACTAGTGAAAGTATGATCCCTAGGCCTTGTTTCTAAGCATTGAAACACCGTTTCCAACAAGTTCTGTTACATGTTCGCTTGCTGCCATTTTTATTTCAGATTGCAATTACTACTTACAATCATCCATATTGCTTGTATTTCACTATCTCTTCGCCGAACTAGTGCACCTATACATCTGACAAGTATATTAGGTGTGTTGGGGACACAAGAGACTTCTTGTATCTTAATTGCAGGGTTGCTTGAGAGGGATATCTTTGACCTCTACCTCCCTGAGTTCGATAAATCTTGGGTGATTCACTTGAGGGAAACTTGCTGCTGTTCAACAAACCTCTGCTCTTGGAGGCCCAACACTGTCTACAGGAATAGAAGCGTGCGTAGACATCACACCCCTTTAGTCCCGGCTGGTGACACAAGCTGGGACATAAAGTCGAACGCTTCGTTCCCACGGAAGCCGATCGTCACTATTACTGGCGCACAGAAATCGATCGTCACGCGCCGGCCACGGGAATTTGGATCGCCGGCGCCGGTGGCCAGCGACGGAAATTGATCACCCGGTGGTTGGCCTGTTCATCTTCATCTTCCTTTCCTTTATATGCCTCACATCTTCCCCATCCTTGCCACATACATTCTTTACATCTCCATCTCATCTCCTCTACCAAAAAGCTCTCCTCTCCATCAGCATTTCGGACTTAATGGAGCACCTCGCGTGCGACCCGGCTCCTCAAACTCGGGTATACCACCTCATGGCCGAAGGGATGTCTTTCAAGATCATAGTCGCTCTCCGTGCAAGAAGTGTGGAGAAGTGGATCTGCGCCGTGAAGAAGTACTATCTCGACAACGCACCAATCAAGTGCGTCGGCTTGGACTTCGAGTTCACCAACCCTCGGGTGATCGGCGCGCCGCCATCCTTCAACTCTCGGTGGCGTCGAAGAATTTGGTATTCTATATTTGTCAGGCTGATGAAGTGCCACAAGTTCTCAAGGAGTTCTTGCAGAACGAGACCATCAAATTCTGCGGCGCGACTATCGGCAAGGATGTGAAAATGTTGAGTCCCTACGGTATTCATATTACTTCTGCATTCGACCTCCAGAAGATACTCTCGAAACCCACCAATAATCCAATTACGAGTCTATATGATCTGGTGAATTCTATCATTGGGATAAATCTTGAGAAGAAGAAGATGAAGAAGTACAAGAAGAAGGATGCCGCGGAAGAAAAAGAAGATGAACTGATATTTGGGTGGGCTAATGTTCCATTGAGCTACGAGCAAGTGCGCCATGCCGCTCTGGACGCTCGTCTGGGCATCGAGATGGCTAGGAGTTATTGGGAGCTAGTTGGCTACAATAGCCATGTTGATCGTCTCAACATTTGAAGAACAATGTGTATGAACTATGTGTCTTTCTATAAATTGTCTTCAATATATATCAAACTATGTGTATGAACTATGTGCCTTTCAATATCGAACTATGTGTATGAACTAGCGACATATTTCCTTGTGTATTTTACATCTCTTCATTCATTCAGTCCTAGGGCACCCGACACTCCACCATCACGCTTTAACCGAAGAAGATGCCATTCCAATTGCGGTTTATAGATTTAAAGATATTATTTGTCCAATTGTGGTTTACAACTTTAAAGATATTATTTGTCCAATTGCGGTTTACAAATTTAAAGATATTATTTTTCCAATTGCATATATTATTTGATAATAATAATAATAAATGAATAAAAACATAATTATTTCATATTCAAATTCCTCACATTTTTCTAATAATAAAGCATATATTATTTGTCCAATTGTGGCTTACCGATTTTAAGATATTAATTATTTGGCCATATGATATGAATAATGCAAATATTATTTTATAATAATAATAATAAAAATGAATAAAAATATAATTATTTCATATTCAAATTCCTCAAATTTTTCTAATAATAAGCATATAGTATTTGTCCAATTGCAACTTACATATTTTAAGATATTAATTATTTGGCCATATTATATGAATAATGGATATATTATTTGATAATAATAATAATAATAAATGAATAACAATATAATTATATCATATTCAAATTCCTCACATTTTTCTAATAATAAAGCATATATTATTTGGGGATATTCACTTTGGCTCATAGGAGCATTTGCTCCCGTTGTGTGAATTTATATTTCGAAGTGTCAAAAAATTCTAAAGTAAATTTTTTATGTACATCTACACATTTTATATTGGTACACAAGTCTTAAAAAAGACTAAAAAAAATGTGGCTCCTGTAATAAGACAAAATTTGATGCTATAACACGACTACGTACAACATATTTTTTTGTATTTTTTGTAAACGCCACATAAAATGTTGTTTCTTTATGAAAACTTGTGCACTAACGTAAAATGTCATGATGTACACCAAACAATTTATGTCAGAATATTTTAACATTTTGAAAATTGTTTTTTAATTATTTTGTATTATGGGAGCATTTGCTCCTATTAGCCAAAATGCCGGCTCCATATTATTTGTCCAATTGGGCATACATATTTAAAGATATTAATTATTTGCTCATATTATATGAATAATGCATATGTTGTTTGAAAAAAAAAATTGAATAAAAATATAATTATTTCATATTCAAATCCTCACATTTTTCTAATAATAAAGCATATATTATTTGTCCAATTGTGGTTTACATATTTAAAGATATTAATTATTTGGACATATTATATGAATAATGCATATATTATTTGATAATAATACTAATAAATGAATAAAAATATAATTATTTCAAATTCAAATTCCTCACATATTTCTAATATTAATTATTTGGCCATATTTTATGAATAATGCATATATTATTTGATAATAATAATACAAATGAAATAAAACATAATTATTTCATATTCAAATTCCTCACATTTTTCTAATAATAGAGCATATATTATTTGTCCAATTGCGATTTACAGATTGTTTTTTCTTTCAAAAAATACAGAAACGTGACACAATGGTATAAGAGCTAATAGGATTGATATGATAGTGTTGACAACAAAGTACAATCACATTCGCGGAAGCACATCAGGAAAGAACCGAAGAGTTAAGCGTGCTGAGGGTGAAGTTGTGTGCGGATGGGTGATCAACCGAGAAGTGATGACCAAGTCTACAATTTAACTACAGATCAAGTGCAATTAGTATTAAAAACGGTGCAAGTGAGAGAGTAACAAGTCAAACAATTAGGAAAAAGAAAAAATTAGAAAAAAAAATTAGAAAAAAGAACAACATAACTATTAAAAATAATAGTTAGTCCCGATTGGCATTACAAGCCGGGACTAAAGATTCTCCGCCCAAACCCTGTATCGCGGTCACGTGCAGGGCCATTTATCCCGGCTGGTAACATGGTCGGGTTTAAAGGTTTCGCCTTTAGTCCTGCCTGTATAGTCTCGGTTGGCCAACCCAAACCAAAGACTCTTACGGTGCGTGCGGGATCGAAGGACCTGTCTCCGCTAGTAATATTCAGGCCGAAAATGTAATGGCAAAGCGCAGGAAATCACACGATTTAAAATTCTAATGATCCCTAAATTAAATCTTAGTCCCGCGCAAAAAAAAAGCTTAAATCTCAGTATGAGAACCATAAATCAAAAGGTGGGCCATGAAGCTGCCTGCCTGGGAAAGGTCACATCCAGAATAGGATTTGTTTTTTTAAGAGGGGTTCCGTCCGGAGGGATTGAATAGCTCAATTAATTGAAAGTGGTGGAGTTATAAGAGCATCTACACTCACGTCCCTCAAAAAATGCTCAGCATGACGATTTGGGGTATGTTTGGAGATAGCACTGGATAAAAAGAGATTAAAAATCTGCTAAAAAAGAGTTCCCAGCCGCGTCCCTCAAATAGCATCTGGATGCATGCATTTTAATAGAGGGGGACGCCAGACACAAAAACAGCATCCAGACGCATGTATGCATCCCCGCTATTTAGCTTTGGGGGACGCGACTGAAACATGTTTTTCTCCATTTCTTGTCCGCCGTCCCACAAACATAGTTTGGGGGACGCGACTGAAGATGATCTAACTTACAATACAGACCACAAGAAAAATAGAAATTACAACCAAGTCATGACATTTGGCACAAAGGACTGTAACTAAAGTAGATCGGCTCCAACTCCTTCTCCACCCCACGTTGCATCGCATCATAGCCAAGAACACCGTCGCCGAGGACGCTACCACTTGGGACGGGGCTCTGGGAGCTTGCTGTAATGGAGCAAAGATGCCTCCTTGATGGCACACCTGCCTGGAGGTTGAATATAACCTACATCCACCGGTCCGAGGAAACCGTTGATGGCAACAGGAGGTGGAGGGGTCGCCCTTCTACCATCAAAGGCAACAGACAAGACGGGTGCCACGAATGCCCTCCCAAGAGAAGCTTTGGAGATCCCCTATCGCTGATTCATCGCCCAACAGCCAAGGAACACAAAAATCCTTCCCTCGGCGTCACCATGACGAGAGTGAGGAAGCTTGAGATCTTGACCAAGAACTGGGCCAACACAACTAGCAGGATCCTCTCAAAATCAGGCCCGAATTCCTCCTTCCTTCACCGAGGTGGCGAGGATGCACCGGAAAACAAAAATTTGGGACTCCAACTTTATTGGAAGAAAAGAAAAGAGAGGGTAAAGTGGGAGCGGTGGTCGCTGAAGCTGCACGTCGCCATGGATCAGGCCACAAGGTTCTGGTATAAGAGCATCACCAACCGCGTCCCCCAAAGAATCGCCCAAACGGCGCCGGATCTAGCATTTGGGGGACGTGTTTCGTTCGTGCCGCGTTTGGGGGACGTCGCTCCCCAACCGCGCCCCCCAAACGATGTCCCAAACAGAAATTCAAATAGTTTGCATTCAAAAGAGATCGTTCCCGCCGAAGTCATCGCGATCAGAGTAGCTACGATCAAAGTAACAGCCGCGCGATCATACTACAAGCCGATGTAAAAATAAGAAGAACGGGAAGGGATTCGGCGACGACGACGCCGACGGTGCATCCTGAGTCGACGTAGGCCCATCGATCACGACGAACTCGTCGTGATCTGCCCGTTGTGCATGCTCCGTCGGTGACGCTGAGGCAGAGGCCGACGCAGGTGTACTAGCAGATGCTATCGCAGACGCGTCTGCCGGCTCTTGCTCGGGGTTGGGGTTCCTGCCGCTGCCTCGGATGCCGCCACTTTGGCTTCGATGTCGTCGAGGATCTAGCCTTTGAAGAAGTTGTGCACCGCCCGCGTTCGGGGAGACATGCCTTCTATCGACGCTCTCAGCATGGACATGTCGTCCTTGAGTTTCTTGAGCTCCATCTTCTCCTCTTGCTTCTTGATCAGCGCCGCCCATCTTTCGTTGGACCTTTTGTCGCGGGAGAGCAGGGTCGACGGGACCTCGGCGAGGCACTGCGTCATCGACGCATGCGTCTTGTCGGTCAATGCAGCGTCGGCCACGACAGCCTTGGCAGCCTTGTTGCCGATAGGACGCACTGCCGATGTTGCCAGCGGCGCATCCAGATCAATGACGTCTTTCCCCTTCACGAAACGAGCGTCAACTGCCATTTCTCGTTCTTTTTGAGCTTGCTATAGCAATGCATCAGCGTGAACGACTTCCGGTACATATCCATGGCCTTCTCCAACCAACAACAAGAAACACAATCACAGATCGTCGAACAAAATGTAGGCGCTACAGATTAGCTAAGAAAGAGTCGTAACACGCCGCTGACGTCGATGCCGATGTCGGCTCTGCTCTCGACCGCGTGATGGAACCCATGGTACATGTTCACCGACGCCTGGATGATGGCCCATCACGTCGACATTTCCTTTTGGCTCCTCTTCATTGTCACTTTGTTGTAGTCGTTGTTGATTAGCTTGCGCTCATCGAACTCGGCCTTGATCCTCGCCCAATACTTCCCGTACTTTTGCTTGGCGCCGATGATGGAGTCATGGCTCACTGTCGACCACGACTCGCAGAGACATTGATCCTCCAGAACCGTCCACTTGGGGCCTCGTGTGCCCGACGCCTTCTTCTTCTTCCTCACGCCGGCTGCGTCAACCTCCACGAGATGATCGCCATCCTCCGCGCCATCGTCATCTTCGCCGATGCCCTCTTCGTCCTCGTCGTCCTTGTCCTCCACCCCCTCCCCTTCCCCTCCTCCTCCTCCTAAAAAATGGCGCCCTCGAATTCGAGCGGGCCCCTGCGGCCAGTGAACGGGGCGCCATCCGCACCGGGTCTTGGCTCGCGCTGGGGCGCTTACTCGTACACCGGGGAGTAGAAGACGGCGTTGGGGTTGAAGCCGCCATGCGGCAGCGTATCCTGGTAGTGAGGCGACAAGCTTGGTGTCACGCACCCGGGAGTGGCGGAGGGGCCGTCGTTGTAGAACCCGGATGTCGACGGGGACACCACTCCGGCGCCGACGTACTTCGTGGGCTCACGTTGGTGGCAGCGATACACTTGGCCAGCGCGTGCTGGTGCGCGCGCGCCGCAAACGCCTTCTTCTCCAGTGATGTCTACGCACGCTTCTATTCCTGTAGACAGTGTTGGGCCTCCAAGAGCAGAGGTTTGTAGAACAGCAGCAAGTTTCCCTTAAGTGAATCACCCAAGGTTTATCGAACTCAGGGAGGTAGAGGACAAAGATATCCCTCTCAAGCAACCCTGCAATCACGATACAAGAAGTCTCTTGTGTCCCCAACACACCTAATACACTTGTCAGATGTATAGGTGCACTAGTTCGGCGAAGAGATAGTGAAATACAAGTGGTATGAATGAATATGAGCGAGTAGTAACAGCGCTAGAAAATAGCTTGCCGGCGTGCAGTTGATGGTAGTAATATTGCAGGAAGTAAAGATGCAGTAAAACAGTAAATAAGCGATGATTGCAGTATTTGGAAACAAGGCCTAGGGATCATACTTTCACTAGTGGACACTCTCAACATTGATCTGATGGGGTTCGTTGCATGGAAAACAAAAATTTTCTACCGCAAACAAACAAACTCAAGATCTAATCTAGGAAAAACGCCAGATCTAATCTACTAGATTGAAGCAACGAGACGGATTGGATCTACATACCCTTGTAGATCGCTAAGCGGAAACGAGATTGAATCTCGGGGTGGATGTAGTCGATCACTTGCCGCTTGCAAAAGCGCGTAGAAGATCTTGATCTTGACGGTGCCACAATCGGGCAGCACCTCCGTACTCGGTCACACGTACAGCTCGATGAAGACACCTCCTCCTTGTTCCAGCAAGCGGGGAGATGTGGTAGATGGGATCTAGTCCAGCAGCACGACGATGTGGTGGTGGTGGAGAGTTTCCGCGGACAGGGCTTCGCCTATTTGCGTTGGGTGGAAGAAACTAGGCAAAAGGAAGCAAAACGGAGGAGAGCGAGACGGCAGTCAAAAAATCTGAATCTTTTGCACCGTGGCGTTCTCTTTTTATAGGCAGCAAAGGCGGTGGCTAAGCGCGTGCAAAACACGCCAAACGAATCGTCGGCCGAACGGCCAGATTCACAAGCAACGTATTGCTTTACCTTGCCGTACACGTATGTGTACATGGCCGGCCCAGCCATTGGCTGGCTTTCGTGGCCGACCTTGGCCTAGCTCGCGTGAGCACTGGCTGGCTCTCAGCCCGGCCACTAATCCTCTTTTTTTCTTTCTTTTACTTCTTTCCTTTGATAGTTTGCTAATATGGGTTTCTCAGTTAGCCCATTAACAAAATATCTCATGGACTAATTTTAGCCCCACATTTATTTCTATTAAATAAATTAATATTAATATTTATTAATTCAATTAATTAATAAACTATTAATCATCTTCCCGGAACAATTCCGTAACTCTCCAAAACTATTTCTTTAATCCCGAAACTACCCTTAGCAACATCGCAACCTTAAGTGTGTCACCCTACGGTTCGCGAACTATGCAGACATGGTCGAGACTCCTCTCCGAGCAATAACCAATAGCGGGATCTGGAGATCCATAATGGCTCCCACATATTCAACGATGACTTAGTGATCGATTGAACCATTTACATACGATGCCAATTCCCTTTGTCACACGATATTCTACTTGTCCGAGGTTTGATCATCGGTATCTCCATACCTTGTTCAACCTCGTTACCGACAAGTACTCTTTACTCGTACCGCGGTATGTCATCTCTCATGATCTAATCATGTGCTTGCAAGCTAATCAGACGACATTCCACCGAGAGGGCCCAGAGTATATCTATCCGTCATCAGGATGGACAAATCCCACTATTTATCCATATGCCTCAACTCACACTTTCCAAATACTTAATCCCATCTTTATAACCACCCATTTACGCAATGGCGTTTGATGTAATCAAAGTACCTTTCCGGTGTAAGTGATTTACATGATCTCATGGTCAAAGGACTAAGACAACTATGTATCGAAAGCTTATAGCATTTTGAACTTAATGACTTGATCTTATGCTACGCTCAATTGGGTGTGTGTCCATTATATCATTCAACTAATGACATAACCTTGTTATTAATAACATCCAATGTTCATGATCACGAAACCATGATCATCTCTTAATCAACAAGCTAGTTATACAAGAGGCTTACTAGGGACTCCTTGTTGTTTACATAACACACATGTATCAATGTTTCGGTTAATACAATTATAGCATGGTATATAAACATTTATCATAAACACAAAGATATATATAATAACCACTTTATTATTGCCTCTTGGGCATATCTCCAACAGTCTCCCACTTGCACTAGAGTCAATAATCTAGATTACATTGTAAGGTACCTAACACCCATGGCATTCTGGTGTTGGTCATGCTTTGCCCTAGGGAGAGCTTTAGTCAACGGATCTGCTACATTCGGATCGGTGTGTACTTTGCAAATCTTTACTTCTCCATCTTCGATGTACTCGCGAATCGAATGAAAACGCAGCTTGATATGCTTTAGCTTCTTGTGTGACCTTGGTTCTTGTGCATTGGCGATGGCACCCATGTTGTCACAATAAATGACTAGTGGGTCCAATGCACTAGGAACCACACCAAGCTCAACAATGAACCTCTTCATCCATACCGCTTCCGATGAAGCCTCCGAAGCCGCTATGTATTCCGATTCAGTTGTAGACTTCGCCATTGTGCATTGCTTGGAGCTGCACCAGCTAACTGCAGCACCATTCAATATAAACACGTACCAAGACTGAGACTTAGAGTCATCAGGATCAGTGTTCCAACTTGCATCGGTGTAACTGGTTACAACAAGCTCTTGGTCACCGCCATAACAAAGAAACATATCCTTAGTTCTTTTCAAGTACTTCGGGATATTCTTGACCGCTGTCCGAGTGTTCCATTCCTGGATCACTTTGATATCTGCTAGTCAAACTAACAGCATGCGCTATATCCGGTCTAGTACACAACATGGCATACATGATAGAGCCTACTGCCGAGGCATAGGGGATCTGATTCATCCTCTCTCTTTCTTCTGCCGTAGCCGGACCTTGAGTCTTACTCAAGACCTTACTTGGCAACATCGGTAAGAACCCTTTCTTACTTTCATCCATTCTAAACTTCTTTAGAATCTTGTCCAGGTATGTACTCTGTGAAAGCCCTATTATGCGTCTTGATCTATCTCGATAAATCTTGATGCCTAAAATGTACGCTGCTTCACCAAGGTCCTTCATTGAAAAACACTTATTCAAATAACCTTTTACACTGCTTAATAGTTCTATATCATTCCCAATCAACAATATGTCATCTACATATAATATCAGGAATGCTACAGAGCTCCCACTCACTTTCTTGTAAATACAGGCCTCTCCATGGCATCGTATAAACCCGAAGTCTTTGATCACCTTATCAAAGCGTCGGTTCCAACTCCTGGATGCTTGCTTCGAGTCCATAAATGGAACGCTGAAGTTTGCATACCATGTTAGCATTTTTAGGATCGACAAAACCTTTGGGTTGTACCATATACAACTCTTCCTCAATGTCACCATTAAGGAACGCCGTTTTGACATCCATCCGCCAAATCTCATAATCGAAAAATGCAGCTATTGCTAACAAAATCCTCACAGATTTTAGCTTCGCTACAGGTGAGAAAGTCTCATCGTAGTCAACACCTTGAATTTGTCGGAAACCCTTTGCGACAAGTCGAGCTTTATAGACAGTAACATTACCGTCAGCATCTGTTTTTCTCTTGAAGATCCATTTATTCTCAACAACCTTGCGGCTATCAGGTAGATCTACCAAAGTCCATACTTTGTTATCATACATGGATCCCATTTCGGATTTCATGGCTTCTTGCCATTTGTTGGAATCTGGGCTCATCATCGCTTCTTCATACGTCGCCGGGTCCTCATCATTGTTGTCCACAATCATGAGATTTAGACAAGGATCATACCAATCGAGAGTGGTACGCTCCCTTGTCGACCTACGAGGTTCGTAGCTACCTCGCTCGAAGTTTCATGATCATTATCATTAGCTTCCTCTGTTACCGGTGCGGGCGGCACAGGAACATCTTCCGGTACTGCGCTACTCTGATCAACGAGAGAAGGTTCAGTAACCTTGTCGAGTTCTAATTTTCTTCCAGTCACTTCTTTAGTGAGAAATTATTTCTCAAGAAAGGTTCCGTTCTTAGCAACAAAGATTTTGCCTTCGGATCTGTGATAGAAAGTATACCCTATAGTTTCCTTAGGGTATCCTATGAAGACGCATTTCTCCGCTTTGGGTTCTAGCTTGTCCGGTTGTAACTTTTTTACATAGGCTTCGCAACCCCAAATTTTAAGGAACGACAGCTTAGGTTTCTTATTAAACCATAATTCATACGGTGTCGTTGCAACGGATTTCGATGGTGCCCTATTTAAAGTGAATGCTGCTGTCTCTAATGCATAACCCCAAAAAGATAACGGCAAATCAGTAAGAGACATCATAGAACGAACCATATCTAAGAGAGTTCGATTACGACGTTCGGACACACCATTTCGCTGTGGTGTTCCCGGCGGTGTTAATTGTGAAAGTATTCCGCATTTCTTTAAATGCATGCCAAACTCATAACTCAGATATTCGCCTCCGCGATCGAACGCATGAAACTTGATCTTCTTGTTACGTTGATTTTCTACTTCACTTTGGAATTCCTTGAACTTCTGAAAAGTCTCGGATTTATGCTTCATGAAATAGATATACCCATATCTACTCAGATCATCTGTGAAGGTTAGAACATAACGATAACCACCCCGCGAAGCTACACTCATTGGTCCGCACACATCGGTATGTATGATTTCCAATAAGTCTGTAGCTCGCTCCATAATACCAGAGAATGGAGTCTTAGTCATTTTTCCCATTAGACATGCTTCGCATCTGTCAAGTGATTGAAAGTCAAGTGACTCAAGTAGTCCATCTGCATGGAGTTTCTTCATGCGTTTCACTCCAATATGACCAAGACGACAGTGCCACATATAAGTAGAATTATCATTCAATTTAATTCGCTTAGCATCAATGTTATTAACATGTGTATCGCTACTATCGAGATTTAATAGAAATAAACCATTCTTCTCAGGCGCATGACCATAAAAGATATTATTCATAAAAATAGAACAACCATTATTCTCAGACTTGAATGAATAACCGTCTTGCATTAAACACGATCCGAGATATAATGTTCATGCTCAACGCGAGCACCAAATAACAATTATTAAGGTCTAAAACTAATCCCGATGGTAGATGTAGAGGGAGCGTGCCGACAGCGATCACATCGACCTTGGATCCATTTCCAACGCGCATCGTCACTTCATCCCTCGCTAGGCTTCGTTTATTCCGTAGTTCTGTTTCGAGTTACAAATGTGAGCAACCGAACCGAGTATCAAATACCCGGGCACTAGTACGAGAACCAGTGAGATAAACATCTATAACATGTATATCAGATATACCTTTCTTCTTCTTGACAAGGCCGCTCTTCGGATCAGCCGGATACTTGGAGCAATTCCGCTTCCAGTGCCCCTTCCCATTGCGGTAATAGCGATCAGTATCAGGTTTAGGGCCACCCTTAGGCTTCTCAGGATGAGCGGCAGCTTTCTTGCCACCCTTCTTGAGGTCCTTCTTAGGTTTACCCTGCTTCTTGAACTTGGTGGTCTTATTGACCATCAACACTTGGTGCTCTTTCTGTATCTCAACCTCAGCAGATTTCAGCATGGAGAAGAGTTCAGGTAACTCCTTGTTCATGTTCTGCATATTGTAGTTCATCACGAAGTTCTTGTAACTTGGTGGCAGTGATTGGAGAACACGATGAATACCCAGCTGGTTAGGGATCACAATCCCCAAGTCACTAAGCTTCCTCGCGTGTCCGGACATAGCGAACATGTGCTCACTAACGGAGCTGCCCTCTTCCATCATGCAGCCAAAGAACCGCTCGAGGCCTCATAGCTTTCCACGGCCGCATGAGTTTCAAAGATAACTTTGAGCTCACGCATCATATCACAAGGGTCGTGGTGCTCAAAACGCTTTTGGAGCTCTGCCTCTAGGCTGCATAGGATGGCACACTGAACTTGAGAGTACACTTTAGCCCGAGCTTTGAAAACATTCTTTTCTTCCTCGGATACTACAGGAGGTGGTGTGGAACCTAGCGGTGCATCAAGCACATATTGCAGATTTCCGCCATTGAGGAAGATCCTCACATGACGGAACCGATCGGTGAAGTTGCTACCATTGCTTTTAAGCTTTTCTTTCTCTAGGAACTCGGTTAAAATTGATTGATGGGGACGCCATGATCTACAACAATTATTTACAATAGTTTAGACTAAGTTTATGACAAATTGAGTTCAAATTTTAATTTAACAAAATTAAAAACTAGGTGAACTCCCACTCAAAACAATATCCCTCGCATTGTCTTAGTGATCACACGAACCAAATCCACCACACCAAGTCCGATCATCACGAACAAGATGTAATTTCAATGGCGAACACCCAAGTGTTCATCATATCAATCATATGACTCATGCTCTACCTTTCGGTATCCCGTGTTCCGAGACCATGTCTGTACATGCTAGGCTCGTCAAGGCAACCTTAGTACCCGCGTGTACAAAACTGGCTTGTACCCGTTGTATGCACATGTAGAATCTATCACACCCGATCATCACGAGATGCTTCGAAACGACAAGTCTTAGCAACGGTGCATACTAAGGATGAACACTTTATTATCTTGATATTTAGTGAGAGGGATCATCTTATAATGCTACCGTCGCGATCTAAGCAAAATAAGATGCATAAAAGGATTAACATCACATGCAATTCATATGTGATATGATATGGCCCTTTTGTCTTTGCGCTTTTGATCTTCATCTCCAAAGCACGGACATGATCCTCCATCATCAAAGAGCATGATCTCCATCATCGTCGGCGAAGCACCAAGGTCAATGGCGCCGTCTTCATGATTGTCCTCCATGTAGCAACTATTACAACCTCTTTGAAATACTACTAAACATGAAATTTAAAGACAACCATAAGGCTCCTGCCGGTTGCCACAATACAATAATGATCATCTCATACATATTCATCATCACATTATGGCCATATCACATCACCAAACCACTGCAAAAACAAGTTAGACGGTTCTAATTTGGTTTGCATATTTTACGTGGTTTAGGGTTTTCGCATAAGATCCAATCTACCTACGAACATGAACCACAACGGTGATACTAGTGTTGTCAATAGAAAGAGTAAATTGGATCTTTACTATAGTAGGAGAGACAGACACCCGCAAAGCCACTTATGCAATACAAGTTGCATGTCGAGCGTGGAGCAAATCTCATGAACGCGGTCATGTAAAGTTAGCCCGAGCCGCTTCATCCCACTATGCCACAAAGATGCAAAGTACTCGAACTAAAGACAACAAAGCATCAACGCCCACAAACAATTGTGTTCTACTCGTGCAACCAATCTATGCATAGACACGGCTCTGATACCACTGATGGGGTTCGTTGCATGGAAAACAAAAATTTTCTACCGCAAACAAACAAACTCAAGATCTAATCTAGGAAAAACGCCAGATCTAATCTACTAGATTGAAGCAACGAGACGGATTGGATCTACATACCCTTGTAGATCGCTAAGCGGAAACGAGATTGAATCTCGGGGTGGATGTAGTCGATCACTTGCCGCTTGCAAAAGCGCGTAGAAGATCTTGATCTTGACGGTGCCACAATCGGGCAGCACCTCCGTACTCGGTCACACGTACAGCTCGATGAAGACACCTCCTCCTTGTTCCAGCAAGCGGGGAGATGTGGTAGATGGGATCTAGTCCAGCAGCACGACGATGTGGTGGTGGTGGAGAGTTTCCGCGGACAGGGCTTCGCCTATTTGCGTTGGGTGGAAGAAACTAGGCAAAAGGAAGCAAAACGGAGGAGAGAGACGGCAGTCAAAAAATCTGAATCTTTTGCACCGTGGCGTTCTCTTTTTATAGGCAGCAAAGGCGGTGGCTAAGCGCGTGCAAAACACGCCAAACGAATCGTCGGCCGAACGGCCAGATTCACAAGCAACGTATTGCTTTACCTTGCCGTACACGTATGTGTACATGGCCGGCCCAGCCATTGGCTGGCTTTCGTGGCCGACCTTGGCCTAGCTCGCGTGAGCACTGGCTGGCTCTCAGCCCGGCCACTAATCCTCTTTTTTTTTTTTTTACTTCTTTCCTTTGATAGTTTGCTAATATGGGTTTCTCAGTTAGCCCATTAACAAAATATCTCATGGACTAATTTTAGCCCCACATTTATTTCTATTAAATAAATTAATATTAATATTTATTAATTCAATTAATTAATAAACTATTAATCATCTTCCCGGAACAATTCCGTAACTCTCCAAAACTATTTCTTTAATCCCGAAACTACCCTTAGCAACATCGCAACCTTAAGTGTGTCACCCTACGGTTCGCGAACTATGCAGACATGGTCGAGACTCCTCTCCGAGCAATAACCAATAGCGGGATCTGGAGATCCATAATGGCTCCCACATATTCAACGATGACTTAGTGATCGATTGAACCATTTACATACGATGCCAATTCCCTTTGTCACACGATATTCTACTTGTCCGAGGTTTGATCATCGGTATCTCCATACCTTGTTCAACCTCGTTACCGACAAGTACTCTTTACTCGTACCGCGGTATGTCATCTCTCATGATCTAATCATGTGCTTGCAAGCTAATCAGACGACATTCCACCGAGAGGGCCCAGAGTATATCTATCCGTCATCAGGATGGACAAATCCCACTATTTATCCATATGCATCAACTCACACTTTCCAAATACTTAATCCCATCTTTATAACCACCCATTTACGCAATGGCGTTTGATGTAATCAAAGTACCTTTCCGGTGTAAGTGATTTACATGATCTCATGGTCAAAGGACTAAGACAACTATGTATCGAAAGCTTATAGCATTTTGAACTTAATGACTTGATCTTATGCTACGCTCAATTGGGTGTGTGTCCATTATATCATTCAAGTAATGACATAACCTTGTTATTAATAACATCCAATGTTCATGATCACGAAACCATGATCATCTCTTAATCAACAAGCTAGTTATACAAGAGGCTTACTAGGGACTCCTTGTTGTTTACATAACACACATGTATCAATGTTTCGGTTAATACAATTATAGCATGGTATATAAACATTTATCATAAACACAAAGATATATATAATAACCACTTTATTATTGCCTCTTGGGCATATCTCCAACATGATCACATAATAAAACCACTCTACACTCTATTGTTGGATGATGAACACCATTAATTGTGTAGGGCTACAAGAGCACCTCAATGCCGGAGTTAACAAGCTCCACAACATTCGATATTCATATTTAAATAACCTTAGAGTGCATGATAGACCAACGCAATTATACCGAGTACTAACATAGCATGCACACTTTGTCACCATCAAGCTATGAAAGGAGGAATAGATCACATCAATACCATCATAGTAATAGTTAACTTCATAATCTACAAGAGATCACAATCATAACCTATGCCAAGTACTACATGATGCACACACTGTCACCATTACATCATGGAGGAGGAATAGAATACTTTAATAACATCACTAGAGTAGCTCATATATGAATAGTGATACAAAGCTCATATGAATCTCAATCATGTAAGGCAGCTCATGAGATCATTGTATTGAAGTACATAGGAGAGAGATTAACCACATAGCTACCGGTACAGCCCTTAGCCTCGATGGAGAACTACTCCCTCCTCATGGGAGACGAGCAGCGGTGATGAAGATGGCGGTGGTGTCGATGGAGATGCCTTCCGGGGGCACTTCTCCGTCCCGGCGGCGTGCCGGAACAGAGACTTCTGTCCCCCAGATCTTGGCTTCGCGATGGCGGCGGCTCTGGAACTTTTCTCGTATCGTGGCTTTTTCATCTCGAAGATTTAGGTCAGGGGGCTTTATATAGCCGAAGAGGCGGAGTCGGAGGGGCTACGGAGGCTCCACACAACAGGGGGGCGCCCCCCTGGGCCGCGCCGGCCACATGTGTGGGCCCCCCAGGGCTCCCCTCTGGCCCCTCTCCGGTGTTCTGGAAGCTTCGTGGAATTATAAGATGTTGGGCGTTGATTTCGTCCAATTCCGAGAATATTTCCTTACTAGGATTTCTGAAACCAAAAACAGCGAGAAAACAGAACCGGCACTTCGGCATCTCGTCAATAGGTTAGTTCCGGAAAACGCATAATAATGACATAAAGTGTGTATAAAACATGTGAGTATCATCATAAAAGTAGCATGGAACATTAGAAATTATAGATACGTTTGAGACGTATCAAGCATCCCCAAGCTTAGTTCCTACTCGCCCTCGAGTAGGTAAACGATAACAAGGATAATTTCGAAGTGACATGCTATCATAATCTTGATCAATACTATTGTAAAGCATATGAGATGAATGCAGTGATTCAAAGCAATGGTAAAGACAATGAGTAAACAACTGAATCCTATAGCAAAGACTTTTCATGAATAGTACTTTCAAGACAAGCATCAATAAGACTTGCATAAGAGTTAACTCATAAAGCAATAGATTCAAAGTAAAGCTTTGAAGCAACACAAAGGAAGATATAAGGTTTAGCAGTTGCTTTCAACTTCAACATGTATATCTCATGGATAATTGTCATCATAAAGCAATATAACAAGTGCAATAGGTAAACATGTAAGAATCAATGCACACAGTTGACACAAGTGTTTGCTTCTAAGATAGAAAGAAGTAGGTAAACTGACTCAACATAAAGTAAAAGAATGGCCCTTCGCGAGAGGAAGCATGGATTACTATTTTTGTGCTAGAGCTTTTCATTTTGAAAACATAGAAACAATTTTGTCAACGGTAGTAATAAAGCATATGTGTTATGTACAAGATATCCTATAAGTTGCAAGCCTCATGCATAGTATACCAATAGTGCTCGCACCTTGTCCTAATTAGCTTGGATTAACATGGATTATCATTGCATAGCATATGTTTCAACCAAGTGTCACAAAGGGGTACCTCTATGCCGCTCTGTACAAAGGTCCGATGTCTACGGGTGCTTCTATTCTTGTAGACAGTGTTGGGCCTCCAAGAGCGAGAGGTTTGTAGAACGGCGAGCAAGTTTCCCTTAAGTGGATTACCCAAGGTTTATCGAACTCAGGGAGGAAGAGGTCAAAGATATCCCTCTCATGCAACCCTGTAATCACAAAGCAAGAAGTCTCTTATGTCCCCAACACACCAAATACACTTGTCAGATGTATAGGTGCACTAGTTCAGCGAAGAGATAGTGAAATACAGGTGGTATGAATAAGTATGAGCAGTAGTACGGCGCCAGAAAATAGCTTGCTGGCGTGCAGTTGATGGTAGTAATATTGTAGGAAGTAAACAAGCAGTAGTAACGCAGTAGTAGTAATTCAGTAAAACAGTAACAAGCAGCGATAGCAGTATTTAGGAACAAGGCCTAGGGATTAGACTTTCACTAGTGGACACTCTCAACATTGATCGCATAATAAATAACTCTTTCTCATATGTGCTACATATACTCTTGTTTGATAATGAACATCATTCGTTGCGTAGGATTACACGAACCCTCAATGCCGGAGTTAACAAGCTCCACAACATTCGATATTCATGTTTAGGTAACCTTAGAGCATAATAGATCTTTGCAAGATAAACCAAGAACTAACATAGTGCACACACTCGTCCACATTACACTATGAAGGAGGAATAGATCACATCAATACTATCATAATGACAATTAACTCCACAATCTACAAGAGATCATGATCATAGCCTACGACAAGAACCACACGGTGCACACACTAATCACCTTTACACCATGCAGGAGGAATAGACTACTTTAATAACATCACATGAGTAGCACATAACTAGTAACGATACAAAGCTCATCATATGGATCTCAATCATGTAAGCAGCTCATGAGATCATTGTATTGAAGTACATAGAAGAGAGATTAACCACATAGCTACCGGTACAGCCCCGAGCCTCGATGGAGAACTACTCCCTCCTCATGGGAGCAGCAGCGTTGATGAAGATGGCGGTGGAGATGGCAGCGGTGTCGATGGAGAAGCCTTCCGGGGGCACTTCCCCGTCCCGGCGGCGTGCCGGAACAGAGACTCCGTCCCCCGGATCTTGGCTTCGCGATGGCGGCGGCTCTGGAAGGTTTCGCGTACCGTGGCTTCCTCCGTAAGGGTTTTCGATGCAGGGGCTTTATATAGGCGAAAGGGCAGCGTCGGAGGGGCGAAGGGGCGACCACACCATAGGGTGGCGCGGGCCCAGCCCTGGCCGCGCCACCCTATCATCTGGGCCCACGGCTCCCCTCTGGTGGCTCTCGGGTGTTCCGGATGCTTTCGGGCAAAATAGGAACCTGGGCGTTGATTTCGTCCAATTCGAGAATATTTCGTTACTAGGATTTCTGAAACCAAAAACAGCGAGAAAACGAGAACCGGCACTTCGGCATCTTGTTAATAGGTTAGTTCCGGAAAATGCACGAATATGACATAAAGTGTGCATAAAACATGTAGGTATCATCAATAAAGTAGCATGGAACATAAGAAATTATCGATACGTTGGAGACGTATCGGCATCCCCAAGCTTAGTTCTCGCTCGTCCCGAGCGAGTAAAACGATAACAAAGATAATT
The DNA here is from genome assembly GCF_022539505.1 of Lolium rigidum. Lineage (NCBI taxonomy): Eukaryota > Viridiplantae > Streptophyta > Magnoliopsida > Poales > Poaceae > Lolium > Lolium rigidum. Next base: position 242,161,603 of record NC_061512.1, on the reverse strand, counting down.
TCGAAGTGACATGCCATCATAAACTTGATCATATTGTAAACATATGTAATGAATGCAGCGATCAAAACAATGGTAATGACATGAGTAAACAAGTGAATCATAAAGCAAAGACTTTTCATGAATAGTACTTCAAGACAAGCATAAATAAGTCTTGCATAAGAGTTAACTCATAAAGCAATAAATCAAAGTAAAGGTATTGAAGCAACATAATGGAAGATTAAGTTTCAGCGGTTGCTTTCAACTTGTAACATGTATATCTCATGGATAATTGTCAATGCAAAGCAATATAACAAATGCAATATGCAAATATGTAAGAATCAATGCAAAGTTCACACAAGTGTTTGCTTCTTGAGGTGGAGAGAAATAGGTGAACTGACTCAACATAAAAGTAAAAGAATGGTCATTCAAAGAGGAAAGCATCGATTGCTATATTTGTGCTAGAGCTTTTATTTTGAAAACATGAAACAATTTTGTCAACGGTAGTAATAAAGCATATGAGTTATGTAAATTATATCTTACAAGTTGCAAGCCTCATGCATAGTATACTAATAGTGCCCGCACCTTGTCCTACTTAGCTTGGACTACCGGATCTTTGCATGCCATGTTTCAACCAAGTGTCACAAAGGGGTACCTCCATGCCGCCTGTACAAAGGTCTAAGGAGAAAGCTCGCATTTTGGATTTCTCGCTTTTGATTATTCTCAACTTAGACATCCATACCGGGACAACATGGACAACGAGATAATGGACTCCTCTTAAATGCATAAGCATGTAGCAACAATTATTATTCTCATATGAGATTGAGGATATATGTCCAAAACTGAAACTTCAACCATGATTCATGGCTTTAGTTAGCGGCCCAATGTTCTTCTCTAACAATTTGCATGATCTAACCATTAAAGTGGTAGATCTCTCTTACTTCAGACAAGACGGACATGCATAGCAACTCACATGATATTCAACAAAGAGTAGTTGATGGCGTCCCCAGGAACATGGTTATCGCACAACAAGCAACTTAATAAGAGATAAAGTGCATAAGTACATATTCAATACCACAATAGTTTTTAAGGCTATTTGTCCCATGAGCTATATATTGCAAAGGCGAATGATGGAATTTTAAAGGTAGCACTCAAGCAATTTACTTTGGAATGGCGGAGAAATACCATGTAGTAGGTAGGTATGGTGGACACAAATGGCATAGTGGTTGGCTCAAGGATTTTGGATGCATGAGAAGTATTCCCTCTCGATACAAGGTTTAGGCTAGCAAGGTTATTTGAAGCAAACTCAAGGATGAACAGGTGCAGCAAAACTCACATAAAAGACATATTGTAAATATTATAAGACTCTACACCGTCTTCCTTGTTGTTCAAAACTCAATACTAGATATTATCTAGACCTTAGAGAGACCAATTATGCAAACCAAATTTCAGCATGCTCTATGTATTTCTTCACTAATAGGTGCAAAGTATATGATGCAAGAGCTTAAACATGAGCACAACAATTGCCAAGTATCACATTATCCAAGACATTATAGCAATTACTACATGTAGCATTTTCCAATTCCAACCATATAACAATTTAACGAAGAGGAAACTTCGCCATGAATATTATGAGCTAAGAACACATGTGTTCATACGAACCAGCGGAGCGTGTCTCTCTCCCACACAAGGATGAACTTATTCAAACAAAAGCAAAAACAAAAACAAACAGACGCTCCAAGTAAAGTTCATAAGATGTGACCGAATAAAAATATAGTTTCAAGAGAAGGAACCTGATAAGTTGTCGATGAAGAAGGGGATGCCTTGGGCATCCCCAAGCTTAGATGCTTGAGTCTTCTTGAAATATGCAGGGATGAACCATGGGGGCATCCCCAAGCTTAGACTCTTCACTCTTCTTGATCATAGTATATCATCCTCCTCTCTTGACCCTTGAAAACTTCTTTCACACCAAACTTCAAGCAAACTCATTAGAGGGTTAGTGCACAATTAATAATTCACATGTTCAGAGGTGACACAATCATTCTTAACACTTCTGGACATTGCTCAAAGCTACTGGAAGGTAATGGAACAAAGAAATCCACCCAACACAGCGAAAGAAGCAATGCGAAATAAAAGGCAGAATCTGTCAAAAACAGAACAGTCCGTAAAGACGAATTTTAAAATGGCACCAGACTTGCTCAAATGAAAAAACTCAAAACTAATTAAAGTTGCATACATATCTGAGGATCACTCACGTAAATTGGCATAATTTTCTGAGTTACCTACAGAGAATTAGACCCAGATTCGTGACAGACAGCAATGCTGTTTCTGCGCAGCAATCCAAATCTAGCCTCAACTTTACCATATAGACTTTACTTGGCACAAAAACATGATAAGGAGAGGTTGCTGCAGTAGTAACAACTTCCAAGACACAAATACAAAATAAAAGTACTGTAGCAAAATAAACACATGGGTTATCTCCCAAGAAGTTCTTTCTTTATAGCCATTAAGATGGGCTTAGCAGTTTTGGTGATGCACCCGCAAGAATTAGTATTTGAAGCAAAAGAGAGCTTCAAGAGGCAAATTCAAAACACGTTTAAGCCTAACATGCTTCCTATGGATAGGAATCTTGTAAATAAACAAGTTCATGAAGAGCAAAGTAACAAGCATAGGAAGATAAAACAAGTGTAGCTTCAAAAATTTCAGCACATAGAGAGGTGTTTTAGTAACATGAAAATTTTTACAACCATATTTTCCTCTCTCATAATAACTTTCAGTAGCAACATGAGCAAACTCAACAATATAACTATCACATAAAGCATTCTTATCATGAGTCTCATGCATAAAATAATTACTACTCCCAACATAAGCATAGTCATTCTTATTAATTGTAGTGGGAGCAAATTCAACAAAGTAGCTATCAAATATAGGAGGTATATTGTAATCATAATCAAATTTATCCTCCATAACAGGTGGTAACAAAAGACTACTATCATTATAATCATCATAAATGGGAGGCAAAGTATCATCAAAGTAAATTTTCTCCTCAATGCTTGGGGGACTAAAAATATCATGCTCATCAAAGCCTGACTTCCCCAAGCTTAGAATTTTCCATAGCATTAGCAACAATAGTGTTCAAAGCATTCATATTAATATGTTCCATGGGTTTTTTAATTTTTGCATCAAACCATCCATGTCTTAAATCAGGAAATAGAATAAGAAGCTCATTGTTGTCCATTATGCCTAACTAGTGTAAACAAGAAACCAAATGTCGCAATTGCAGAGTCTAAAGGAAATAGCTTCGAGCACACACACAATGGTGCCGGAAAAGTACTGTTACCTGGAACCGAAGTATGAGTGCCTTTTACCTTTCCTCCCCGGCAACGGCGCCAGAAAAGTGCTTGATGTCTACGGGTGCTTCTATTCTTGTAGACGGTGTTGGGCCTCCAAGAGCGAGAGGTTTGTAGAACAGCAGCAAGTTTCCCTTAAGTGGATTACCCAAGGTTTATCGAACTCAGGGAGGAAGAGGTCAAAGATATCCCTCTCATGCAACCCTGTAATCACAAAGCAAGAAGTCTATTGTGTCCCCAACACACCAAATACACTTGTCAGATGTATAGGTGCACTAGTTCAGCGAAGAGATAGTGAAATACAGGTGGTATGAATAAGTATGAGCAGTAGTACGGCGCCAGAAAATAGCTTCCTGGCGTGCAGTTGATGGTAGTAATATTGTAGGAAGTAAACAAGCGATGAGTAACGCAGCAGTAGTAATTCGAGTAAAACGAGTAACAAGCAGCGATAGCAGTATTTAGGAACAAGGCCTAGGGATTAGACTTTCACTAGTGGACACTCTCAACATTGATCGCATAATAAATAACTCTTTCTCATATGTGCTACATATACTCTTGTTTGATAATGAACATCATTCGTTGCGTAGGATTACACGAACCCTCAATGCCGGAGTTAACAAGCTCCACAACATTCGATATTCATGTTTAGGTAACCTTAGAGCATAATAGATCTTTGCAAGATAAACCAAGAACTAACATAGTGCACACACTGTCCACATTACACTATGAAGGAGGAATAGATCACATCAATACTATCATAATGACAATTAACTCCACAATCTACAAGAGATCATGATCATAGCCTACGACAAGAACCACACGGTGCACACACTAATCACCTTTACACCATGCAGGGAGGAATAGACTACTTTAATAACATCACATGAGTAGCACATAACTAGTAACGATACAAAGCTCATCATATGGATCTCAATCATGTAAGCAGCTCATGAGATCATTGTATTGAAGTACATAGAAGAGAGATTAACCACATAGCTACCGGTACAGCCCCGAGCCTCGATGGAGAACTACTCCCTCCTCATGGGAGCAGCAGCGTTGATGAAGATGGCGGTGGAGATGGCAGCGGTGTCGATGGAGAAGCCTTCCGGGGGCACTTCCCCGTCCCGGCGGCGTGCCGGAACAGAGACTCCTGTCCCCCAGATCTTGGCTTCGCGATGGCGGCGGCTCTGGAAGGTTTCGCGTACCGTGGCTTCCTCCGTAAGGGTTTTCGATGCAGGGGCTTTATATAGGCGAAAGGGCAGCGTCGGAGGGGCGAAGGGGCGACCACACCATAGGGTGGCGCGGGCCCAGTGACAAAGGATTAACTTGTCAATGCCTACAGATTGTAGACTAGGGTTTTGCTAGAAGTAGAGGGCAAGTAGATCTCGAAGGTTTAGGCGAAAAGTACTCGACGATTATGAAAACTAGGGTTACGTTGACGATAAATTCGATCCTTTCTTCGTCCCTCGACTCCCCCTTATATAGGAGGTGGAGCCGAGGGTTTTCGTTTTGTACAAGTTACGGAGTCCGGGACGGTTTCTAACTCATCCCGCCGGATTACAAATAACACTCCCTATTACAACTCTAGCTTTCCTTAATATATCTTGGGCTCCCGAATCTTCTTATTCTTCGGATAGTGGGCCTTCAGTAAACTCCGGGTACTATCTTCGGCAGGCCCATTTGGGATGCCTATGTCAGTAGCCCCCGAGATTTTGCTTGAATCGTAGAGTCAAGGGAAATCTCGACTGTTTATATTTATTCGAGAACTTTTATTTATACTTCTTCACATAAAATTCTATATTGTACGGGGATAACGGTAGTTGGGGCTAGTTCATCGACGGATCAGGTACTAGTTAAGCGCTCTAGTGGCAATCCGCAAAAACCTACTTCAAGATCACGTCCCCGGACATGATCTCGGGATACTGGTGCAAACTTCGACGGAGTGCCGCTTAAGGTCTTACCATTCCGTCGAGTCCCGGTCAAATTTATCGGGTACCTAACGCGTCCGTCAGGATTTTTCTTCGTATCCGTTGATACGGATAAAAGTAGCGAGAGCGCGATCTTTGGCGATGCCACGCCCGGCAGAACGGATCCGGGGTCTTACCTTCGCAAATTTGCGGTATTCAGAAATTGATCGCAACTTTGGCGTTACGAGAATATATTGTCGAGTGCTTTTCGCCTTTGGAATAGCACATTTTATCGAGTCATATCCGATGACTTATTTTGTCTTCCCGATGGGAGTATATGTAGAGTTATCTCGTGTAACTCGAAATATACTCACTCGCTATTTCTTTATTTTGATAAAATTCATCGGGCACGCGAACAGCGTTCCCGATGGGAGTAGCCCCCGAGGCTACATCCAAGAACTTGTGCTTGGGTGTAGGCTCCACAGATTAGTATCCATTGCCGCTATATTTATAATCTTTCTTGACAATTTTATATTTATCGGGTGCGCGACCAGCGCTCCCGATGGGAGTAGCCCCCGAGGCTATGAACAAGTGCTTGCATTTGGTCATAGGCTCTCGCCATTTCTATCTTGTCATACTCGAAGTTTTTCTATTTTTCCAAAGTAGCCCCCGAGCATTTGGGCAAAAACTTGTATTTGATCAAAGACTCCCGAGATAATCTTGCGTTGTCGATAAACTTTTGAAAACTCGCAGTCGAATTTTTCTTTTATCTTGACGACGTCATTGCTGATGATAGCCACGATCTCTATTTTGGAAACTGACCATTATCACTTGTTTCGCTCCCATGTGGGTCCCAATCCCTGATCTGTCGGACACGTCGTGCAAGTGGGGGACACATGTTCTCCCTTTTTTCTGGCACACGTTCTGTAACCTCGTTAATGTTAAAATACCATTGTGCCCTTGTATCCACGTGGCGATCATCTGCTGCATTCTTTTTTCATCCAACGGTTCCGTCGTTTCACCGCACTTCGTATATAAGGTCCTCTTCTTCTTCCTCGAACACTTCTGCTCGCGCCGTCCCCCTGCTTTCCTCTGCAAAATTTCCTCGTGCGCTCCTCATCTCTCAAAGCTCTTCACTTCGTAGCTACAGCTCTCCGCCATTGTTGATGCCACCGCGTCGATTGACCAGGCATAACACACCTGATTCCTCGATGGCCGCCGCGGATCTGGGAGCCGCGGAGTGGGAGAGGTCCAAGATCACGAACCAGGACCTCAATCTCCTGAAGAAACTGGGGATTACCAAGAAACCCAAAGCGGTTTGCTTCACCAGTGAAGAAAGCTACCCAACCCCTCCAATGGGGTATCGGGTAAGTTTTGTTGATCATCTCATCCGCGGTCTTGCCGCCCCCATTCACCCTTTTCTTCGCGGGTTACTCTATGTTTATGGTCTCCAACTTCACCATCTCACGCCCAACTCTATCCTTCACATTTCTATTTTTATCACCCTCTGCGAAGCCTTCCTTGGTGTCCAGCCTAACTGGGCATTATGGAAGCGCATTTTCTTTTGTCGCCGCAATGGCTCTGCCAATGTCGCGTATAATATAGGCGGTGTTGTTATTTCTGTTCGCTCCTCTGTCAACTATTTCGACGTCAAACTCCCTGACTCCGTTCAAGGGTGGCGCAAGAAGTGGTTGTACATTCGTGAAGAAAACCACGGATGCGCCGAAGACAACATTCCTCCTTTTGACGGTGCCGAGAAAATCCTTCGCCGCCGTTCTTGGGACGCAGAAGCTTCCGAGGAAGAAAGGACTTCGACAGAGGCCCTGATGACTCGTATCCATGAGTTGCAAAATACTCGTGGAAAAGAATTATCAGGCATCCAAATTACGGCGTACTTCCTTAGGACTAGGGTGCAGCCTCTTCAGGCTCGCAAAAACCCTTTCTGGAATTACACTGGCGATGAAGACGCAGATCGCCTGTCGACGAATTTGGAAGTCAAGGATTTGGATAGACTTATCCGTAGGATTTCATCTCTCAAGAAGAAAGACTCCATCCCTTCCACTTGTCGTGTAAAACCATACAGCGCCGCCCGTGCGCTTCCCAAGGTAAACATTGTCGCGTAATCTATCGATTGCCTTGCTTTTTGTGTTGTTATTCATTTCTGACATCCTTCCCTCTTTATATACAGGACCACCCAAATCTTGTTTCACTTCCTCCTCTTCCTGAAGGTGGGGATGTCGAAGAAAGGGCCGTTATCTCCGATGACAATCCAGATGCCCCCTCGTTTGCAAATGAACCCGCAGAATCTCGAAAATCTGCGGGATCCGACGAAAAAGAGGATGTCTCTGAAGCCACTGCATCGGCACAATCTCCTCCTCCTGCTGTTTCTCCAAGGAACAAAAGGAAAAGGGATGATGCCGAAGATTCCGGCACCTCCAAAGTCGACGAAGCTGTTCCTTCGCACCAGAAGGCAGGCTATGATCCATACCTCGAGTCTCTCATCAGTTCGTAAGTACCCTTTTTCTTGTTTACTTGTACTCGAAGATTCTTGTCTATCTTGCTTTTTTATATTGTCGACGCTTGCTCGTAGTGATGATGAAGAAGAGGTACCAACTGCTGATGTGGCTGCTCGAACGAGCACGTCACATACATTAGTCGCCTCGGAGACGCCAGTCGAAGGAGAAGAAACGTCGCCTCCTCGACAAAATGTCGGCGCTGCTACTCCTCCGGCAAGCCCCCTTGTCCCTTCGCCAAAAAGGGCAAGGGTTGAGATAAATCCAGAGCTTACTCTTCAATCGAGTAGCTCTTCTAACCCTCTCTTGGATGATGTAAGTTGCTAACACTCTTGTCGTTGTTTATATTTTCTCTGTTTGCTTCTATGTGTCGTCATTTTTCTCATGCCAACATTTTCTTTCTCTGTCTCTCTTTAACAGCCTATGATCAAAGATCTTCTTCGCATCGGTGCCCAATTCGTTGGGTACCGTGATTACGCCGACAAGACCGAAGGTAATGCCCGACTATTTTTTGCTTCCTTTCGCATGACTTGTCGACGTTTATAGCTAATCTTGTCTTCCTTTTTCGAGAAGCCGGCGAAGCCAACGAACGTGTCGACACGCTTGCTCTAAAGTTAGAGCAATGTGAAGAGGCTCGTAAGAAGGCCGAATCAGATGCAGTTGAAGCTAGGCAAGAAGCTGACAAGGCTAAGGCTGATGCTGCTGGTGTCGAAGATCTTCGGAAACGTCTGCATGACGCCGAGACTTCACTAAGCGATCACATAACTGCGCAATCTGCTCGCGAAGCGGCGATCACCAAACGCATAAAAACACAAAGTCGTCGCTTTGTCGGTAAGCATTTGCACCATTGCATACCCTTTGGATTTTCCTTTTTTGCACTTGTTTGTTGACAAAAATTTCTATTTTTATTTTGTCAGATAGGACCTCGCAAGAATTTGAACTTGAGGATCCTGACAACGATGTTCTTCTTGACGCCGTTTCATTCCTTGAGTTTCATGGGACGGAAGCGCGTGAAGGCATGGATGAAGCCAGGGCGGGGTTGTCGAAGCTTTTCCCCTACTTCTTCCCGAAGAAAGAGGAACCCGCAACTTTCCTTGGCCTTGCCAAGTGCTTTAATCCTCCCGAAGATCTTGGGCTGAAGTTGCGCCATGAGAACATGAAGATTGCCGTGGAAAGCACTGTTGCCCTAGTTGCTGACAGTCAACAAACTATTGACTGGGCCAAAGTTGGCGACACGGAGCAAATAGAGCAAGCAAAATGGCGATATTTGATCAAGGCGGCAAAGCTTAACACGAAGAAGATCCTGGCTTATCTCGGGATCAAGCCATCTTCGACTCCTAGTTCTTCAAGGCCGGAGGTCTAGTTTTTGCTTTCTTTATTTCCTTTGCTATTGTCGCCATTCTAGTCTTGGCGACAAGTTCCCTGCCAGTCCCTTAGGAGAACTTCTTTTGTAATGGCCATGTAAATTTTCTACAATCAATGAAATTCCTTTTGGTGCTATCATTGATTTGGGCTTTTTCTTTTCCAGTTGATATTTGATAATTATTCAACGAATCCTTCTTCTCCCGATGCTGCTCCCGCTTCTTCCTTGTCGAAGAAAGTAAGAACCGATGACAATTTCCTTGAAGGTTCTTCCGGCACACCTTTGTCGGAAGATTTACAAGAACTTCGACAACAACTTCAGTCCACGAAGAAACAAACTCTGGCAATGATGGAACAGTCTCGGAGAGCATCTGAACAAGAACAACTTGCTCGTCGACAAGCCGAAGAAGCTGTGGCTGCTAAGGATGCTGCTATATTGGAAGCGAAAGGAGCTAGTGCCCGGGAAAATAGCATGCTCGAGCTGATGTTGGAAGCTAGCACGGATATGCTAGGTATGTATCTCAAGCTTTCTGATGCCTTCTCTTTATTTTGTTGTGCCTTCTTCCAAGTTTCTTCCCTTGTTGTCCAATAGGCTCAGTTCTTGATGCTGCTGCCGAAGATCTAAGAGTAAATGAAAGAACGAATCTTCTTGTCAACCTTTCTCTGAACCATGGCTCTTTATTTTGGGCCACTCCTGAACGAACCAGACAGATTGTCGGGTTCCAAGATCGTGCTTGCCAAGTACGCGAATTTCTAAATTTTTGCACGACGACGTTGACCCTTGTTTTCAAGACTTTGTTTCCTCGGAATGAGGTTCCTGCGACTCTTCCTGAATTGCTAGAGACCTTCAGAGATGCTCCTCGTATTCATAATTTCGTACGAGCCCAACTGACTGCTGGAGCAAGATTTGCCATGATTATGATAAATATTTGCCATCCAAAGTTGGACCTGTCGACGATTGTCGTTGATTGCATGGCAAAGAAGACGCGTCGCAAGAATAATATTGATGCAATCAACGAGATGGTGACTCCTGTGGCCGAGTCGATGATAGACGAGCTTCTTCGGATGGATGCAGAATTCTTCGTCAAAGGATCTTATGCCGAGCATAGAACGACCAGAGGCTTGTCAATAGATGCTATTTTGGGTTCTGATTGATTTGTAAAACTTTGTCGAAAACATTTGTTGTATACCGCAGAATGCTCTATATTGTCGGAGCCCCCGAGCCTTTTTGTCTGGAGTTTGTACTATTTTTCTCTTCCCAAGGTTCCTTTCTGAGCCGTAATAAAACACCTTGATGGGCTGCATGATCTTGTCGTCGAAGTTCTATATTTTGTTTGTCGGGTTTTTGGACCAGAGTAATGAGATATTCTGACGTGTGCACTATATTTAATCATGACCAACTTCCAATTTATGTATTTGGCGAGGTATTATTGTACCAAGGCGAAATATTTTCAATAAATCGAGTTTGTCTGTTTTGATATTTGAGGGTGCAGAGCCCCCGAGTATGTCGACGAATAAGAAGTATATCTTCACTATCTTTATTATATTGCAGCACCGCGAGCCCGCCTCATTAAAAACCTTCTCCGGCCCCACTCGGTGCCCCGAAAAAGGAAAAGAGTGCGTCTGGAAACTCGCGGGCGTTTCAGTACATTGTATGTTTACAAACTAGACTATATTTCGGCACCTAAGCGTAAAAACGCCTGAGCTGTGCCACGTTCCAGGGATTTGGCTCAGCAATCCCTGTCTTCTTGTCTTTGATTCTGTATGCTCCTCCTTCGATTACCTCTGTGACGATGTAGGGTCCAAGCCATGGTGACTCGAGTTTTTCGTGACTTTTTTGGTTGAGTCGCAGAACTAAGTCACCAACTTGAAAAGACCTCGGGCGCAGTCGTCGACTGTGGTAGTTTTTCAGGTCCTGCTGATATTTGGCGACTCGTGACAGGACTTCGTCTCGAGCTTCGTCAAGTGCATCGACATCGTCCTCCAAGGCTTCTCTCGAGGTTTCTTCATTATATTCTGTGACTCTTGGAGAATCGTGCTCTATTTCTATCGGCAGGACTGCTTCGGCGCCATGGACCAGAAAAAACGGTGTTTCCTGTGTCGCCGTATTTGGTGTTGTTCGGATACTCCACAATACACTTGGCAGCTCCTCCGGCCAAGTATGCCGTGCTTTTTCCAATGGTCCTAGCAGGCTTTTTTTGATGCCATTGCAGATAATGCCATTGGCTTTCTCGACTTGACCGTTGGTCTGTGGATGTGCGACAGACGCAAAACTCAATTTGATGCCCACTTCTGCGCAGTATGCTTTGAACTCCTTGGACGTAAAGTTGCTGCCGTTGTCTGTGACAATGCTGTGAGGGACTCCAAATCTGAAGACGATGCTTTTCACGAACTTAATCGCCGACGCGCCGTCCGGTGAATTTATCGGCTTTGCTTCTATCCACTTTGTAAATTTGTCGACAGCGACCAGCATATACTCATAACCTCCTGGCGAGGCTTTGTGTAGCTTTCCCACCATGTCGAGACCCCATTGAGCAAAGGGCCAAGACAATGGGATTGGCATAAGTTCTGCTGCAGGAGAGTGAGGTCTGGCGGCAAATCTTTGGCACGCGTCGCAAGTTCTCACTATTTCCTTTGCGTCCTCAATTGCTGTTAGCCAATAGAATCCTGCTCTGAAAACCTTAGCCGCGATAGCTCGGCTGCTCGCGTGGTGCCCGCATATTCCTTCGTGCACATCTTTCAGGATAATTCTTCCTTCTTCGGGCGTAACGCATCTTTGTAGCACGCCCGAGATACTTCGTTTGTACAACTCGCCTTTTACCACAGTGAAAGCTTTTGATCTTCTGATTATTCGCCTTGCTTCGACTGGGTCGTCGGGTATCGTTTTCCTTAGGATATATGATATGTAAGCCTGCATCCATGGAACTTGCACCATCATGACTAGCTCTTGCTCTTCTTCTTCTTCTGCTGTGTCTTTGGTGATACTCGAGGTTTTCTCTTTCTTCTCCTTCTTTGGTTTTGCTGGCTTTGTTGATCTCTCGCTTATCTCTTCCCAAAACACGCCTGGAGGAATCGCGAGACACTGCGACCCGATGTTTGCAAGAACGTCGGCTTCATCGTTGCTCATCCTGCTGATGTGATTTACTTCACAACCATCGAATAACTTCTCTAGCTCATTGTACACCTCTTTATATGCTATCATACTTTCGTTGACTGCATCGCATTGGTTCATGACTTGCTGTGCTACCAATTGTGAGTCGCCGAAAATTTTCAGTCGGGTTGCACCGCAAGCTTTTGCCATCTTCATCCCGTGTATGAGAGCTTCATATTCTGCTTCATTGTTAGACGCATTTGGGAATGTCATCCGCAAAACGTACTTCAACTTGTCACCTTCAGGTGATACCAATATCACGCCTGCTCCAGCACCTTCCAATCTTTTGGACCCGTCGAAGTTCATGGTCCAAGTTCTCGATAAATCTGGGGGTCCCGTGTTTTGTAGCTCCATCCACTCTGCAATGAAATCTGGTAAGACCTGTGATTTTATTGCTTTTCTTTTTTCATACGTGATGTCCCGAGGGGAAAGTTCTATTCCCCAAAGGGAGACACGACCCGTAGCTTCTGGTTGTTCGAGTATATTTGACAAGGGAGCCTCGTTGACCACTATTATCGGGTGCACCGAAAAATAGTGTCGCAATTTTCTTGCTGTCGTGAATACTCCATATGCCGAGTTTCGATATTGCGGGTACCGCTGTTTTGAGGGCGACGCATGTTCGCCGATGAAATATACCGGCCTCCCGAACTCCATGAAGCTTGCCTTCTTCTTCTCTCTCGACTACTAGGGCCGTGCTGACCACCTGAGGTGTGGCTGCAATGTACAAGAGGAGAGGTTCTTTCTCTTTTGGCGCCACCAATATCGGTGGTGTCGAAATTGCTCGCTTGAGGTTCTCGAAGGCTCTGTCTGCTTCCTCGTTCCATTGAAATTTTTCCCCTTGCTTGATCAATGCATAGAACGGCAGCGCCTTTTCTCCTAGCCTGGCGACGAATCTGCTTAAAGCTGCGACTCGCCCCGTTAGCTGTTGTATTTCTTTCAACTTTGTTGGCTTTCTCATAGTGACGATGGCCTGTATTTTTTCGGGATTAGCTTCAATCCCCCTTGCTGATACTAGGAACCCGAGAAGTTCTCCAGCGGGAACTCCAAAGGAGCATTTTGTCGGGTTCAGCTTGAGGCAGAACTTGTCGAGGTTGTCGAAGGTTTCCTTCAAGTCTTCGATCAAAGTTGACCCTTTCTTTGATGTTATCACGATATCGTCGATGTAGACTTGTACATTTTTTCCAATCTGTGTTGCTAGGCACTTCTGCATCATCCGCTGATATGTTGCTCCCGCGTTTTTCAGACCAAAGGGCATTGTTTTGTAGCAAAACACGCCATAAGGTGTGATGAACGCTGTCTTGGCTTCATCTTCTTCTTTTAATCTGATTTGGTTATAACCAGAATATGCGTCCAAGAAGGAAAGACGTTCGCATCCTGCCGTGGAGTCGATGATTTGATCGATCCTTGGGAGGGGAAAGTGATCCTTGGGACAATGTTTATTGAGACACGTGAAGTCGACGCACATGCGAAGGACTATTGTGTGTTTCTTCGGCACCATCACTGGGTTAGCTACCCATGTGGCTTCTGTAGATATTTCTCTGATGAAACCAGCGTCTTTGAGTCGATCTATCTCTGATAACATTGCTTTGCGGCTAGGTTCCGAAAAACGTCGTAAAGGCTGCTTGACTGGTCTTGCGAGAGGATCCAAATTGAGGTGGTGCTCGGCGAGTTCCCTGGGTACTCCTGGCATGTCAGCTGGACACCATGCGAAGATTTTCCAGTGCTCACGGAGGAACTCGACGAGCGCGCTTTCCTATGCGACATCCATGTTTGCGGCAATGGACGTCGTTTTCTTTGGATCTGTCGGGTGGAGCTGTACCTCTTTTGAATCCTTGGTTGTGTTGAAAGTTGACTCTTTAGAAGATCTCCCTACCTCTGGCAGTACATCATAATCAGTGAATCGTGGCGCCGCATATTCTGCTTGCATCCCGAAAGTTTCTGACAGTCGGTGAAAATCCTTGTCGCATTTATCAGATAACGCGAAACTTCCTTTGATTGTGATAGGTCCCTTGGGCCCAGGCAACCTCCACAACAAATATGTATAATGCGGCACCGCCATGAACCTAGCATACGCTGGTCGTCCCAACAAAGCGTGATATTGCGACGGGAAATCGACAACTTCGAACTCCAAGTTCTCTATCCTGTAGTTTTCTCGGGTTCCAAACTGAACGTCGAGGTTGATCTTGCCCAATGGATAACTTGGCTTCTCTGGTGTGATCCCATGGAAACGTGTGTCAGTTGGTTTCAGATTTGCTAGGGATATGTTCATCTTCCTCAATGTATCTGCATACATGAGGTTTAAGCTGCTGCCGCCATCTATGAAAACTCTCGACACGTCGAAACCAGCGATTACTGCGGGTAAAATGAGTGCTGATTGTCCTGGTCGAGGAACTTGCTGCGGATGGTCTGCGATTGTGAAGCCGATGTCTTGCCCCGACCAATTTAGGTACTCGACTGTTGGTGGAGGCATCTTCTCTGCCATGAACACTTGTCGCGAGATTACCTTCTGCGCCCTGTTTGATGGCCTAGCCTTCTGAATCATCGAGACCGCACCGTTAGAGTTGGGGTCAACATATGGAGGTGGATGTGGTGCTGCCGCAATTCTAAGCTGGTGTCGATTTTCTTCGGTAATTGCGGGAGGAGGTGGAAGGTGGATCTCGCTCCTTGGCTCCCGAGGGTTTCTGTTATTTGCTTGGGCATTTGCAATTCCTGCGGCTCGCAACATTGCCTGAAAATTACGGCAGTCTTTCTGGAGATGTCCTGACTGCCTCTTTCCATTGTTGTCGAGGTAAAAGTGCATTTGACACGGACCGTTCATCATCTCCTCGGGAGATACGTAAGGTCTTTGAGTCCTTGGTCCACTATTTTGCCTGTTGCCACGAAAATCACCTCTATTGTCGCCTTGTTGCTCATTACTCCTTTGATAATCATCTCGACTATTTCCTCCAGGATTTCCTCGAAAACCAGCCGATATATGGCCGGGAGCATCGTTGTTGTAGAACTGGCGAGAAAATCGCCTTCTATTTTGATAATTTCGACCACGATCCTCTTCCGGCGACCCGTGTCGCTTGTTGTATATTGCGTCTTCTCCATCCGCCCATTTATTGGCTATTTCCATGAGTGCTGATATGGTCTTAGGGTTAGTTCTCCCTAAGTCCTCGACGAAATCTCCTCGCCTCGATTCCTGCCACAAACGCATCTATTGCCCTCTCGTCGGATATATCTTCTCGCTGAGTTCTTTATGATGTTCCACCGCTGTATGTATTTCCTCATCGACTCGTCGTGTTTTTGTCGACACGCTCTCAACTCCTCCAATGACGCGGGTTTTTTGCGAGTGGATCGGAAGTTTTTCACGAAGATGTCCTCGAAGTTATCCCAGTTGTCGATGGAACTTGGGGGAGTTTCTTTATCCAAGATCTCGCGGCACCGCTCGGATGAACTTGGATACTTTGCATAGCTGTTGCTCTGGTTCCTCCTACCAGCTTCACCATCTCGAGATAATCCACGAGCCAATCCTCGGGATCTTGCAGGCCGTCGAATTTCTTGAAATTTTCGGGTAGCTTGAATCCTTTTGGGACTCGAGTTTTTCGAACTCTTCTCGTAAAACACGGGAGCCCACACATATCTTCGTCGGCGACTTCTGGTGAGTGCTGACGCTCCCTTCTTTCTTGTCGCGCTCTGTCCACCCTTACTTGGACTGCTGTGTCTCTTGCTCCACTTGTTCTTGGTGGGTCTTGAACTGCTGCGGTGGGTCGTGGACTATTTTGCCTAGGATTTTCTTCGGGAGGCGTTGTTGCAAACGCTGTTCCCATAACTCCTACTCCAGCCATCGCCATATTGAACAATGGTTCTCTCGGGTCTCCAGGAGGTGGTCTGGATGCGAGGATGTAAGCCTGTGTTGCCATGTAACCTGCTTCTGGTGTTTTTGGGATGATATTTCCCCTTTCATCGATCGTCATGAAGGACATGTCGAGATTTTTAATTAGATTCCCCCTTTCTCCTTCGGGTATATTTTGCAGCCGAGATCTTGCTCTCCTTCGAGCCTCTCTGTGACTATCTCCCGAAGTTCCTGAAAGTCGACTTAACTCTGCTCGGCGTCTGCTTGACGCAGAAGCTGCTTCTTTCCTCCTATTCAGGGATGCTGTCTGTTTTTCCAACTCTCTGCTTACCCGAGCAAGTCTATATTGATATGCCTGTAACTCTTGTACGGTAGCGGTAGTATTCATTGGTTCCGATCCATCCATGGCTCTCGCAGCCCTATCCCACGCAGCTTGCGGGAGTTGGACTTTTGCGCGAGTTGAAGATCCGGCATATTTAGTGCCTAGACCTGTCCTGAGATCAGCGGGATCGACGTATGGATTTCCCAAATCGTCGAAAGCCTCTGACGTTTGTGGTTCTGATGTACCCGTTTCTTCTATTGCACAGATCTGGTGGTATTTTGCGTGTTGATTTTTGTCAAGGTTGGTGACACCATCATACGAGTGGTGAAGACCTTCCCGATGGCGACAGATTTGTCGATGAAGTTGAAGCCGCCGACGCTTTCGTAGTCGCTGCTTATAAAGGAGTCCGCGGACGACTCGAAGGATGTGTTGCTGAAGATCTTGGCGAGCTTTCCGCTTGCCTTGTCTGTCGACGAAGCGTGGCAACGAAAACTCCTCGTCACTCGACGAAAAGTTAGAATCGACTGCTGAAAATTCCGACGAGATCGGAACTTCGAGACGATAGGATCCTTCCTTGTTGACGCCAAATCGGAATTCTCCGAACGTCATGATGATGGGCTCCTCCGGATAGGCACATGCATCCATACGGGAGGGCGGGTGAGGAATAAAATTGAATAGATCGAGTTTTTCCCTTGTTACCTCGATCCAACGCGTTGCTTGTCGTCGACGAAGTCGAAGATCTTGAACGTGCCATCGAGATCAGCTCCTTGCAACCTCTAATTCCCACGAGACGGCGCCAATTGACAAAGGATTAACTTGTCAATGCCTACAGATTGTAGACTAGGGTTTTGCTAGAAGTAGAGGGCAAGTAGATCTCGAAGGTTTAGGCGAAAAGTACTCGACGATTATGAAAACTAGGGTTCTGTTGACAGTAAATTCGATCCTTTCTTCGTCCCTCGACTCCCCCTTATATAGGAGGTGGAGCCGAGGGTTTTCGTTTTGTACAAGTTACAGAGTCCGGGACGGTTTCTAACTCATCCCGCCAGATTACAAATAACACTCCCTATTACAACTCTAGCTTTCCTTAATATATCTTGGGCTCCCGAATCTTCTTATTCTTCGGATAGTGGGCCTTCAGTAAACTCCGGGTACTATCTTCGGCAGGCCCATTTGGGATGCCTATGTCACCCAGCCCTGGCCGCGCCACCCTATCATCTGGGGCCCACAGGGCCCCCCTCTGGCGGCTCTCGGGTGTTCTGGATGCTTCCGGGCAAAATAGGAACCTGGGCGTTGATTTCGTCCAATTCCGAGAATATTTCGTTACTAGGATTTCTGAAACCAAAAACAGCGTAAAACAGGAACCGGCACTTCGGCATCTTATTAATAGGTTAGTTCCAGAAAATGCACGAATATGACATAAAGTGTGCATAAAACATGTAGGTATCATCAATAAAGTAGCATGGAACATAAGAAATTATCGATACGTTGGAGACGTATCAAGGTCTAAGGAGAAAGCTCGCATTGGATTTCTCGCTTTTGATTATTCTCAACTTAGACATCCATACCGGGACAACATAGACAACAAATAATGGACTCCTCTTTAATGCATAAGCATTCAACAACAGATAATATACTCATAAGAGATTGAGGATTAATTTTCCAAACTGAAACTTCCACCATGAATCATGGCTTTAGTTAGCGGCCCAATGTTCTTCTCTAACAATATGCATACTCAAACCATTTGATCATGAAAATCGCCCTTACTTCAGACAAGACGAACATGCATAACAACTCACATGATATTCAACAAAGGTGTAAAAGTTGATGGCGTCCCCAGAAGCATGGTTACCGCTCAACAAGCAACTTATAAGAAATAAGATACATAGCTACATATTCTTCACCACGATAGTTTTTAAGGCTATTTTCCCATGAGCTATATATTGCAAAGACAAAGGATAGAATTTTAAAGGTAGCACTCAAGTAATGTACTTTGGAATGGCAGAGAAATACCATGTAGTAGGTAGGTATGGTGGACACAAATGGCATAGTTTTTGGCTCAAGGATTTGGATGCACGAGAAGAATTCCCTCTCAATACAAGGCTAGGCTAGCAATGTTGTTTGAAGCAAACTCAAGTATAAAACGGTGCAGCAAGACTCACATATGAACATATTGTAAGCATTATAAGACTTTACATCGTCTCCTTGTTGTTCAAACACCTTAACCCAGAAAATATCTAGACTCTAGAGACCAATCATGCAAACCAAATTTTAACAAGCTCTATGTAGTTCTTCATTAATGGGTGCAAAGTACATGATGCAAGAGCTTAAACATGATCTATATGAGCACAACAATTGCCAAGTATCAATTTATTCAAGACATTATACCAATTACCACATGCAGCATTTTCTGTTTCCAACCATATAACAATGAACGAAGTAGTTCAACCTTCGCCATGAACATTAAGAGTAAAGCTAAGAACACATGTGTTCATATGCAACAGCGGAGCGTGTCTCTCTCCCACACAAGCATGATGGATCAGATCTTATTCAAACACAAAACAAAAATAAAAGCACACAGACGCTCCAAGTAAAGTACATAAGATGTGACGAAATAAAAATATAGTTTCACTAGAGGTGACCTGATAAGTTGTCGATGAAGAAGGGGATGCCTTGGGCATCCCCAAGCTTAGATGCTTGAGTCTTCTTAAAATATGCAGGTATGAACCACGGGGGCATCCCTAAGCTTAGACTTTTCACTCTTCTTGATCATATTGTATCATCCTCCTCTCTTGACCCTTGAAAACTTCCTTCACACCAAACTTCTCATAAACTTCATTAGAGGGGTTAGTACTCAAAAACTTCAATCCACTTTAGTCCTGTAGTGACACATTGCAAGAACTCAATAAAACATTAGCTACAGCTCTCCACGTCTAGAAAGCCTCACTTAAAGTCCACAAGAGACAATGCAAAAACAGAGACAGAATCTGTCAAAACAGAACAGCCGAGTAAACACGAATTTTTAAGAGGTACTTCCATTGCTCAAATCAGAAAACTCAAAACTAATGAAAGTTGCGTACATATCTGAGGATCATTCACGTAAATTGGCAGATTTTTCTGAGTTACCTACAGAGAATCATACTCAGATTCGTGACAGCAAGAAATCTGTTTCTGCGCAGTAATCCAAATCTAGTATTGACTTTACTATCAAAGACTTTACTTGGCACAACAATGCAATAAAATAAAGATAAGGAGAGGTTCCTACAGTAGTAACAACTTCCAAGACACAATAAAACAGTAGCAAAATAAAACATGGGTTATCTCCCAAGAAGTTCTTTCTTTATAGCCATTAAGATGGGCTCAGCAGTTTTAATGATGCACTCACAAGAAATAAGAGTTGAAGCAAAAGAGAGCATCAAGAAGCAAATTCAAAACAAATTTAAGCCTAACCCACTTCCTATGGAAAGGAATCTTGTAAATAAACAAGTCATGTAGGCATAATGCAACAAGCATAGGAAAACTAGACAAGCGCAACTTCAAGATTTTCAGCATATAGAGAGGTGTTTTAGTAACATGAAAACTTCTACAACCATATTTTCCTCTCTCATAAAGATTTTCAGTAGCATCATGAACAAACTCAACAATATAACTATCAAATGAAACATTCTTATCATGAGCTATATGCATAAAATTATTACTCTCCACATAAGCATAATCAATTTTATTAGTTGTAGTGGGAGCAAATTCAACAAAGTAGCTATCATTATTATTCTCATCAAGTGTAGGAGGCATAGTATAATCATAATAAAATTTACTCTCCATAGTAGGCGGCACCAAAAGACCACTATCATTATAATCATCATAAATAGGAGGCAAAGTATCATCAAAGAAAATTTTCTCCTCAATACTTGGGGGACTAAAAATGTCATGCTCATCAAAACCAGCTTCCCCAAGCTTAGAATTTTCCATATCATTAGCAACAATGGTGTTCGAAGCGTTCATACTAATATCATTGCTACTAGCATGCAAATAAGGTTCCATAGGTTTTTTAATTTTCGCATCAAACAATCCATGTCTTAACTCAGGAAATAGAATAAGAAGCTCATTGTTATTTTCCATTATGCCTTACTAGTGTAAAACAAGAAAAGAAAAAGATGCAATTGCAGGATCTAAAGGAAATAGCTACGAGCACTCACACACCGGCAACAATGCTAGGAAATATCTTAGTAGTCGGAGGATGTGAATACCTTTTACCTTACCTCCCCGGCAACGGCGCCAGAAAATAGCTTAGTTGCCGGGGTCCGGAGTGTGAGTGCCTTTTACCTTACCTCCCCGACAACGGCGCCAGAAAATAGCTTAGTTGCCGGGGTCCGGAGTGTGAGTGCCTTTTACCTTACCTCCCCGGCAATGGCGCCAGAAAATAGCTTGATGTCTACGCACGCTTCTATTCCTGTAGACAGTGTTGGGCCTCCAAGAGCAGAGGTTTGTAGAACAGCAGCAAGTTTCCCTTAAGTGAATCACCCAAGGTTTATCGAACTCAAGGAGGTAGAGGACAAAGATATCCCTCTCAAGCAACCCTGCAATCACGATACAAGAAGTCTCTTGTGTCCCCAACACACCTAATACACTTGTCAGATGTATAGGTGCACTAGTTCGAGCGAAGAGATAGTGAAATACAAGTGGTATGAATGAATATGAGCAGTAGTAACGGTGCCGGAAAATAGCTTGCTGGCGTGCGATTGATGGTAGTAATATTGCAGGAAGTAAAGATGCGGTAAAACGAGTAAATAAGCGATGATTGCGGTATTTGGAAACAAGGCCTAGGGATCCGATACGTCCAAAACGTATCTACTTTCCCGAACACTTTTGCTATTGTTTTGCCTCTAATTTGTGTATTTTGGATGCAACTAACACGGACTAACGCTGTTTTCAGCAGAACTGCGCTGGTGTCTCGTTTTTGTGCAGAAATCCAACTTTCAGGAAAATCCTCGGAATTTATGCGAAAGGTCATATTTTCCCAGAAGATTGACGGAGCCAGAAGGGCAAGCCAGGTGGGGGCCCGAGGCCCCCACACACTAGGCCGGCGCGGCCCAGGAGGGGGGCGCGTCGCCCTACTGTGTGGCCGCCTCGGCTGGCCCCCGACGCCCTCCTTTGGACTACTTAACGCCTTCGACCTAAAAACGCACGGGGGGTTAGAAGAAATCGCCAGAAGACATCCAGTACGCCGCCACCATCGCGAAACTCCGTCTCGGGACCAGAAACTCCGTTCTGGCACGCCGCCGGGACGGGGAATTGGAGGAGATCATCGCCATCATCACCACCGATGCCTCTCCATCAACCAGCCATGTTTCCCCCATCCATGTGTGAGTAATTCCCCCGCTGTAGGCTGAAGGGGGTGGTAGGGATTGGATGAGATTGGTCATGTAATAGCATAAGATTGTTAGGGCATAGTGCCTAGTGTACGTAATTGGTACTTTTATGATATTGTTGCAACTTGTTATGCTTAATGCTTGTCACTAGGGCCCGAGTGCCATGATCTCAGATCTGAACATGTTATTGTTTCATGATGATATTCATTGTTTATGATCTTACCTGCAAGTTGTATACACGTATTGTTGTCCGGAACCCGAGGCCCCAAAGTGACAGAAATTGGGACAACCGAAGGGGATGGCGGTGATATGAGGATCACATGTGTTCATGGAGTGTTAATGCTTTGCTCCGGTGCTCTATTAAAAGGAGTGCCTTAATTTCCGGTAGATTCCCTAGAGGCCCGGCTGCCACCGGCTGGTAGGACAAAAGATGTTGTGCAAGTTTCTCATTGCGAGCACGTATGACTATATATGGAACACATGCATATTGATTGATTAGTACTTGGATACCGTTTTATTATTATCTGCAAATGCCCTGCCTTGATTGTTACATGAGTTTCTCTCATCCATGCAACGCCCGTTCATCCATCCCTGTGCCTACATTATTTTAATCCTGTTGTTTACTATAATCACTCTCTGCTGTCTTTGTTACTCTGCTGCTGTTATTTTACTACGCTACTTGCTATAAAGCTGTTACTATCGATAAACTCTTGCGAGCAAGTACGTTTCCAGTGCAGCTGAATTAACAACTCCATTGTTAAGGCTTACAAGTATTCTTTGTCTCCCCTTGTGTCGAATCAATAAATTGGGTTTTACTTCCCGCGAAGACTCGTTGCGATCCCCTATACTTGTGGGTTATCAAGACTATTTTACGGCGCCGTTGTCGGGGAGCATAGCTTTATTTGCAAGTTCACTTGGATTGATATTGTTCGCTGCAAATTCTCCATCATGGGTAAACCTCGCGATACTAAAGTCGCCATATTACCATCCACTACAAGAAAAGGTACAACTCTGAGTACCTCTGCTGCTCTTGATTCACCATCCGTGATTGATAAACTTGTTTCACCACCACATGCTTCACATGCTTGGTACTTCGCTAGATCTGAAAATTCCTCTCATAATTTTTATGATGCTTCTGCTTGTGCTTGATAATGATGGTTCATTAGGATCTTTTCTAGATGCTACAATTGCTAGGTCTAGACAAATTGAAAATACTGAAACTCCTAATGAAAATGCTGCTACACCTGTTAATTCACCTGAGTCTGTTGAATACTCTAGTGATGATCTTGATGAAGATTATGTAGAACTTGATGATGATTTCATTGATAAATGCAATGCTACTACTGATGCAAGAAAAATTAAAAAGTTGCTTGCACAACATACTGTTAGATATAAACTGTCTCCTGATCCTAAATTTGCCACATCTCCTATAAACATTAAGGATACGGATTATGATTTTTCTCTTGATTTGTCTCATATATCTATTGTTGAGAAAACACCTTTTTGTGGTAGTGAAAAAGAAAATGCTGTAGAACACATGATTGAGCTATCTACTCTGAGTAGCTTGTTTTCTGATGATGCTAAGAAGCGTACTTATTTCGTTGCTAAAATTTTCCCTTTCTCATTAAAGGATGATGCTAAAACTTGGTATAATAGTTTGCCACCTGATTCTATTAATAGTCCAAAAGAATTGCTTGATGTTTTCTTCCGGAAATACTTTCTGCTAGTGCTCAACATATTGCTTTGCGAGAGAATTTATAATTTTGACCGGGAAGATGGAGAGAAATTGCACGAGGCTTGGGCTAGATTTTGCTCTCTTATTAGAGCTCGGCATGAACATGATTTGGAAAAGCATGATTTACTTGATATATTTTATAGTGGACTAACCATTGAGTCTAGGGCATACCTGGATAGTTGTGCTGGTTGTGTTTTCAAGAAAAGAACTCCAGACGACGCTGAAGAATTATTGGCGAGAATAGGACGGAATCATGATGATTGGTCTACACCTGAACCAACCCCGACACCAATATTGAAGAAGAGGGGTATGATTAAATTAAATGATGAAGATATGAGGGAAGCCAAGAAATCTCTTAAAGAGAAAGGTATTAAATCCGAAGACGTGAAGAATTTACCTCCCATAGAAGATTTATGCAAGATAACCCCCCCTTCATCCATGATTGAGGTACACTCTCTTGAACGCTTTACTAGGGAAGATATTCCATATTCAAAACCTCCTGCTCAATGCTTAGATGAGTTTGATAATTATATTGTTAAGCAAAATAATTTTAATATGAGAGTAGAGAATCATTTAATGGAAAATTCTCAAGCTATTAGTGAATTGCATGGTATTGTGGAGAGAACCTCCAATAATGTTAAGATACTTGTTAAACATTTTCATATGGTTCAAACTCAAATTGATCAACTGACTAAAGTGCAAAATGACTTGTTAAAAAATAATTCTAAAGAAAAACATGCTTATGAAGTAACAACTAGAGGCGGTGTTTCTACCCGGGATCCTCTATATCCTGAAGGGCATCCCAAAAGAGTTGAACAAGATTCTCAACGAACTGAAACTAGTGCTCCATCTAAGAAAAAGAAAAAGAAACATAAAACTGTTGTAGAATCCTCTGAGCCTGTTAATGATCCTAATAGTATTTCTATTTCGATGCTTGGAACCGAAAGTGGTAATGAACATGATAAAGATAATGATAAGAATGATGCTTCTGATAAAGAAGAGGTTGAAGAAGAACCTGAAAAGCATGCTAAAAATAAAAAGTATACTAAAGAAGATTTTATTGCTAAGAAACATGGTAGTGAAAGAGAACCTTGGGTTCAAAAGCAAATGCCTTTTCCTGCTAAGAAACTAAAATCAAAGGAAGAAGAACACTATAATAAATTTTGCGATTGGATGAAACCTTTATTCCTGCAAATACCTTTGACTGATGCTATTAAATTGCCTCCTTATTCAAAGTATATGAAAGATATTGTCTCTAACAAAAGGAAAATTCCTAATGAGGAGATTTCCACTATGCTTGCTAATTATTCTTTCAATGGTAAGGTTCCAAAGAAGCTTGGCGACCCAGGTATACCGACTATTCCCTGTTCTATTAAGAAAAATTATGTTAGAACTGCTCTATGTGATTTGGGAGCAGGTGTTAGTGTTATGCCTTTCTCTCTTTATAAGAGACTTTATTTAGATAAGTTGATACCAACTGATATATCTTTGCAAATGGCTGATAAATCTACTGCTATTCCTGTTGGTATATGTGAGGATGTTCCTGTTCAAGTTACTAATAATTGCTTAATATTAACCGATTTTGTTGTGTTGGAAATGCCTGAAGATGATAATATGTCTATTATTCTTGGGAGACATTTTCTTAACACCGCAGGGGCTGTTATTGATTGCAATAAAGGAAAAGTTACTTTCAATGTCGATGATAAGGAGCATACCGTTTATTTTCCCAAGAGGATTGAGAAAGCATGCGGAGTTAATACAATTTCTAATGTGAGAACTATCAAAGTGGGAACCATTGATTGTCCTATATATGAGCCTAAAGAAGAATATCAAACTCTTGTGATTGGATACATATCAATACAATACAAGGTAACAAGATTGATTTGAGGTTTATTTCTTCTTATGCTATGTAAAATTTATTTGGTGGCAAGACTTGATCAACCTTGTTAACAAATTCATTTTATATGCATAGAGGAGTGATACTTAATTCTATCCGTATCCATTTTTTCAAGTGTTCTTTTAAAGTCGGTATAAAAGCCAAGCCTATTATGCTTAATACAAACTTTTCTAGCTTCTTTAGCTATATCTTCAAATTCTCGCACTAAGACTTTTAGAACAAAATCTCTCTTCTCTCCCCGCTCCATATCAGAAAGTGTAAGAAACATGTGTTGTATCATGGGGTTGAGACTAATAAATCTAGCTTCCATCATGCGTACCAAACAAACAGAGGCATCTTCATAAGTAGGGACAGCTTTTGCAAGGGGTATATCTTTAAGATCTTCATGCATACTAACATGGGTGAAAAATTCTTCTATATTATCTCTTCCAATTATAGACCCTTGTCCCACAGGTATATCTTTTGCGAGTAAAATTAAAAGGAAACATGTTGAAATAAGTAAAGCAAATGCAAGTAACTAATTTTTTGTGTGTTTTTGATATAGAGTGCAAGACAGTAAATAAAGTAAAGCTAGCAACTAATTTTTTGTGTGTTTTGATTTAGGTGCAGCAAACAAAATAGTAAATAAAGTAAATCAAGACAAAAACAAAGTAAAGAGATTGGATTGTGGAGACTCCCCTTGCAGCGTGTCTTGATCTCCCCGGCAACGGCGCCAGAAAAAGAGCTTGATGGCGTGTAACACACACGTTCGTTGGGAACCCCAAGAGGAAGGTATGTTGCACACGGTAGCAAGTTTTCCCTCGGAAAGAAACCAAGGTTTATCGAACCGGGAGGAGCCAAGAAGCACGTTGAAGGTTGATGGCGGCGAGATGTAGTGCGGCGCAACACCGGGGATTCCGGCGCCAACGTGGAACCTGCACAACACAACCAAAGTACTTTGCCCCAACGAAACAGGTGAGGTTGTCAATCTCACCGGCTTGCTGTAACAAAGGATTAGATGTATAGTGTGGATGATGATTGTTTGCGAGAAAACGAGTAAAACAAGTATTGCGGTAGATTGTATTCGATGTAAAGAATAGGACCGGGGTCCACAGTTCACTAGAGGTGTCTCTCCCATAAGATAAATAGCATGTTGGGTGAACAAATTACAGTCGGGCAATTGACAAATAGAGAGGGCATGACCATGCACATACATGATATGATGAGTATTGTGAGATTTAATTGGGCATTACGACAAAGTACATAGACCGCTATCCGACATGCATCTATGCCTAAAAAGTCCACCTTCGAGGTTATCATCCGAACCCCTTCCGGTATTAAGTTGTAAACAACGGACAATTGCATTAAGTATGGTGCGTAATGTAATCAATAACTACATCCTTAGACATAGCATCAATGTTTTATCCCTAGTGGCAACAGCACATCCACAACCTTAGAACTTTCTCGTCATCTGTCCCGCATTTAATGGAGGCATGAACCCACTATCGAGCATAAATACTCCCTCTTGGAGTTAAGAGCAAAAACTTGGCCAGAGCCTCTACTAATAACGGAGAGCATGCAAGATCATAAACAACACATAGGTAATAGATTGATAATCAACATAACATAGTATTCTCTATCCATCGGATCCCGACAAACACAACATATAGCATTACAGATAGATGATCTTGATCATGTTAGGCAGCTCACAAGATCCGACAATGAAGCACATGAGGAGAAGACAACCATCTAGCTACTGCTATGGACCCATAGTCCAGGGGTGAACTACTCACTCATCACTCCGGAGGCGACCATGGCGATGAAGAGTCCTCCGGGAGATGATTCCCCTCTCCGGCAGGGTGCCGGAGGCGATCTCCAGAATCCCCCGAGATGGGATTGGCGGCGGCGGCGTCTCAGTAAGGTTTTCCGTATCGTGGCTCTCGGTACTGGGGGTTTCGCGATGAAGGCTTTAAGTAGGCGGAAGGGCAGGTCAAGAGGTGACGCGAGGGGCCCACACGACAGGGCCGCGCGGCCAGGGCCCAGGCCGCGCCGCCCTGGCGTGTCGCCGCCTCGTCGCCCCACTTCGTTACGTCTTCGGTCTTCTGGAAGCTTCGTGGCAAAATAGGACCATGGGCGTTGATTTCGTCCAATTCCGAGAATATTTCCTTACAAGGATTTCGAAACCAAAAACAGCGAGAAAACAGACAAGCGGCTCTTCGGCATCTCGTTAATAGGTTAGTGCCGGAAAATGCGTAAATACGACATATAATGTGTATAAAACATGTAGATATCATCAATAATGTGGCATGGAACATAAGAAATTATCGATACGTCGGAGACGTATCAGCATCCCCAAGCTTAGTTCCTGCTCGTCCCGAGCGAGTAAACGATAACAAAGATAATTTCTGGAGTGACATGCCATCATAACCTTGATCATACTATTGTAAGCATATGTAATGAATGCAGCGATCAAAACAATGGTAATGACATGAGTAAACAAATGAATCATAAAGCAAAGACTTTTCATGAATAGTACTTCAAGACAAGCATCAATAAGTCTTGCATAAGAGTTAACTCATAAAGCAATAAATCAAAGTAAAGGTATTGAAGCAACACAAAGGAAGATTAAGTTTCAGCGGTTGCTTTCAACTTATAACATGTATATCTCATGGATATTGTCAATGTAAAGTAATATAACAAGTGCAATATGCAAGTATGTAAGAATCAATGCACAGTTCACACAAGTGTTTGCTTCTTGAGGTGGAGAGAAATAGGTGAACTGACTCAACATAAAAGTAAAAGAAAGGTCCTTCAAAGAGGAAAGCATCGATTGCTATATTTGTGCTAGAGCTTTGGTTTTGAAAACATGAAACAATTTTGTCAACGGTAGTAATAAAGCATATGTATCATGTAAATTATATCTTACAAGTTGCAAGCCTCATGCATAGTATACTAATAGTGCACGCACCTTGTCCTAATTAGCTTGGATCACCAGGATTATCATCGCAATACACATGTTTTAACCAAGTGTCACAAAGGGGTACCTCTATGCCGCCTGTACAAAGGTCTAAGGAGAAAGCTCGCATTTGGATTTCTCGCATTTGATTATTCTCAACTTAGACATCCATACCGGGACAACATAGACAACAGATAATGGACTCCTCTTTTATGCATAAGCATGTAGCAACAATTAATGTTCTCATATGAGATTGAGGATATATGTCCAAAACTGAAACTTCCACCATGATTCATGGCTTTAGTTAGCGGCCCAATGTTCTTCTCTAACAATATGCAGGCTCTAACCATTTAAATGAGTGGTAAATCTCCCTTACTTCAGACAAGACGGACATGCATAGCAACTCACATGATATTCAACAAAGAGTAGTTGATGGCGTCCACAGAAACATGGTTATCGCACAACAAGCAACTTAATAAGAGATAAAGTGCATAAGTACATATTCAATACCACAATAGTTTTTAAGGCTATTTTGTCCCATGAGCTATATATTGCAAAGGCGAATGATGGAAATTTTAAAGATAGCACTCAAGCAATTTACTTTGGAATGGCGGAGAAATACCATGTAGTAGGTAGGTATGGTGGACACAAATGGCATAGTGGTTGGCTCAAGGATTTTGGATACATGAGAAGTATTCCCTCTCGATACAAGGTTTAGGCTAGCAAGGTTATTTGAAACAAACACAAGGATGAACCGGTGCAGCAAAACTCACATAAAAGACATATTGTAAACATTATAAGACTCTACACCGTCTTCCTTGTTGTTCAAAACTCAATACTAGAAATTATCTAGACTTTAGAGAGACCAAATATGCAAACCAAATTTTAGCAAGCTCTATGTATTTCTTCATTAATGGGTGCAAAGTATATGATGCAAGAGCTTAAACATGAGCACAACAATTGCCAAGTATCAAATTATTTAAGACATTTTAGAATTACTACATGTAGCATTTCCCAATTCCAACCATATAACAATTTAACGAAGAAGATTCAACCTTCGCCATGAATACTATGAGTAAAGCCTAAGGACATATTTGTCCATATGCAACAGCGGAGCGTGTCTCTCTCCCACACAATGAATGCTAGGATCCATTTTATTCAAACAAAAACAAAAACAAAAACAAACCGACGCTCCAAGCAAAGCACATAAGATGTGATGGAATAAAAATATAGTTTCAGGGGAGGAACCTGATAATGTTGTCGATGAAGAAGGGGATGCCTTGGGAATCCCCAAGCTTAGACGCTTGAGTCTTCTTAAAATATGCAGGGGTAAACCACCGGGGCATCTCCAAGCTTAGAGCTTTCACTCTCCTTGATCATATTGCATCATTTCCCTCTCTTGATCCTTGAAAACTTCCTCCACACCAAACTCGAAACAACTCATTAGAGGGTTAGTGCACAATAAAAATTTACATGTTCAGAGGTGACATAATCATTCTTAACACTTCTGGACATTGCATAAAGCTACTTGGACATTAATGGATCAAAGAAATTCATCCAACATAGCAAAAGAGGCAATGCGAAATAAAAGGCAGAATCTGTCAAAACAGAACAGTTCGTAAAGACGAATTTTAAAATGGCACCGAGACTTGCTCAAATGAAAATGCCCAAATTGAATGAAAGTTGCGTACATATCCGGGGATCACGCACTTAAATTGGCATATTTTTCCGAGCTACCTAGAGAGAGGCAGGTCGAAATTCGTGACAAAGCAAAGAAATCTGTTTCACGCGAGTAATCCAAATCTAGTATGAACCTTACTATCAAAGACTTTACTTGGCACAACAATGCACAAAACTAAGATAAGGAGAGGTTACTACAGTAGTAAACAACTTCCAAGACTCAAATATAAAATAAAGGTACTCGTAGTAAAAACATGGGTTGTCTCCCATAAGCGCTTTTCTTTAACGCCTTTCAGCTAGGCGCAGAAAGTGTGTATCAAGTATTATCAAAAGATGAAACATCAACATCATAACCAGGGGTGTTGGGAGTTTTCTCAACCATGCATTGTATGTTGGATACATAAGTTTCAGCGGCTCCCTTTTCATTAGTCTTGGGCTTGCTACTCTCATCAAACAAATTTTCAGGAACAAGCCAAGCATAATTATCATCTAGAGCTTCATGCATCGCTAGGAGCTTACATGGTATTGGTGCCTTAATCTCCCCACTATCATTAACATTATTAGTATACTTAATTCTATCCGTATCCATTTTTTCAAGTGTTCTTTTAAAGTCGGTATAAAAGCCAAGCCTATTATGCTTAATAAAAACTTTTCTAGCTTCTTTAGCTATATCTTCAAATTCTCGCACTAAGACTTTTAGAACAAAATCTCTCTTCTCTCCCCGCTCCATATCAGAAAGTGTAAGAAACATGTGTTGTATCATGGGGTTGAGACTAATAAATCTAGCTTCCATCATGCGTACCAAACAAACAGAGGCATCTTCATAAGTAGGGACAGCTTTTGCAAGGGGTATATCTTTAAGATCTTCATGCATACTAACATGGGTGAAAAATTCTTCTATATTATCTCTTCCAATTATAGACCCTTGTCCCACAGGTATATCTTTTGCAGTAAAATTAAAAGGAAACATGTTGAAATAAGTAAAGCAAATGCAAGTAACTAATTTTTTGTGTGTTTTTGATATAGAGTGCAAGACAGTAAATAAAGTAAAGCTAGCAACTAATTTTTTGTGTGTTTTGATTTAGGTGCAGCAAACAAAATAGTAAATAAAGTAAAGCAAGACAAAAACAAAGTAAAGAGATTGGATTGTGGAGACTCCCCTTGCAGCGTGTCTTGATCTCCCCGGCAACGGCGCCAGAAAAGAGCTTGATGGCGTGTAACACACACGTTCGTTGGGAACCCCAAGAGGAAGGTATGTTGCACACGGTAGCAAGTTTTCCCTCGGAAAGAAACCAAGGTTTATCGAACCAGGAGGAGCCAAGAAGCACGTTGAAGGTTGATGGCGGCGAGATGTAGTGCGGCGCAACACCGGGGATTCCGGCGCCAACGTGGAACCCGCACAACACAACCAAAGTACTTTGCCCCAACGAAACAGATGAGGTTGTCAATCTCACCGGCTTGCCGTAACAAAGGATTAGATGTATAGTGTGGATGATGATTGTTTGCGGAAAACGAGTAAAACAAGTATTGCGATGAGATTGTATTCGATGTAAAGAATAGGACCGGGGTCCACGAGTTCACTAGAGGTGTCTCTCCCATAAGATAAATAGCATGTTGGGTGAACAAATTACGGTCGGGCAATTGACAAATAGAGAGGGCATGACCATGCACATACATGATATGATGAGTATTGTGAGATTTAATTGGGCATTACGACAAAGTACATAGACCGCTATCCAGCATGCATCTATGCCTAAAAAGTCCACCTTCGGGTTATCATCCGAACCCCTTCCGGTATTAAGTTGTAAACAACGGACAATTGCATTAAGTATGGTGCGTAATGTAATCAATAACTACATCCTTAGACATAGCATCAATGTTTTATCCCTAGTGGCAACAGACACATCCACAACCTTAGAACTTTCTGTCACTCGTCCTGCATTTAATGGAGGCATGAACCCACTATCGAGCATAAATACTCCCTCTTGGAGTTAAGAGCAAAAACTTGGCCGAGCCTCTACTAATAACGGAGAGCATGCAAGATCATAAACAACACATAGGTAATAGATTGATAATCAACATAACATAGTATTCTCTATCCATCGGATCCCGACAAACACAACATATAGCATTACGGATAGATGATCTTGATCATGTTAGGTAGCTCACAAGATCCGACAATGAAGCACATGAGGAGAAGACAACCATCTAGCTACCGCTATGGACCCATAGTCCAGGGGTGAACTACTCACTCATCACTCCGGAGGCGACCATGGCGATGAAGAGTCCTCCGGGAGATGATTCCCCTCTCCGGCAGGGTGCCGGAGGTGATCTCCGAGAATCCCCCGAGATGGGATTGGCGGCGGCGGCGTCTCAGTAAGGTTTTCCGTATCGTGGCTCTCGGTACTGGGGGTTTCGCGACGAAGGCTTTAAGTAGGCGGAAGGGCAGGTCAAGAGGCGACGCGAGGGGCCCACACGACAGGGCCGCATGGCCAGGGCCCAGGCCGCGCCGCCCTGGCGTGTCGCCGCCTCGTCGCCCCACTTCGTTACGTCTTCGGTCTTCTAGAAGCTTCGTGGCAAAATAGGACCCTGGGCGTTGATTTCGTCCAATTCCGAGAATATTTCCTTACTAGGATTTCTGAAACAAAAAACAGCAAAAAACGACAGAATCGGCTCTTCGGCATCTCGTTAATAGGTTAGTGCCGGAAAATGCATAAATACGACATATAATGTGTATAAAACATGTAGATATCATCAATAATGTGGCATGGAACATAAGAAATTATCGATACGTCGGAGATGTATCAAGGAGCTAAACAACATCTCTCTCTTCCTCCACTTGATCTACTTGCTGTAGCACTTTTGTTTTGCAAAGTTCTTTAGTTAATTAGAGATTTCAAAATCTTTTTCTGCCCAGTAATAATAAATTTGACACCCAGAAATGTGCATCTTTCAAAGTTTTCAAAAATTCACAAAAATTATACCATTGGTCCTATTTTTCGATGAGGCACCTGGGAACACCTGGGGATGACCAGTGGGGCACCCCAGGGTGGCACCCCACAGGCCGGCGCAGCCAGCAAGGGGGGCGCACCACCCTGTTGTGTGGGCCCCTCCTTGCCCCACCACTCCATCTCTTCCTCCCACTCTCTTCTCTCTCCCGAAAAAACTCGCACCAGATTTCTCTCACTCGCGTTTCTGCTCAAGAGCTCCAGATTTCTCGATCTCTTTGCTCAGCCCGATTTCGTACCGAAATTTGGCACATTTGCTCTCCGGTATGTGACTCCCCCGATTATCCAAGTAGAATTTTGTTTGGTTGAGTATATCTTGAATATTTTGTTGCTGTAGGTAACATGTTTAGTGAGCTTGCATGCTTGTTCTAAGTGGTAAAAACTATTTTTGATGCATGATTAGTACTCTAGCAAGTTCCTATAGTAGTTTCCCTCAATTATATGTCACCAAATCAAATTTTATAATGATTGTTGAAAAATTTCAGAAAATGGAATGGAGTAGGCACCAACTCAACCAACAAGAATTGGAAGTGCAACAGGTTATGAGAGTTCACCGCGAAGAAGGAGTATACCCCTCTTACTACCCGTGCGTTGATTTTATGAGAAGTGCAGGAATCTTGCGAGATGTTCAGAATCTAATTTCTCGTGCGGGGTTGGATGATTTTGTTGTTGGTGAACCATGCCAATATGCAAAATTGACTATGTCCGTAGTGCAGGATTTTGAATTCAATTGGTCGCAATCTAACCCCATGGTTCGGTACAAAATTTATAATAAAACTGTCAACTTGCCATTCGATGATTTTTGTGCAGCAATTAGAGTGCCGCAATGGGGATCATGCGAGAAGATAAGGGGATCGCTGCAAGAGCTCTTGAACCTCTTCAAGATGATTTTCCAGGGAAGAAGCTTCTCAGAGGATGGTGGTAAAATCAGTAGCATTCAACTCCCAGCTATTCGCTACTTTGCTTATTTCATTACTAAGTGTGTTCTTGCTAGAAAGAATGCAAGTAAATTATCTATCCAGGATTTAGCTTTTCTAGCTGCTGCATTGCAAGGTAATAAGACCTATAATTTGGGTGCTTTGATAGCCTATAGACTTGCTACTAACCGTGAGAAGGGCGGAATTTGTGGAGGTCTCATCGCCTCTCGTTTATTAGCTATGCATGGTGTAGAACCTCACCATCTTGATATTCAGCTTCCCATAGAGAAACTTGACATAGTATCCATGATTAAACATGAATTTGTTTCTGATTCATCTAATTTGGGTAACCTGTCTTACAAGATGACATTTTACAAGAAAACTTGGAGAACAACTAAGAAAACTGAAAAACTAGTAGGATTGCCTGCACCTGTTCTATTTAACCTTGATTACAGGGAGGATTGGTCAGTCACGGAAAGTGCGCTAAATGCACACATAGAGGGAGGAGGCCATCATGCAAGAGACAACACGGAGGAGGCCGAGGAACGCCTCGACTCGTCATCCGATGCAGCAAGTTCTTCGCATCAACAAGTTGGGCATGAGGATCCTTCACACTTTTCTTCTGCACCGGGACCTTATTATGACTACACCATGTATGATCCACCGGCGTGGAACCCTGACCCTCGCTGGGGTTGATCTCCACTTAGGCCAAAAGCCTAAGCTTGGGGGAGGTATACCGGCATCACTCATTCTTTGCATATTATGGTTGCTGGATACTTTTACATACTTGTTTAGTTTCTTAGAGTGGTTTTCTAATAAGAGGAAGATGATATTTGGGGAAGTGCTGATTGAAAACAGATTCTGGGCTGTTACTAAAAAAATCGTGAGCACAGCCAGAACGTCATTTTGAGCTGCAAATTTTTGTGCATGTTCCCCAGGTTGTTATCTAACTTTCATTAGTTGAACACTTTTCGAGCTGAGCAGCGGAAGAATTTCTTAAAAATCGATTACTGTACTGCTGTCAAGTTTTGGCAGATTCTGCCATCTTGCTTTTCTGTGTTTCTTTTAGTTTTCATCTTCTTGTTTTTGCCTTGTTTCTTTCCTAAAACACAAAAAGACCAAAAATATTTCTGTTGTTTCTCTTTACCATTTGTTTATTTTGGTTCTTGCTTTTATTTTGCTTTATTTGCTATCGTTGGTTTGCTATAAGAAAATCCAAAAAGATTTTGCTTTGTTTGCTTGTTTCCTTTTGTTCTTGTTTCTAATTCAAAAACACCAAAAATATTTGCTGTTCTTCTTTGGTTTTGTAAAGTTCATTATGAGTTCAATGGTCTTCGGTGGCTGGAGCGTGGTTTTCATTCCATATTATTCAAGCTACACAAGTGAAAAGGCAATAATGACGATCTACGACAATTCGACTGTGGTGAGAGGCTGGTATGAACTCTATTTGTTTTCATTTTTGTACATATACTCATCCATGTGAGCATGCTTAGTTGGTTCATGTGAGGTATATGTCATTTAAGAAAGTCTAGTAGTTCATGATCTTTCATGATTAGCTCCAATTTATTAATATGAGTAGCATGTCATAAATATTTGCTTGCATTGTTTTATTCATAGATAGATATGACATTGTGGTATCCTCCTCTGAATAATTCACTTGAATCAACTTGGCACATGCTCACGCATGCATATGACTGAACAAAAGTCAATTAAGCCTCGATGATTTACTTTACCTCGAGTTCTTGTATCACTTTTATGCCTCTCGTTAATTTATTTTGCCGCAAGCATGATTATGACGGTTATTGCTCTCTTGATTGTCGCTTCCCGCCTATTGCTAGCCTTCACTTGTACTGAGTGGGAACGCTGCTCGTGCTTCCAAACCCCGAAAACCAAGTTATTCCAGAGTGTCCACCATAAATACCTATGCATGGCATTTCAAACCATTCCAAGTAAATTCTCATGTGCTACCTTTAAACCTTCAAAATGCTTCTCAATTTGTGTCAATGTTTTATAGCTCATGAGGAAATATGTGGTGTTTATCTTTCAATCTTGTCATTTACTTCGACGGACTTTCATAATGGACTAGTGGCACATCCGCTTATCCAATAATTTTGCAAAAAGAGCCGGCAACGGGGTTCCCAGCCCCAATTAATCAACTTTCATTAATAATTCTCTTCACATGTTTTGCCCCGATTTATCGGTAAGCAACTTAAATTGCAAATAGACACTCCTCCATGGTATGTGATTGATGGAAGGCACCCGAGGATTCGGTTAGCCATGGCTTGTGTAAGCAAAGGTTGGGGGAGTGTCATCCATAATAAAACTAAAGTACGTGTGTAAACAAAAGAGAAGAGGGATGATTTACCTTGCTGGTAGAGATAACGTCCTTCATGGGAGCCGCTCTTGAAAGTCCGGTTGACGAGGTAGTTAGAGTACCCACTATCATTCGTTGACAACAACAAACACCTCTCAAAATAATTTTACTCCTGTTTTACAAATGAAAAGCTCTAGCACATGTTAATCCCTGCTTCCCTCTGCGAAGGGTCAATCTTTTACTTTTACATTGAGTCTCCATCCTTTCTTTGAGCACTTTCTTGAGAGCACAACTGTCATTCTTAGTATAATATGCTTGTCCCAAAATGTGATTAACTGTGGTATAACTTTGATGATTTTATCTTTGATAATCTCTACTTCCAGTCTTTCCATGAACTTCAAAGGTGCCCGAGCATTTATGTTTTGCTGTACAAATACGGGCAAGCGAGATACCACTTTATCATATCATTCTATGAACATTGCAATCCTGCTGATAGACATGATTCATGATGCTCATTATTAATTTGTTGGTACCTTTTCCATGATTGACATAGCTATTAGATGATTTTATTTGCATGTATCTTATTATGAATTGCTTAAGTACTTGCCATATCATGAGAATATTTACATCATATGAACAAATGTATTCGTGAAAGTTCTTTTATCGCACTCGGTTGTTAATCGAATTGCTTGAGGACAAGCAATAAGCTAAGCTTAGGCGAAGTTGATACGTCCAAAACGTATCTACTTTCCCGAACACTTTTGCTATTGTTTTGCCTCTAATTTGTGTATTTTGGATGCAACTAACACGGACTAACGCCGTTTTCAGCAGAACTGCTCTGGTGTCTCGTTTTTGTGCAGAAATCCAACTTTCAGGAAAATCCTCGGAATTTATGCGAAAGGTCCTATTTTCCCAGAAGATTGACGGAGCCAGAAGGGCAAGCTAGGTGGGGGCCTGAGGCCCCCACACACTAGGCCGGCGCGGCCCAGGAGGGGGGCGCGCCGCCCTACTGTGTGGCCGCCTCGGCTGGCCCCGACGCCCTCCTTTGGACTACTTAACGCCTTCGACCTAAAAACGCACGGGGGATTAGAAGAAATCGCCATAAGACATCCAGTACGCCGCCACCATCGCGAAACTCCATCTCGGGACCAGAAACTCCGTTCTGGCACTCCGCCGGGACGGGGAATTGGAGGTGATCATCGCCATCATCACCACCGACGCCTCTCCATCAACCAGCCATGTTTCCCCCATCCATGTGTGAGTAATTCCCCCGCTGTAGGCTGAATGGGGTGGTAGGGATTGGATGATATTGGTCATGTAATAGCATAAGATTGTTAGGGCATAGTGCCTAGTGTCCGTAATTGGTACTTTTATGATATTGTTGCAACTTGTTATGCTTAATGCTTGTCACTAGGGCCCGAGTGCCATGATCTCAGATCTGAACATGTTATTGTTTCATGATGATATTCATTGTTTATGATCTTACCTGCAAGTTGTATACACGTATTGTTGTCCGGAACCCGAGGCCCCAAAGTGACGAAATTGGGACAACCGAAGGGGATGGCGGTGATATGAGGATCACATGTGTTCACGGAGTGTTAATGCTTTGCTCCGGTGCTCTATTAAAAGGAGTGCCTTAATTTCCAGTAGATTCCCTAGAGGCCCGGCTGCCACCGGCCGGTAGGACAAAAGATGTTGTGCAAGTTTCTCATTGCGAGCACGTACGACTATATATGGAACACATGCCTATTGATTGATTAGTACTTGGATACCGTTTTATTATTATCTCGCAAATGCCCCGCCTTGATTGTTACATGAGTTTCTCTCATCCATGCAACGCCCGTTCATCCATCCCTCGTGTCTACGGTATTTTAATCCTGCTCGTTTACTATAATCACTACTGCTGTCTTTGTTACTCTGCTGCTATTATTTTACTACCGCTATCGCTATAAAACTGTTACTATCGATAAACTCTTGCGAGCAAGTCTCGTTTCCAGTGCGCACTGAATTGACAACTCCGCTGTTAAGGCTTACAAGTATTCTTTGTCTCCCCATGTGTCGAATCAATAAATTGGGTTTTACTTCCCGCGAAGACTGTTGCGATCCCCTATACTTGTGGGTTATCAGGATCATACTTTCACTAGTGGACACTCTCAACATTGATCACATAATAAAACCACTCTACACTCTATTGTTGGATGATGAACACCATTAATTGTGTAGGGCTACAAGAGCACCTCAATGCCAGAGTTAACAAGCTCCACAACATTCGATATTCATATTTAAATAACCTTAGAGTGCATGATAGACCAACGCAATTATACCGAGTACTAACATAGCATGCACACTGTCACCATCAAGCTATGAAAGGAGGAATAGATCACATCAATACCATCATAGTAATAGTTAACTTCATAATCTACAAGAGATCACAATCATAACCTATGCCAAGTACTACATGATGCACAAACTGTCACCATTACATCATGGAGGAGGAATAGAATACTTTAATAACATCACTAGAGTCGCTCATAGATGAATAGTGATACAAAGCTCATATGAATCTCAATCATGTAAGGCAGCTCATGAGATCATTGTATTGAAGTACATAGGAGAGAGATTAACCACATAGCTACCGGTACGGCCCTTAGCCTCGATGGAGAACTACTCCCTCCTCATGGGAGACAACGAGCGGTGATGAAGATGGCGGTGGTGTCGATGGAGATGCCTTCCGGGGGCACTTCCCCGTCCCGGCGGCGTGCCGGAACAGAGACTTCTGTCCCCCAGATCTTGGCTTCGCGATGGCGGCGGCTCTGGAACTTTTCTCGTATCGTGGCTTTTTCGTCTCGAAGATTTAGGTCAGGGAGCTTTATATAGCCGAAGAGGCGGAGTCGGAGGGGCTACGGAGGCTCCACACAACAGGGGGGCGCCCCCCCTGGGCCGCGCCGACCACATGTGTGGGCCCCCCAGGGCTCCCCTCTGGCCCCTCTCCGGTGTTCTGGAAGCTTCGTGGAATTATAAGATGCTGGGCGTTGATTTCGTCCAATTCCGAGAATATTTCCTTACTAGGATTTACGAAACCAAAAACAGCAGAAAACGAGAACCGGCACTTCGGCATCTCGTCAATAGGTTAGTTCCGGAAAACGCATAATAATGACATAAAGTGTGTATAAAACATGTGAGTATCATCATAAAAGTAGCATGGAACATAAGAAATTATAGATACGTTTGAAACGTATCAAGCATCCCCAAGCTTAGTTCCTACTCGCCCTCGAGTAGGTAAACGATAACAAGGATAATTTCTGAAGTGACATGCTATCATAATCTTGATCAATACTATTGTAAAGCATATGAGATGAATGCAGTGATTCAAAGCAATGGTAAAGACAATGAGTAAACAGCTGAATCATATATAACTAAAAAAAGACTTTGGAGCAAGTGGCTGGAAATGTTTTTTTATCCGATACACCCAAATTCCTTTGAAAACGCTTTAGATGACGCGGCTAAAGATCCTCTAAAATCCAACACGTACCAACCCAACTCCATCCCTCAATAGGATCTTTTCCTTCACTCACGATGCCCATAACGGGTAGCTAGCGTCCACTCGTTCGTTCGTGTGGAATGGATATGCATGGGTTGTTATCCGGGTACTCTAATTAATCAACAAGATGTAGTGGTAGAGACACATCTTACTCGTTCAGGCGGTTTTGTATCACTCACTCAGTGGAAGTAGCTGAGTGTAACTTGAGCTGCATGGTTGTGTAGCTTCTGCGGTGCCGTGTGCGTGGATGCGGGTGTAGGCTTGGTCCTATAATTGCAGGTTTTTGCATTGTTTTCTTCTAACAACTGAGCATTTTTACTTAATTAATTGATAGGAAAAGCTTTTGACTTTGTTAGAGCATCTCTAACGGAGCCTGTAAAAATGCAAACCGAAAAACTAAAGTTCAGTCTTCCGAAAAGGTGTTTATGGGTTACAAAACGATTTGCGCAGAATAGATCCTATAAACCAAAACTAAAAAATGGAATATTTAGAAAGTCATCATCTTCTTCACAAGAACTGTCCATGCCGCTGCCTAGGTATCCCCGAGCGGCCGCCGCCGCCGCCCGTGCCCAAGAGCCCGCCGCTAGCGCCCCAGCACCCGCCGCACCTAGCTAGCAAGTTTAATCGGAATAGTAACATCACTCAACTAGGTATAGTATCGATTGGATATTTGTGAATCAATCGGGACATGATTAGCACCAAATAGGTAGAGCTAGCTAGCTTCCATGTAAGACTATCTCGCGTGCATCGCACCACTCGCCAGAATCTACACGTGTATGTATTTCCTGTGTTGCTTGCGTTGTATGTATTTCCTGTGTTGCTTGCGTGCACCGCGCCGCTCGTCGGAATTGACATAGACATGGTTAGAATTGGAGCAGGCTGATGGGATGTTTGACCGGCGGTAAACATTTTTTTCAAAGCAAGGTGGCCGGAGGCGGTTGTACGGACAATGGCGTTAGAGGAGTGGTGAGATATTCGTTCAGTTTTGGGTTTGTAAACTGCCCGTCAGTCTGTATTAGTAGGGGTCGAGTGTGTGAAATGTTTCGGGTTCCTGAAGAAGTTTTTCGGACCGAGCAAAGAGTTCAGTCTTTGTTTTGCAGCACTTTCGCCCGAACCCATAAATCGGCCAGAAAAATACGAACCCGACGTGATTTACAGGTCCTGTTAGAGTTGCTCTTAAAAAAACTACATATCACAATACAAATTCAAGGTCTAAAATTAATCTAGGACTAGCCTTAATTATCCGTTGATCAAGCACTAGAAAAGGAGAATATACTACGACTGTCGACGACGACGACGTCTACTTGCAAAAAGAAAGAAAAAAAAGAATGGTTCCAGAAATAGGTGATATTCGTTCACGTGCGGTTACTATATCGGGTAAACTTCCGGTAAGCTCGTGCGGACAGACGTGGCCCAAACACACTAACTAATTTAAACCCGTAAAGGAAGCTAGTTATAGTGCCTTGTTTTCTCGATTTCATCATGTCGAAATCCATGTCGCTTGGCGGTCGAGCTGTCGCTCGTTTAACTCACTCAGTGCTCAGTGCCTCAGTGGTGTGCCCGGCCGTGTGGGCGACTGTGATTGCTGTGACTTGTGTCGTGTGGAAGCAGCTGCCGCACTCCCACGTTCAGGCGGTACAGTACGTCGCTCTCTGGTCCTGCCTCGACGAATCCTATGGCCAACAGGCCTTGTATTTCTTTGTTCGTTTTAGCCACAAATACGCTTAGATGTGATGGCTCCACTCAGCTACTGCTAGATATTTTATTCGCAGAAAAAGATCTAGTGCTACTTATAGTGCAAAACTTGCTTTTGCCCTTTACTACTTCTAGTAACTACAGCAACCTATTTGTGTCCAAATATCGCTCTACGTACGTGTGTAAGATTGTAACCACCACCCAATAAAACTGCTCCCTCCATTTTTATTTACCCTCTATTTTGCCTTTAATCAAATTTAAATTTTATTAACTTTGATCAAATCTATAGAAGATATCAATATCTTATAGGGCTGGTGGCTATTGCAGCGAGGTTTTTTCAGCGCTAAAGTGTGGACTAACTGCTGGTGATTGTCTTCTCCGGTAAAATTAAGTGGAGGATGTGTATTCATGGTAGTTTGGTGGCGGTAGTTTGCAGCAGTATAATCGTTTATGTCTTCATTATGTCATGTTGCTTGTATGCACATCAACCATGTATTGGTATGTTTATAAATACAAGTAATGTTTGTCTACGGTCCTACGAGTACATCGTCAAAAAAAAAAACGAAAGAGATACTCAAATCAGAAAGATGACTCTGGCGCGAATATTGATATCTGCCCACTAGCCGTCAACACCCGCGCTGTGAATCTGGCTTGTCTGCCAGCCACTGAGCGCGTGACCCCACCGCCGCCGCGCTTATCTCCTTCCGCGCGCGCTATACCATCCCCTCCTGCGGGCTGCGGCACTCTCCACCCGAGCGCCGCCGCGAGCTACCACCCACCGCTTACCTATATATACACTCCCGCCCATGCCTCCATTAATCCCCATTTCATCAGTCACCAGGCATACTCCACACACCTCTCTCTCTCTCTCTCAAAGAAGCAAGCAACCTACCTACTCACAGTTCACCGGGCATCTCCACTAGCTGTCGACCGATGGACGCCGCCTCCTCGTCGGACCAGGAGCAAGGCCCGCACAGGACGGTGTGGTCGGAGCCGCCGAAGCGCCCCGCGGGGCGGACAAAGTTCAAGGAAACGCGCCACCCGGTGTACCGCGGCGTGCGGCGCCGCGGCCGGGCGGGGCGTTGGGTGTGCGAGGTGCGCGTGCTGGGGACGAGGAGTTCTAGGCTCTGGCTCGGCACCTTCACCACCGCCGAGATGGCCGCGCGCGCCCACGACGCCGCCGCGCTCGCGCTCTCCGGCCGCGACGCCTGCCTCAACTTCGCCGACTCGGCCTGGCGCATGCTCCCCGTCCTCGCGACCGGCTCGTTCGGCTTCGGCAGCGCGCGGGAGATCAAGGACGCCGTCGCTCTCGCCGTCTTGGCTTTCCAGCGGCAGCCGGCTGCGTCCCTCGCGCCATCGTCGCCGCCGGCGCAGGCGGCCGACGACGAGAAGGAATTTCATTTCTCGCCGGCTCCGAGCACGCTGTCCATGTCGTCAAGCGACCTGCTGGACGAGCACTGGTTTGGTGGCACGGACGCCGGGTCGTACTACGATAACTTGCCGCAGGGCATGCTCGTGGAGCCGCCGACCTCCAGGACGTGGCAGGAGGACGGCGTCCAGACGCCGCCCTGGAGCTACTTGTTCGAATAATTAAGCAGTGTAAATTTGGCGTTATGTTTGGATTGTTCCGTTCTTCCAAATATGGGAAGAAACGGAGCAGGCATCTTGGTAAATTTTTCACCCACCTGTTCAATCACTCATTCAGAAATTATCCTGTTTCCACTTCACTTTTTTTACCCGATATAGAATGAGTACTACTTCTATTATTGGATCCAAATGAAACTCCCTCTAGTATGCACACACTCACTTCTAATCTAAATGAGCCTTTTCCAAACTCTAAACCACTTATGATCCCTTCCAAAACTCAAAAAAAATCTATCGTCCCTTTTGATCACGTCATGTTGCTTCTATTTACACGATACGTTATTTAGTTTGGCTAGATTTAAAATGACGTGAACTAGTTGTTTCTTTTTTACCAAGAGGGTCCAAATATATTTTTCAGAAAGTCTAACATCGCTGAGTCCAACCACTTGGACAGTAGCCAAACAAACGAGCATGTCTTAACTATTTTTGACCTATCCTGAGCTAAAAATGGCAAAGTCTAGTGACACAAACTAACCATCCTACATGGTGTGATTAAAAGAAGCCATAAAAGTTTTAAAGTTTTTGATGGGACCATAAGAGGTTTAGAGTCTAAAAAGTGTTATTTAGGTCAAATAACTCCACACACTCGCATAGCTTATATTAAAGAGTAAAATCAGGAAGTTAAAGATTAAAAAAACGAAGCATAAGCATTTCACAACCTTACTCCCTCCGTTCACAGTTACCTAGCGTTTTGGGTTTATTCAAAGTCAAACTTTGCAAAATTTGATCGAAGATGTAATAAAAAATATTAATATTTATAATACCAAATGCATATAATATGAAATATACCTTGTGACGACTATAATAAAATACATCTTATATTGTTGATGTTGATATGTTTTTCCTATATATAAAGTCAAAGTTTACAGTAGTTGGCTTTCACTAATCCCAAAACGCTAGGTAATTGTGAAAGGAGGGAGTACGTCGCCCAATACTCACCCTTTTTGAAGAAAAAAGAGAGGTGCATATGACATTAGAACTGAAGTCGTATAAGTTTTATTTAAGAATACAACACTCTTCTGACTATCCAAGTAGTAGTGTCAAGTCCTAAAAACAAAGCCAATGATGA
This sequence comes from Lolium rigidum, assembly GCF_022539505.1. NCBI lineage: Eukaryota > Viridiplantae > Streptophyta > Magnoliopsida > Poales > Poaceae > Lolium > Lolium rigidum. The sequence goes on along the minus strand of NC_061512.1, from coordinate 242,117,383 downwards.
CCACATGAGTTAAAATAATTATAAGATAATCAAAAATTAGGACAAAATAAACTTGTACGTAATTAAACAACCAAGTCTGAAATAACACATGCATAACTAGTATAGGTGCTTATCAGAATGGCCCAATGACTACCCTGCCTACGCCAATGCATCCAAGAAATGCTTGTTCAGCCTTTTCAGGGTCAGAGGTGGAAGTTAACTCGCAGAACATATCTTGTGCATCGAGCATTGCCTTTCAAGCGGTGTGCACCAAGGTCAGAAATCCTCGGGCAAGAGATCTCAAAAATATCCCAAAATGGTGGTACATCAACAATTAGACACAATTTTAATATATTTTATATCATGTAAAAAGACAAATTTTGAATTTATCTAAAAATGACCCAAAATGGTAGTAGATCCACCATCAAAGATACATAAAGGTTTTTCATAATCATGTGTAGTTCAGGGATTCCTCAATATTGCAACGGTTTTTGTTGACCAAATATGGTATCATTGCAAAATCGTGATGTTGTCACCAATATTTTGGATTTCATGGCGTCAGGTTTTTTTTTATCGCCACCATTTCTCTTTGTTGCACATTCTCTAGAAATTGTTGCAGAATGTAACACAACTAAAAACATCTGTTATATTTCCCTCATATTACCACACCTCATAGAATGTTACAAATTCCAATAGAAATCGTTGCGTTAATCATAAATGGTGCCACAATTTTTTTTGGTTGCAATACTTTCCGGTCTAGTAGAGAGGTACGTACCATCTCTATTGTGTTCCCTTCAAAGCAGAAATAGCGCGCAGTAAACTTTGGCTTAGAATTTGTTTTCACACCAAATTGAACGTGCAAGAAAACTACATCATAATCTAGTCTAGGCTCATCGTGGGAAAAAGAATAGATCGATTGTGGGAAATTTCTTCAGATGAAGACGGGTCAAATGAACCATCACACTCATCACATGACCTCCTTATTTTTCTTTTGGGAGAGATTTCTTATAGTCTCCAACTCCTTGCTTGGGGTAATGTCTATGATCATGTACAAATTTATTTATGAAATATATCATTTTCTATGGTCATATTATCACATTAATGATTTTTTGTAGAATCGCTTTGTCGCAAGACGAGCAAACTATAACACATTCGACGGCATCCCAAAACAAGCGCGAAAATATAGGCAAATGCCGAAGACGAACAAATGCAATCTCCTTGCAAGCGACAACCTGAGAGAACTCAATTGTCCAAGTTTTCTGTTAGGTTTATCGTGAGATATTATATTTTGGTGAGATTGTCTAAAAAGGGTAAACCACATCTACACGTCATCAGTGAAGCAAGATGACAGTCAAGGCTCTTGGAAGGGTACTCATTAGGCTTAATTGCATCTGAGTATGTGATTGAGTAGCTTATGGTTGACTATCATTGGTAGGAAAACATGATGTGAAGGTTTCATAGGTAGTCAAATATGACGTGGGAGTATCATTGGTAGGCTTACTTAAGTTGGTCACATGTTCTGTAACATAACAATTTTGCATGTCATGAATTAATCTCATTCTATATCGATACAGATAATGTTATGCTTGTGATGTGAACATAGTTAAATCTGCTGCATATTAAAAAAATACTATAAGCCAATGGTTAAACCAATAAAACTATCGCATAGTAAGGAAGCGGAGAATAGTTACCCACTGCCGAAAAACCTTTCTCGTCTGTGACGGTTTACCAACCCGTTGCCAAAAGAGGCCTTCACGTCAGCATCGGGCTCGTGGGGACGAGCCCTTTTTTCCTTGCAGATGGAGTTTTTTACTCGTCCCCGTAGTGTTGCTCTGTACTAGTGGCTCTACCTCCGTGCGGGCGGAAAACATTTCCGAAAGGTTCATGAGATATCAAATCAAGAAAATACATCCAACAATACGCATCAAATAAATTAGAAGAAACCTGAGTTAAGTTGGGATTTTTATGGAATATGTACAACCATATTCATATGTTGTCCTAGCCAAGCCAATGGATTGTTGGTGCTGGCTCCCATGTCACGTTAGGGCACATGAGGGTCCATTTCCTAGATTCGATCCATCGGGTTGTGGGGTCTTGGGTATACTCGACCTGCATCTGCTTTCTTCTACATGTCGACGGTTTGTGCTTCAAATCATCTTTGCAGGCGTCTTCCACCAACGTCATGTGATTCTAGAACAAAATTACAATAATTACCTCGCTCTGGACGATGTGGAGCATATGCGATATCAAGATAGGCTCACATGGGGGTCATCACTTTGTGCAGGTCGAAGACAGTTCGCCAAGGGCATGTCTCCACTCTCTCTATCCATATTTAGGTGTGGCACGCGTTTAGTCTAAGTTTGAACATTAGTTTTCCCAATAATAAAACATGTACTATATGTCAGCAAAGTAACACCGTTCAATTTATATTCGAATAAAGTTTTCATTGGTATAGTTTTTATAACAAGTGACACATTTATTGGTCAAATTGTTGGTAGAGTTAAAACACAAAAAGGAGGCCACCACATATCGAACTCAATATTCACATGAATTATAATAAAACATGAAATATCTGCTAATCACAACTCAATATTAACATGTGCAATTGCACATTAGTATGTAACTTGCACAATAATATGCAATTGCATATTAGGATGCAATTTGTATAGTACAATGTAATTTGTTATCGTGTAAACGCAAATAATATATAAAATTATATGGCCATGAATGTACAATTGCATGTTAGTGTTCACCAATGAAAGTGCTACGTGATTTGGGTTTCGAACGTCGTGAGCCGCAACTCGGTTCCTATCTACCGTTTGTGTTAATGGGAGAACTGTGAGGAGCCAACCCTAGTATGAGCGGACTGGGTTCGGATTAGTGTGCAATTGCACATTTAGATCACAATTTTGAACTTTATATGTAATTTATTTTTATTTGATTTCCCCATGCTACCTTGTTAGTGAGCTTGTACACATCTTGTTGTTGAACTTGTTATTGTACTTCTAATTATGCATGTAATGATCATTAGCCCGAAAAGTCAAGAAGAATCAGAGGAGGATTGATCGATTGAGAATTATGAATTCATATTTATTTGATGGGAGGTATGGCTTTTAGACTTCACACAAATGTGTTGAACTAAACGATGAAAGATTGTTGCACTAGCCAATTTAACCAAAAGTCTGGACTGAGAGAGAGAGAGGGTCGATCATTACACTCTAACACTCCCCCTCACATCTATGCTCATTATTTTGGAGTCTTGACGTACGCAGCGGGAACGAGGGCATGCCGCAATATATAATTTTTTATTGCTTTTTTAGGGTATTAAACTCTCAACCTCTGCTGTATGCACCTAACCAATTCATCCATCAGTCCAAACTGAAAGAGATAGTCGATCGTTACATTCTAACACTCCCTCTCATGTCTACGCTCCTTTTTTTTTTGAGTCTGGACGTGCGCATCAGGAACGGGCAGGCATCAATACTTTTTTATTGCTTTACTTAGATATTGAATCTTCAACCTCTGGTTTCAAGTTGTATGCACCTAGCTAATTTACGCATGGGTTCCAAATAAGAGAGAGGTTCGATCATTGAACTCTAACAAACGATTCATAATTCCAATAAAATGCTGCAAATAGGATACACCAAAAAGTATGATGTCTGAAAACGTAACTAGGGAGAGATAGATTGCGCTGACCCGACGTGCCTCGTCGGGTAGGGATCGTTTTATTATATATGAGGTACAAGTACAAAGTCCTATACCTATACGTATACTCCGTCAATCTTAACTAGTGAAAGATTGAGATTGCGTTTACAATGCTCAAATAATGGTAACGGGAGAGGTTTAGTAAAAATGTCAGCAACTTGATCCTTTGAAGAGATAAATCGAATCTGAAGTTGCTTCCGAGAAACACGCTTCATCCGAGCATGAAAGACTGGATTGGATGACAAATATGTAGCACCAGTATTGTCACAAAACTGGAGGTCGAGCTTGAACAACGCCGAGTTCACGAAGCAATGACTGTACCCAGACAAACTCAGCGGTAGCATTAGCAAGGGCCTTGTACTTAGACTCAGTGCTTGACCTGCAGACTGTGGAATGCTTACGAGCACTCCAGGAAATTAAATTTCCTCCATAAAAGATAGCATATCCCCCCGTGGATCGCTGATTATCTATACTGCCAGCCCAGTCAGCATCAGAAAATGCTGAAAGTAGAGTAGAAGAGGAGGATCAGAGATGCAAACCAGTATCCAAAGTATATCGCACATAACGCAAGACATGTTTGACTGCAACCAATGAGGTGTACGAAGCTCATGAAGATACTGACACACCTTGTTCACCACAAATGACAGATCAGGGCATGTGAATGTAATATATTGTAGTCCTCCAACAATACTACGGTACTGAGTAGCCTACTCAGAAGAGAGTGGATCACCATCGGTGCTGCATAGGCGCTCAGAGGACACCATAGGAGTAGTCACAGGTGTACACTTCAACATACCAGCACGGGCAAGAAGATCAAGAGCATACTTGCGCTGTCGAAGAACCAGACTACCAGAAGTAGGCGAAGATACCTCAATCCGAAAAAAATAATGCAGAACACCAAGATCCTTAACAGAGAACTCAGACCGAAGTTGACTGATCAGGCGGGAAACAGCAGCAGATGTAGAGCTGAGAACAATGATGTCGTCAACATATACCAACAGATAGACAGTAACATCCTTGCCCCACAGAACAAATAAAGATGTATCAGCCACTGAAGGAGAGAATCCCAAGGATCCCAACACAGAACTGAGACGAGCATGCAAAGCACGAGGAGCCTGCTTCAGTCCATATAACGATCTAACAAGCTTGCAGTAGTGACCAGCCTTATCAGAATCAACAAAACCAGGGGGTTGTCTCATGTATACCTCCTCATCCAAGAAGCCATTCTGAAAAGCATTCTGAATATCAAGCTGTCGAATGTGCCATTGCTGAGAAAGAGCCATAGAAGCAATAGGCGAATAGTAGCCGGCTTGACCACATGACTGAATGTCTCATCATAATCTAGACCATAACGCTGTTTAAAGCATTTAGCAACGAGACGTGCCTTGTATCTCTCAACAGAACCATCTGCATGAAGTTTCACCTTGAAACCCCACCGTGAATCAATCAAGTTAACACTAGCAACAACAGGAGGTACAAGATTCCATGTACCATTAGCCTGTAATGCAGAAAACTCAACTTCCATAGCTTCACGCCAATGAGGAGTACGCAGAGCTTCCTTGTAGTCACGAGGTTCATGCGTGTGCTTAAGGGCAGCATGAGCAGCTAGCACACAAGACCAGGCCACTGTACCATCAGTACGCTGTTGTTGCCTGCCAAAACCCACCGACGAGCAGTGGTTAAGCAACACGAAGAGCCGGGAGGCTTCCAAGGCGGCAGCGGGCCCTGGTCCCTCGACGTCGTCCCGCAAATGCTCCGGCACACGACCTGGCGGCTGCAAGGGCGTGCCACCTGACCTATACCTGGCCGAGGAAGGTGTTGGATTGCTTCGATTAGTTCCTGCATGGCAGACACGTAAACATTAAATACGAGCCCTATCGGCTCTCAGGTTGCCCTGCGGATCGGCTCAAAGAGCCGATCGCCCCATGGTTCACGTTGGATTTTCAATGACATGGGGATCCTGCTTGATCATAACAAAGCTAAACCAATCTACGACAGTTTAGGGTTTTCACCGTATGATCGGAACATCCTACGCGTAGTTGAGCCTAATAGACGCAAAAGATAATGGAAAACTAACCCTAAAAGAGGCCTAAAAACCAACATTAAGTCAATTCCCGGAACATCCCTCTTAGGACCAACAAACCATACCTAACGCACTACCGGATCGTTCAACCCGTTTGCAAGGCCTAACCATACGGATATTAAACTAATCCTTGAAGAACAAGGAGCAACTATAACAGATCGGATCTACTAAGTAACGAACAAGCAAGATGCTGCCCTTACACCTAGATAGGTGTAAGGGCGGCTAGATATTGAGGGACGGCACGGCTAAGCGGATATGCGCAAGAAAAGCATCTATGCAAGCCCCAAAACATCTACGATAAATAGTGCTACTCGCCATCAACAACGCTTCGAGTACGAGCAACACAAGGTAAACGAATAAACGTTGTCTTGCCTAGATCGCAAGATGCGATCTAGGCGAGCATGATGCTTACCCGGGAGAAACCCTCGAAAGAAGGGGTGGCGATGCGCTCGATTTGTGTTTGTTGTGAACGTGATTGTCCTCCTTTTCCGATAACCCTAGATACATATTTATAGTCCAAGGGACTTTCTAATTTGGACGTGCACCTAACCGTGCACGGGTTAAACTCTATCTTTTATCTAAACTAAAATGCGATCTACTATATTACAGATACACAGGCAATTAAGCCCAAACTCTTTGCGCAAGGCCGCTTCAAAGATGCACCACGCGTGTATCTTTCAAGCCCATCTTCACTTACGGCCCATCTCCTGATTTGGCCAAAATCCGGTGATAACACATGCCCCCCTGGTTTTGGTAATGATAATTTCAAAACCACTCTGTCTTTCCTTCGAGGGGTCATGTCGTGGCAGAGCAGAACCGTCGCAATATTCTTCATCATGACGCCTTGCCTTCTCAACTTCTCTGCACAATTTGACAGTTTTGGCACCACATCCTCGGAAACTGTTCGAGCATTGAATCTCCAATATATCTCCTTTTATTTAACCGCATCGAACAGTTCACCTCCTCATCCCCTTGCTCCAAACCAGCCGTCAGCCAAAAAACCCTCTTCCTCTGTAGCCATGTCTTCCTCTTCCTCCTCCCAATCCTCTTCCTCGAGTGAAGTAGAGCCGGAGGTCAATCAGACGGAAGCGTACAACCGGCGCGCTCCCGAGCATTGGGATGAGCAAGAATTTGACTTCGACTTCGTGCCCGAGGGCCGACCCGAAGACCTCGTCTGGTCGGATGGCGACATGCCCCCGGCCGACGGGGAAGATGATCTTCGGTTCTTGATCGACGGAGAACTAGAGGCGGAGAGCGACGACGAACGACCCCCCTTCCGGGGCAAATTCACCTCCTCTACCAAAGAAGAAGACGAGGAGGATGAAGACGAAGACGTCTCCTCCGACACGAAGCAAGAACAGGAGGACGACACCTCCTCCGACGAACCGCCGCCCAAGCGTATCCGTGGCTGGGCTTGGTCAGATGAGGACGACGATGATGAAGAGGACGAAGCCTCCGCTGAAGGTTACAGTAGCAGCGACGAGGAAATCGTCGACAGCAGCGATGACGGCAGCTACCCCAGCGATGGCGAAGATGACAACAGTCCTTAGAGTAGGGAGTTGCTAGCATAAGATTAGCAGTAGTAATCTGTTCCCTTTTTGTTGAGCAATCGACTTCTCTTTGTAAGAAATCACCTTTTTTATCAATGAAGATGAAGATGTTCTTCCAATTCAATCTCTAATTATCCGATTTCACCCTTCGCCATTTTCTGGCTGTCCAAAGTGGTCAACTCCTTCATGAGACGATGGCAACGCATCAGTCCTTCCGGATAAACTGCGAGACAGGTTAATTCAGTTATCCCTCAAATAATAACCTGCAACCCTTGTCCCAACTCCGATCCTCAAACGGTAGTCCTCAACCACTCCAAATCACCAGGGCAACCATGCACAATTCCAGGCATCAAACCGAACCCAAGGAAGTATCAAGATGATTCAGAAACCAGGAGCCTGAAAATTTTAAAAATATGGTCTCCTTCGGGTTAGACCACCTTGCCGATGATGACAGTACTTGGCAGTTTTACTCATGATCCATCCCTGCTTCCTCCCAGTTGGTATAACTGCCTCAGACAGGATCATGAAACTTGGTCACGGATCTTTAAGGCCGGTGCCCCCCGAGCCTCAGTCAAGGCGAAAACAGCAGCGAAAAAGGGGTGGCTGCCAAGAAAACTTTGAAGGGCTACAACCCTGTGCCGGCTCAAAAAGGAATTCTGAAGATAATATCAGCATGAACATGCAACCCAGCCGACGTACTCCAGCTTAGGCACCTCTGGGGACACCACCACATAACACTAGCCAGATGTGTCACCATCGGCTTCCAAGAACAGGTTAGCCCTCAACTCCCATCAAAACAAGATAGGAAAGCTTACGCACAAGGAGTCGATGTACCACGAGGGCTCAGCAGGACCAGCAAATCCCTTCTTTGAACCAAGAAGCTTCTCATGCAATGGCTCTTTAACTCCTCCTGGCTCAGTTCTTGTGCTTTGCTGCTTAGATCGGCTCACCATCCTTGACGATGACTTTGTAGTTGAAGCCCTGGCCAATCGTGACGTTGCCTGTCTTCAGGTCATTTTCCTTCACTGAGGCCTGATCAAGTGGCAGCTTAAACTCTGTAATTCTAAAGTCGATGTCCGAGCATCGGCTGTGCTGAAATTTTTTGTATTTTCGATTTTTTATTAGCCGATTAATTCATGAATCGGCTTCCCCTAGGTACATACTTCATGGTCTTGTACCTTCTCCGTGTGTATGCCTCCCGAGCCGAATCCTTCAAGTGATTGAAGATATCGGCTTTTCAGCCAATTCAAGCTTGTCTCACCACTCACCATACGAAATAGCACATCAGTAAACACGGGTGGTGGAAATAGCTTTAGCCGATTGCTAGAATCGGCTCCCCTTGCAGTTGGTGATCCGACTTATTTGCTGATAAATGTTGGCCATGGCTTATCCCCAGGACCAATGTCGATCTCTTCTAGTCCATAAGCTGCTGTAAACCCATATCTCAGCTTTCCATTGCCTGCCAAATCAATGATGAACACAGGCAGAAGGTAGGTTGAAGCTAATTGTGGCCGATTGCTAGAATCGGCCTCCTTTTCCATTGCAATGTTTAACGAGGGTTTACAACTTCTTGGCTCCCTGCTATGACAACGTGGCATGTTTGAAGTTAGATCCTTGCTTCTTATTTTTTGGGGCCGATCGTAGGGATCGGCCTTGCCACGTACGTCCATAGACTTGGATCTTGCTACTCTGTCAGGCCAGTGGATAAGACTAGCCTCACCCCGTTTTTTGTAGCTTCGATGCGCTCACAGTCGTCCAAATTGATTCCAGAGAGCGGCTCTTGGTCATTTGCTTCCCAGATGTTCATGGCAGCCAAAGAGATATCGACTGAATCATCTGCATGAACAACCTCCACTTCATCTCCATCCCATTGTATGATGCACTGATGCATTGTGGATGGAATGCAACAGTTAGCGTGGATCCAATCCTTTCCTAGCAGAACAGCATAAGTGCTCTTGCTGTCAACGATGAAGAAGGATGTAGGGATGGTCTTTCGGCCGACAGTTAAGTCCACGTTCAGAACACCCTTGGCTTCTGACGGTTGGCCGTTGAAATCGCTTAGCGTGACGTTGGTCTTGATCGGATCTTCGGTAGAACGTCCCAAACGTCGTAACATGGAGTACGGCATTATGTTGATCTGCTGCTCCCGGGTCAACCAGCATCTTGTCGATAGGCTGCCCGTTGATATAACCCTTCAGGTATAGGGCCTTCAGATGCCTATAGCTCCTTTCTCGTGGCTTCTCAAAGATAACTGGCTGTGGCCCGCAATCAAACTGTGCCACTGATGCTTCCTCGTCTTTTGGAGCACAAAACTCTGACGGGAGAACGAACACCATGTTGGTATCAGCCGATGTCCCTGCATCGGCTTTCGTCTGCTTGGGTCGCCACACTTTCTTTGGTGGGCGAGCCTCTGTCTCCAGTGTTTGCTGAATTTTCACGGCCAGATCAGGTCGTGCTTTCCTCAACGTGTATAGGTACTGCGCCTCGGCTTCTTCCAAGTTTCTGAGCCGCTGCACTCTGCGCTTTTGGGAGTGGCTGAGTCCATCAGGACACCACCTTGGTCGGTGATATCTATCTTCTTCTTCTAACTCTTCAAAGTCTTCATCTTGGGATGACTCAGCTCGTTTGTTCTGAGGTGGGAGAGGTCCTAGACGCTTGAACACTGAAACTTCATTTGTTCCCCTCCTCTTCTGCTTACATTCAGGCGGTTCTCGATTGTAGGCAATCGGCTCATTCCCGAGTCCCGGCAGTGTTTGAAGAAAGGACAATTCCAATGTCTGTCCACGTCCTCTTGCTCCCTCGACCTCCCTCTGGCGTGACGCTCATACCCTTCGTATCGACGGTATTTCCTGTTGTCTGCATCAGACCGACGATATCTATCATCATCTACGTCGTAGCGTCGACGTTGGTCGTACTGCTGTCCATATTTGTTAAGGAGGTGCGCGGAAAGTGGTCGTTGATACCGCACGCTGATCACCTCTTCCTCAGTCAAATACCGTCTGTCATCATGCTGGGGCCGGTCGCGTGGATCGGCCTCCTTTTTATCTTTGCCGCGAGAGCGACTGCTCTCTGGCTTATCCTCGACATGGCGATCTGCAAGCCCTGCCATATTGATATCAAACGAAAAAATTGGCTCGCGTCCTATGCACTGACTGAGATCGACCATGTTGACTTCCGGAAACGGCTGCGTGTCAACTCTCATGGCAAACTGACCGAAGAGTAATCGGCCTTGTTCTATCGCCATTTGAATCTGTCCGCGCAGGACTTTGCAGTCGTTGGTGGTATGGGTGAACGTGTGATGCCATTTGCAGTATGGCCTGCCGTTCATCTCTTGTGGCGTGGGGATTTTGTGGCCTTCGGGTAACTTCAACTGTTTCTCCTTCAGCAGCAAATCGAAAATTTGCTCCGTTTTGCTCAAATCGAAGTCAAACCCCTTCACAGGCACTGGTTGCTTCACCCACTTGCAGGACACGGGTTTTGCCCCCCGAGTCCACTCAGCTACAGCGACCTCCTGATCTCCTGCCGAATCTTCATCTTCGTCCGTCTCGATCAGGGCGACGCGCTTGTACTTGTCCTGGTACAATTCTGGATGGCGCTGTTCATATGCTGTCAACTTTTGAACCATGTGCGCCAGTGAATTGTACTCTGCCTGGAAGGTCACATCTCTGAGCGGCGCTGAAAATCCTGCTACCGCCAGCTCGACTGCTTCCTTCTCAGATAGGCGAACCGAATAACATCGGTTCCTGACGGTCCTGAACCTCTGGATGTACTCAGATACCGTCTCTCCTCGTCTCTGCCGAACTTGGGTCAGATCGGCAAGGCTAGCTTCCGTAGTTTCTGAATGGTATTGTACATGGAACTGCTCTTCCAGCTGCTTCCACGTCCGAACCGAGTCACGGTAGCAACAAGGTGTACCACCCAAAGGCTGGACCCGTGAGAGACTCGCGAGAAGAACCTCACACGTAGCTCGTCCGAAGCCGAGACCATGCCCAACCGTGCCAAGCATCGGCTCACGTGCTCGATCGAGCTGGTTCCTTCGATCCACTAAATTTTGTGAAGTCGGGGAGCCGATACTTAGGTGGCAGCGGGATCAGGTCGTAGTCGTTGGGATACGGCTTGGAATAGCCGATCATTCTCTTCTTCGGCAGGATGCCGAACCGGTCTCTCATGATGGCGGTGATCTCATCCACCGTAGGAGCTGCAGAAGTTGATCGTTCATGACTTGTACTGGTGGCATATTTAGTTAGCCACGCCTGTTTCTCAGCATCTGCTCCAGAACTGCTTCCTGCTCCAGCGACTCCTCCTGCCGTGGCAGTCCTTCCTGCTGTAACCTGGGTCATCCAGTTGTTGCAGTCCGGCACGTAGGTGCACACGTATCCATGTGGAATCTCCTTAGGAGGATCATACATGAATTGGTAGTCGCCTGGATCACCTCCAACCTTGTAGACGACGTACGCCGGTGAACCTTGTTGCTGTGGAGCTGCAAACGTGTGTTGCAGTGGTGGCCTTGTGTAGAGCGGTACCTCCCCTTGGTGAGTTCCTAGAGCAGGACCGACGGAGAGTACTTGTGCTTCGTGACTTCTTGCACCACATTGAGCGCGACACGCTCCAGAGTATTCACCAAGCTCTCAGCATGCCGATGAAGAGAGTGAGCAACGGCATAGTTGACTTCCTATCGCAGGGCTCTGGTACGTTCGTCCGAAGGGAGAGATAGATCTAGTCCATCTAGCGCGCCTTCGGGTTGGAACCCTTTGAACTTGATCCCGTGCGAACGGGTTTTCTCAAAAGCGGCGATGAGATCGGCTTCCGGGATGGCCTTGAGCTCATCATACCTCTTCTTATGCTCGGGAGGCAGATCTTCATACTTGATCTGGTTCTTCCGCCATCCGAGACGCGGATGTCGACGTGGTTGCTGCGGAAGATTGTCCCGATGTCCCACCGGGCGTGCCGAATGTGTTGCTCGCCAAAACCCACCGGCGAGCAGGTGGTTAAGCAACACGAAGAGCCGGGAGGCTTCCAAGGCGGCGGCGGGCCCCGGTCCCTCGACGTCGTCCCGCAAATGCTCCGGCACACGACCCGGCGGCTGCAAGGGCGTGCCACCGACCTATACCTGGCCGGGAAGGTGTTGGATTGCTTCGATTAGTTCCCGCATGGCGGTACACGTAAACATTAAATACGAGCCCTATCGGCTCTCGAGGTTGCCTCGCGGATCGGCTCAAAGAGCCGATCGCCCCATGGTTCACGTTGGATTTGACATGGGGATCCTGCTTGATCATAACAAAGCTAAACCAATCTACGACAGTTTAGGGTTTTCACCGTATGATCGGAACATCCTACGCGTAGTTGCCTAATAGACGCGAAAGATAATGGAAAACTAACCCTAAAAGAGGCCTAAAAACCAACATTAAGTCAATTCCCGGAACATCCCTCTTAGGACCAACAAACCATACCTAACGCACTACCGGATCGTTCAACCCGTTTGCAAGGCCTAACCATACGGATATTAAACTAATCCTTGAAGAACAAGGAGCAACTATAACGAGATCGGATCTACTAAGTAACGAACAAGCAAGATGCTGCCCTTACACCTAGATAGGTGTAAGGGCAGCTAGATATTGAGGGACGGCACGACTAAGCGGATATGCGCAAGAAAAGCATCTATGCAAGCCCCAAAACATCTACGATAAATAGTGCTACTCGCCATCAACAACGCTTCGATACGAGCAACACAAGGTAAACGAATAAACGTTGTGTTGCCTAGATCGCAAGATGCGATCTAGGCGGCATGATGCTTACACGGGAGAAACCCTCGAAAGAAGGGGTGGCGATGCGCCTGATTTGTGTTTGTTGTGAACGTGATTGTCCTCCTTTTCCGATAACCCTAGATACATATTTATAGTCCAAGGGACTTTCTAATTTGGACGTGCACCTAACCGTGCACGGGTTAAACTCTATCTTTTATCTAAACTAAAATGCGATCTACTATATTACAGATACACGGGCAATTAAGCCCAAACTCTTTGCGCAAGGCCGCTTCAAAGATGCTCCACGCGTGTATCTTTCAAGCCCATCTTCACTTACGGCCCATCTCCTGATTTGGCCAAAATCCGGTGATAACAGCTGTTTAGGTTGTGAAATACCACGACGCGGACAAGTGACAGGACCAGTTGGAGGAGCTGGTGGAGGTGCCGGAGGTGCTGATGTTGGTGAAGACGAAATCGGCGGGGAGGCTGTCGGAGCAGGGGACGCAGGCCTGCTCCCGGTCGGAGCAGCAGGAGACAACAACAGTTGCTCGCTGACTGTCAGAGCAACAGCAGCAGGGGACAACGGTGGTCCCACGCTGCATGCAAGCGCAGCGTCCGCCACTGGCGTCACGGGCGAGCGAGGCGAGGCTGGGATGACGTCCAGGACGGGGCCGAAGCCCGAGGCAGAGCCAGCCGGTGGCTCGCTGAGCGGCTCAAGCCGCACGGAGCCCAAGGCAGCAGGCGCGGGAGCCCGCCAGAATGGCTCGCTGCATGGCTGCTCGCAGCCCGAGGCGGAGCCATGCACATCCGGCTCCTGATCGACGTAAACCTATAGACGACTAGCGCGTCCGATACATGCACCATGGTTAGCAAGCAAATGCGAGGAATTTGCAACATCCATAAATTGGTTAGCTAGAAGTAAAGATGACTCCGAGACAGGTGGTAGATTATGAGAGTCTGACATATTAGCAATGGGAAACACACGTTCATCATGACAACATCCCTAGAGATATAAACTCGATTAGACGGAACATGTAGACATTTGTATCCCTTGAGAAGAGAGCTATAGCCCAGAAACACACACTTCTTCGAACGAAAATCAAGGTTATGATTGTTATAGGATCAAAGGTGTGGCCAGCAAGCGCACGCAAAAACCTTGAAAAAGGTATAATCAGGTGTTTCATTAAGAAGCCGCTGAAGAGGAGTCTTCATATGAATGGTGCGACTAGGGAGCTTGTTAATAAGAAAACAAGCGGTGGCAAAAGCATCATTCCAATAACATAGAGGAACAGACGCATGAGCAAACAAAGTAAGACCAGTTTCAACAATGTACCGGTGCTTACGTTCGACAGTGCCATACTGTTGATGAGTATGAGGACATGATACACGATGTGAAACTCCCAAATTGTGGAAGAAGGGAAGAAGTTTTTCATATTCTCCACCCCAATCAGTTTGGACATGAATAATCTTACGATTTAAGAGGCGTTTAACATGTTTCTGAAACTGAATAAACACATCATAGACATCAGATTTATGTTTGAGCAAGTAGAGCCAAGTAAAACGACTATAAGCATCAACAAAACTGACATAAAAACGATGTCCACTGGCAGAAATTTGGGCAGGACCCCACACATCGGAATAAATGATCTCTAATGGAAATTTTGTTACACGAGTAGACAAGGAAAACGGTAACTGATGACTCTTTTCTTGTTGACAAGCATCACAAACTGACTCAATTTTATTGGACTCATGTGTAGATGGTAACTCATGACTACGAAGAACATGCAAAACAACTTGTAATGCTGGATGTCCTAAACGACGATACCACATATCACGAGACACCTTGACACTGGAAAGGGCTTGCTTGATGACAGGTGCTTTAATCTCATAGAGACCTCCGCTGCAACGTCCTCTAAGGATGGGTGCTCTCGTGTCCAGGTCCTTAACAAAAAGATCATGAGGATGGAGTTCAATAAAGACATTATTGTCGTGTGAAAGTTTACTCATAGACAACAAATTACGAATGGCTTTAGGAACATGAAGGACATTTTTAAGAGCTAGATACCTAGAAGACGGAGTAGCAAGAGTAGCTTGACCAATATTATGTATGTGCATACCTGATCCATTAGCTGTGTGAACCTGATCGGTGCCGTGATAGGGCTCACGAGTAGTGAGCTTGTCGAGCTCATGGGTGATATGATGCGTAGCGCCAGAGTCCGCATACCAAGGTGGATCAACAGTCATCGAGGTGGCGCCGTGAGGACCATGAGAAGCGGTCATCGCCATGGCTAACTGTTTTCCTGTGTTGCTCCCATCATTGCCAAGGCCAAGAAATTCAGGTTGAACCTTTTATAGCACCTGGACAACACATGCCGTGGGATGGCACAGACTGGCAAAAAACAGGACCACGGCTAGTCTTGGAAGAGGTGGCCGGAGGCGCCTACTTGGCGGACGGAGTGAAGGGTGGCATTGGCGCCGGTGACGGGGGCCAGGGTCCACTTCGCGTCGAGTCATAGGCGACTGGAGGGGCATCGGCGGCATGGGCAGCAGGGTAGTGCATTGAATTTCCTGAGCGACGCTAGGTTAGTTTCCGCTGTTCAGTTGCCTGAAGTTGGGAGAACAAATCACGGATTGGTATTGGCACAGTGCGATTAGTCACCACTTGGTACAAAGCATCATATTCCTCATCGAGTACAGCAAGAATATATGAGACAAACTCTGCATCGCGCAGAGGCTCGCCAATGCTAGTGAGAGAATCCGAGAGCGCCTTCATCTGGTAGAAGTATGTGTTGACGGTCTTGGTTCCCTTCTTAAGCTCAGCCATCTCCTGTCAAATAGCAGAGGATCTGGCGATGGAGGTAGAGGCGGAAGCTCCACTCAAAGTCTCCCAAGCTTCACGAGAGGTGCCGGAGAACATAATCATCCCAAGAACACCTTCAGTCATGGAGGAGACAAACCCTGACAGAATAGCTTGATCCTGTTGTATCCAATGTTGGTGGGCCGGGTTTGGAGCATGATGGACACCCCCGGCATAAGGCACAACAACATGAGGGTCAGGACACACAATGGTACCATCTACATATCCCATCAGAAGATGACTGCGGAGGAGAGGTCCAACTTGCGCACGCCAGAATAAATAGTTGTCACTCGTCAGGCGTATAGTAATGGACGAGGCAATGTTCACCACCGGTGGAACTCCATGGCTAGGGAAGAGGCCTTGCTGAGTAGACAACGTCGGTGTGGACAGCTGCACCGGTCCAGACGATGGCAGTGTTGATGACGAGCCATTGACGTCCAGCGGTGGAGCACCGAGCCCTAGCAACCCTGGCATGGGATAGCCCGAGTAACCCTGATAGTTGGGGTACCCGTACGGCAGCGGGAAGCCCCCTGCAACAGCACCGTAGCCACCATATCCACCATAGCCAGGGTTGCCTGGATAGCCGTATGGCGGCGGTGGAAAACCTCCTGTGGCCGGACCATAGCCAGAGCCAGTAAAGGCGGACACCATGGTGGAGTCTGTGTGAACTACGAGGGCGGAGTTGAGGGCGACCGGATTTGGCAGCGGGGAGAAGCCTGGCGGGGCAGAGCCCGGCGGCACCGCAGCAGGCGGCGCGGAGACCGGAGGTGGCGGCGGCACCAGGGCAGGCGACGTGGAGATTGGTGGCGGGGCGCCACCAGGTGTCGAGGACGCGCCCGTTATTGAAGCGATCGGGGCGATCGCGACAGCCGTTGTAGGATCGACCGCGGCCGACGTAGGGTCACCCGATGCGGGGAGCGTCGCCATGGCGTTCGACGCCATCGAAGAGGAGGAGTACGCGACAGCGGAAACCGTCGGAGGCGGAAGCGAGAGGGCGGCGGATCGGCCGACCTAGGTCAAGAGCGGTGTTCTGATACCATGAAAACGTAACTAGGAAGAGATAGATTGCGCTGACCCGACGTGCCTCGTCGTCGGGTAGGAATCGTTTTATTATATATAAGATACAAATACAAAGTCTTATATCTATACATATACAAGTCATACGTATATTCTAACACCGTCGCCGTAGCCTTCTTTTATCCAGCCGACCAACACAGAACGCGGTTAGAAAAGGAAACGTGCTCCTATCCTACCCATGGGCTGAGGCGCTGAGCTGGTGAGCAAAGCTACCTTTTCTTTCCTTAACGCTGCAAAGCCCCTACACGTCGACACAGAGGAGTCACCCGCCACGCGTCGAATCAAGAGCGGCCAGCGCCGCAAAACTTCGAGCTGTCCCCGCGCCGACGGGCAACCGGACCTACCGTCGCCTTTCACCGCGTCTCACAAAACTATAAATAAGCACACTCCGGCCACCTCACTGATTTACTGAGCCCGGCAAGGTACCACTCCAGTAGCAGGTAGCAATACTCTCGCAGCTCATAGTTCAGCTAGCTAGAGCTAGTCCACCACCTGTCCACCAAGCCACGGCCGGCAGCAATGGACACGGGCAACGAGTATAGCTTGACCCCTGCTTCCTCGTCTTCCTCGCAGGAGCTGGGGATGGCGCTCTCGCCAACGTCGCCGTCGACGAAGCGCCCGGCAGGGCGCACCAAGTTCAAGGAGACGCGCCACCCGGTGTACCGCGGCGTGCGTCGCCGCGGCAGCAATGGGCGGTGGGTGTGCGAGGTGCGCGTGCCCAGCCGGCGCGGCGAGCGGCTCTGGCTCGGCACGCACGTGACCGCCGAGGCCGCCGCGCGCGCGCACGACGCCGCCATGCTCGCGATGCACGGCCCCTCCTCCGCCGCGTGCCTCAACTTCCCGGACTCGGCGTGGCTGCTCGACGTGCCGTCCAACCTCTCGGACCTCGCCGACGTCCGTCGCGTCGCCATCGAGGCCGTGGTGCAGTTCCTGCGCCGAGGTGCCAGGAACGCCGGCGCCGCCTCGGAGTCGGAGGTGGTCCCCGTCGACGGGGTCGCCTCCGCAGCGCTGGCCCCGTCGCCGTATGCGGACAATGCCGGCTCTTCGGCGACGCCCCAGCCTTCAGCAGCGTCTGAGGTGTCCGCCGCCCTCGGCAGCGACATGCTCGAGCTTCACGTTTCCGGGGAAATGGGCTTGGGCACCTACTACGCCGACCTCGCGGAGGGGCTGCTCCTGGAGCCGCCGCCTCCCGCGGCGAGCTCGGAGCACGGAGGAGACGGCGGCGGGCATGATGCCTCGCTATGGAAATGGAACCACTGAGACACCACCGACTATCTCCGGCCAGCTCAACTATTTGGTTTGCATTATTTCTTTAATTTCAGCATAGTATTAATAAAGTTTGAGGAACACTTGAAGACATCAAATCTCTCATGCATGCTAACAACAAACACATGAAGCAAGCAAGCAAGCAAGCACGGCCCTTAATCAATGAACTAAAACAATGAAGAGAAAAGGGCGACAGATGTCGGCTGAAAAGTAGTCGCTATGAAAATGGTGCAGAAATCGTTCACGTGCGATTACCATAACGGGCAACTTCCACTAGGAGCGAGTAGTATACTTGGTGCTACTTGCTGTAGATAGATGCATGGTGGTGTGATCCAAATCCAAGTGATAATAAGGTAATTAATCCAGAAGATGTGGTCGACACCCATCCATATCAGCTGGCTAAAGCTGCGTACGGGAGCACCAGAGCTGTCGCTTCAGTGGGGGCGGGTCACTGTGACTGTGAGCGAGCGAGGAAGCAGCTGCCTGGCCGGGGGACCTATGGCTGTGGCTTTGGTACGGCACGTCACTCTCTAGCCCTACTTCTTCCTGCCTGTAGATCATATGGCCAGCACGATCCCAAGATGATTATTTACTTTGTGGTTCCAACAGAAATGCTAAGATGTGTATGTGTGTGCTCAATTAGAAACCCATTATTGTTTTCTAAAGACAGCTAATCTATTAATAATCATCAACGGTAGTTAAAAGAAAAACACCAAAACCAATATAATTTACAAATATATTTTTAAACCACCTAGCGAATGACTACGAGCACTTGAGCGAGCCGAAGACGTGCCGTCGTCCTCACCCCTCTATCGAAGTAGAGCTTGTAGCAGTAGACAGACGAAAATTCTTCATGCTAAGCCTCAAAGGGCCAGTGCACCAGAGAACACGCCTTCCGCTGAATCTAAGCGCACCACCGGAGCAAGGATAGAGTGGAGAGAATCTTATTCTACCTCAAGTACGTCACTACCGCCTCACCAACCTGAAGAAGATAATAGAACTATCTAAAAAAAACGGAGCTCCACACATCGACGTCCGGTCATGGTCCGCCGTACCTCCAATGCCCCAACGTGTGCCGGAGGTGAGGCAAACCGGCAGGGAATAGGAAAACCTAGATCTCTCCCGGTTCGCTAGCTCATCGTGTATGGCAACCGACCAGACCATGTTGTGAATGAATATGAAACCTAGGATTGTTACTTGAAACGAAAATTACTGCACGGCAGTTTGATGTGGCCAGCTCCAAACAAGACCCATGAGAAAAGAAAAGGCGGGCCATGAAACTGCCTGCCACTGGGTAAGGTCGTTCCCAGAATAGGATCTTTTCCTTCACTCTGGATGCCCATAACGGGCAGCGTCCACTCGTTCGTTCCTGTGGATTAGATATGCATGGGCTGTGGTCCGGGTACGCTAATTAATTTTTTTACGAAACGCTACGCTAATTAATCAACAAGATGTAGTGGTAGAGACACATTCAGGCGGCTAAAGCTCGCTGGTACAGCACGTCGCGCTCTGGCCCCTTCCTAAATTGCCAACAGCAGGCAAGATGGCAGGAGGGGATGTGATCCACTCTCCCTCCGTTTATTTTTAATTATATCTTTATTTACTATAAATTTTACTGAATTAAAGTTAGTTAATAGGGAATGGAAATGGAATGAATATGTCGCCTTGGTTAGATATTTACTTCATCTCATCCCTATGCTATATTCACTGTTCTTGGGAGAGTTTTTATTTCAACTTTGTGGCGATGAAAAAAGAGAGCAACTAATTTTTGGTGCAACTCCTAACCTATTGATGTTTTCGTTAATTTAAAGCTAAGTTCATTTCGAGCCTTCCGTCTAAATATTTCTTGGTCCGACATCCATACATGATTAGATGATGATCTTCTCTTCTCAACTTCTTTGTATGAATCCCCGTCATTAATTCCAAATGGTTCTTGGTGCCGATTTAGAAATAATTAATACATACTTGTTTGAGAAATAGCAAACCTAAAAAAAGAGCAAAGAAAGCACACCTCCTTGATGCTAATAGGCAATAGAATGTTCATATTTTTCTTCCGAAATACGGACATCCCAGCCTCTGCAAAGATTGATGCATATAACCTTTAATTAACTTATTAAGTTTTAATCATTCAATACAACTCATGGATCACGCAAGATTGAGACATATATCAACCATCTAAATACAAGAAAAAACATGAGCTGCCTTTGCATCAACATGTTAACAAATGATCAAAACGCCTATTGAATTGGTTGTATAAAGCCCGTGCCACCAATTTTAGCCGGTTGCACCCAATATCCATATCATGCACGTAAGACCACATAGGGATCCAATGAATAGCCAATGAGATAACCTGCATAAAATAAGTAGCCGTTGCATTATTAAAAATAATGTTATCGCACACATTTCAGATAGCCCAAAGTAAAGCACATGTTCCAACTCGGATATGTACTTTATCTTTCTTAGATGCACCCATCGGCTGATTCCCAAAAATATTAGTGGTACTTGTGAGTGGAGAAATAGTAAAGTAAATGTGCACAATAAGCCAAATAGTCTTTGCCAGCAGACAAGAAATAAAAGGTACTGAATTATTTCATCCTGATCACAAAAACAACACTTCTTGCACCCTTTTTAATTGTGCTTAGCTAAGTTATCTACCGTGACAAGGACTTTGCTATGTAAGAACCAAATAAAGATCTTGATCTTAACTATTTTGATTTTCCAAATATATTTGGACAAGAAATAGGTATGTCTATTAAGAATATCTAGATACATGGACTTCACCGAAAAAGAACTGTCCAAATATTGGTGTGAGTATGCATACATTTGAGAGCTTGAAAATTTTAAACAAGAGACTTTTTCCAAATGACAAAATGTTAGCAAAATAGGTTAAACCTCTCAGCAATGCCGCTGCCGAGAAGAAAAGTTGTCAAACTACACCAACAAACCTAACAATTCTCAATTGATTAAGGACGATTTTAAAACACAAACGTCCATGCGCGCGTGCACACATCTATGGAGGTGTGTCATCTGAGCAGGAGATAATGGTGCCTAGGTCCAATACTATTAATAATGTCTCATTCTCAACAAAATCTACCTCTCCAACATAATGAACACCTAGCAACTCCACTCAACCCGATGTGGACCCTTTAGACTCATGCACTCACACATTAATCTTCAATAAAGCGTAGTCGCCTTGATCACCTTCGGTATGAGTGGCTTCTACATCTCATTATTTTGATTTTTTTTTGAAAAGGGATAAACCCGGCTTCTGCATCGTGATGATGCACACAGCCTTTTATTAAAATCCAGCATATTTTGTTCAGAAGTACTTATTACATCTCAAGGTTCGCTTAAAGTTGATACAAAAATCAACCAGCGAAAAAAGGAAAACATCACAAAGTGACTAAGCATCCTCTAGTCGACTAATATGCTGCCAGCCAACCCGGCACAAGATATCCTTTATTTTTTGAGAAAGGCACAAGATATCCTGAGCGACCATCTGGAGCCGTGTGCATCCAGAAGCCATGACATCACGTTGCTCTTGCGGCGAAAGGAGAGCCCAGAGTTGGATCCAATGCACCATGGAGAAGATCACCTGTAAAAAATTGAAATTTTTCTTATTGTTAAAAATTATATCATTGCGGCATCTCCATATTGACCAACATAAGGCTGATACGCCAATGTGAATTAAAACCTTGGATTGTTTGTCAACACCGTTTAACCAATTTCCAAACATATTTGTAATATTAGTTGGCGGAGGGAGATTATTAGTGAAATTAACGGTTCGCCATATTAGTTTAGCAAAGGGACACGATAAGAATAAGTGTTCCACCGTCTCTTGTTCTCCGCAAAAAACACATTTAGTACACCCATTTCATTGTTTCTTTGCTAAATTATCTTTTGTTAATAGCACCTTATTACTTAGGAACCACATAAAAAATTTAATTTTTAGGGGGATTTTCATCTTCCAAAGATATTTCCGCAAGTATGTTATATGATCATTCATAAGATCCTCATACATAGATTTGACTGTAAACAACCCATTAGTTGTTAGCTTCCATATAAAACAGTCCGGTTCATTATTTAAATTAACCATCATTAATCTTTGGCATAAGTGTAACCACGCTATCCACTTATTACCAGATATTACACGTCTGAAACCAATATTCAGCGGTACGTGTGCTAATACGTGAGCCACCAACACATTCTTATGGTTCACAATATTATATAAAGATGGGTACTGACTAGCTAACGAGGATTCCCCTAACCAAATATCTTCCCAGAATCGACAGAATCTTGTCGATGTACCATTACCAATTTTAAAATATCCTTTAGTAAAAAAATCGTTTTTTATCCGCATGAGCCCCTTCCAAAAGGGGGAATCAGTCGGTTTTGCTTGTACTTCTGCAAGTGTTTTCTGGCTTAGGTATTTGTTATGTAGTAATTCTTGCCACACCCCTTCCTCATTAAGTAGTTTAAAGAGCCATTTACTCAGTAAACATTTATTTTTGAGTTCAAGGACTTCAATATCTAAACCTCCTCGATCCTTTGGTCGGCAAATTATATTCCATCTTGTGAGCCTATATTTTCTCTTATCTTCATCCGATTGCCAGAAGAATCTAGATCTATAGAAATCAAGACGCTTCCTTACCCCGATGGGTATTTT